>NC_091289.1:5725927-6065927 GCF_032444005.1 Ranitomeya imitator | reverse complement strand
TTTTGGGGCCGTCGCTTTCATCGGATGCTGTAATCACCATGGAGGTCAGAGGGGTCACAAAGCCGTACTTCAGGCTCAGGCGGAGGGCTTCCTCTGCAGAGTCCTCCTTTAACTCGACATCAGATGAGAATCTGGAGCCAGAGAAGTAAATGACAGAAGCATCAGTGGCCGATCAGGAGCGGTAAACGCGTCGTCGTAGTCACCGTCCGCCTGATCTCACCTCTTGCTCAGCAGCTGCTCGATGGTCAGATAAGCCCACAACCTCTCGGTGAAGTCTCCGAATATGTATCCCTGCTCCGTCCTCTCCTCCTCCACATCGGTCTGCACCCTCACGGAGAACGGATCCCTCACCTGGGCAAAGAATCACGGAGATCTGAGAGCGTCATAGAAGGGAACGGTCACACTCACTTTGAGGAGTTAAAACCATTTTTAAGCATAAACAGCTTCCGAATTCTCGCTTTTATTCAGGAGTTTGGGGAGTTTTCCTTTTCCTGAAGCTTTTTCTGAAGAGTTTTTATCCTAGAGCTTTTTGTAGCCTTTGATTGGACAGCACGCGGTTCGGTTTCCTTCCGGATCCTCGTCACAGAAATGACTGCACATTTTTTTTTTCCACTAGAAGTTTTTCAAAATCTCTTCAGAAAAAAAAAGGTTAATAAAAAACCCTCCTCATATGAACAGCACAGGGGATTTCACATAAATCAGCAGAAAAAAAAGTGCTACAAAAAACGTACTGTATCCATATCCTAGAAACGAGGACCACCTGTACTTACACCTTGAGCCGCGACCTCCGCGATCAGCACATCTACGTCGTTACTCTCTAGGCGTCCGGCCACCACTATCTCCGAGCCCTGGTAGTAACACTTGAAGCTGTTCTGGGTCAGGCCACTGACAGGTAAGTTGGGGTAGTGCAGCGTGACGTCCAGGAGGATGGGGTTCGCCACTTCTTTGTAGAAGTCCTGTAGTAATAAAGTAGCAAAAAATCATCAGGAGATGTGATGTACTAGGAACTGATAAAAAGCAACTATAAAGAAATAATAAAGCAATGAATGGCAGTAAGGGGGCACAATACAAAGGCGCAATGTAGAAAAGGAAAGGGCACTGTGTGTAACAATGGGGAATGCAGAACATTATTATTATTTATTATTATTTATTTATATAGCACCATTAATTCCATGGTGCTGTACATGAAAAGGGGTAGATACAGGGTTATAGATATCGTTTACAGTAAACAAATTTACGATGACGGACTGGTACAGAGGGGAGAGGACCCTGTCCTTGCAGACTTACATTCTACGGGATAATGGGGAAGAGACAGAAGGTCGGGGGTGCAGCAGGTCAGGTGGTGGAGAACATTAATGGGCCGTGCACAGTACTATATGACACTATATCTCCATATGACAATTATGTCATCACTGTGAGACACCATTTATCTGATCACTCTGACATTATTTATCTGATCACTGCAACATCATTTATCTGATCACTGTGTGACACCATTTATCTGATCACTCTGTGACATCATTTATCTGATCACTGTGCAACACCATTTATCTGATCACTGTGCAAAACCATTTATCTGATCACTGTGCAACATAATTTATCTGATCACTGTGAGACACCATTTATTTGATCACTGTGAGACACCATTTATCTGATTACTGTGTGACATCATTTATCTGATCAGTGTGACACCATTTATCTGATCACTGTGCAACATCATTTATCTGATCACTGTGAGACACCATTTATCTGATCACTGTGTGACACCATTTATCTGATCACTGTGTGACATCATTTATCTGATCACTGTGAGACATCATTTATCTGATCACTGTGAGACATTTGATCACTGTGAGACACCATTTATCTGATCACTGTGAGACACCATTTATATGATCACTGTGTGACATCATTTATCTGATCACTGTGCGACATCATTTACCTGATCACTGTGAGACACCATTTATCTGATCACTGTGAGACACCATTTATCTGATCACTGTGAGACACCATTTATCTGATCACTGTGAGACACCATTTATCTGATCACTGTGCAACATCATTTATCTGATCACTGTGAGACACCATTTATCTGATCACTGTGTGACACCATTTATCTGATCACTGTGTGACATCATTTATCTGATCACTGTGAGACATCATTTATCTGATCACTGTGAGACATTTGATCACTGTGAGACACCATTTATCTGATCACTGTGAGACACCATTTATATGATCACTGTGTGACATCATTTATCTGATCACTGTGCGACATCATTTACCTGATCACTGTGAGACACCATTTATCTGATCACTGTGAGACACCATTTATCTGATCACTGTGAGACACCATTTATCTGATCACTGTGAGACACCATTTATCTGATCACTGTGCGACATCATTTATCTGATCACTGTGTGACACCATTTATCTGATCACTGTGAGACACCATTTATCTGATCACTGTGAGACACCATTTATCTGATCACTGTGCTGTTATGAACTGGTGATTCAGAAACACAATGGACCTGGTGGTTAAGAGCACACAAAGTGACCCGATAGTTGCTAATAACATAGAACGAGCTCTGAGACGTGGGAACTCTGCTGACCGCAATCCCTAATCCTATCACACCACACTAGAGGTAGCCGTGGAGTGCTCCTGACCAGACCTAGGCGCCTCGGGCACAGCCTGAGAAACTAGCTAGCCCTGAAGATAGAAAAATAAGCCTACCTTGCCTCAGAGAAATTCCCCAAAGGAAAAGGCAGCCCCCCACATATAATGACTGTGAGTAAAGATGAAAATACAAACACAGAGATGAAATAGGTATTAGCAAAGTGAGGCCCGACTTACTGAATAGACCGAGGATAGTAAAGATAGCTTTGCGGTCAGCACAAAAACCTACAAACAACCACGCAAAGGGCGCAAAAAGACCCTCCATACCGACTAATGGCACGGAGGTGCTTCCTCTGCGTCCCAGAGCTTCCAGCAAGCAAGAAAAACCAATATAGCAAGCTGGACAGAAAAAATAGCAAACAAAAGTAACACAAGCAAAACTTAGCTTATGCAGGGCAGACAGGCCACAAGATGATCCAGGAGAGAGCAAGACCAATACTGGAACATTGACTGGAGGCAAGGAACAAAGAACTAGGTGGAGTTAAATAGAGCAGCACCTAACGACCTAACCTCGTCACCTGAGGAAGGAAACTCAGAAGCCGCAGCCCCACTCACATCCACCAGTTGAAGCTCATGGACAGAACCAGCCAAAGTACCACTCATGACCACAGGAGGGAGCTTGACCACAGAATTCACAACACTGTGCGACATCATTTATCTGATCACTGTGTGACACCATTTATCTGATCACTGTGCAACATCATTTATCTGATTAATATGAGACACTATTTATCTGATCACTGTGAAACACCATTTATCTGATCACTGTGAGACACCATTTATCTGATCACTGTGTGACATCATTTATCGGATCACTGTGCAACATCATTTATCTGAACACTGTGAGACACCATTTATCTGACCACTGTGAGACACCATTTATCTGATCACTGTGAGACACCATTTATCTGATCACTGTGCGACATCATTTATCTGAACACTGTGTGACACCATTTATCTGATCACTGTGCAACATCATTTATCTGATCACTATGAGACACCATTTATCTGATCACTGTGAGACACCATTTATCGGATCACTGTGAGACACCATTTATCTGATCACTGTGTGACATCATTTATCTGATCACTGTGCGACATCATTTATCTGAACACTGTGAGACACCATTTATCTGATCACTGTGTGACATCATTTATCTGATCACTGTGTGACACCATTTATCTGATCACTGTGTGACATCATTTATCTGATCACTGTGTGACACCATTTATCTGATCACTGTGTAACATCATTTATCTGATCACTGTGAGACACCATTTATCTGATCACTGTATCCCACTCTTCATCTACCCCATTCTATAGTTGTACTGTAAGGCTATTTAATGTTTCACCATTTTGCCATTTTGTTGTTAGGCTATCTGCTGCATTCTGCTTTTCATCTCACACGTTGACACATTGTATCTGGAAACTTGTGGGACTGTTCTAGTGTCACAATATATCACTCAATTAAAACAGGGCAAGTATAATAATAAAGTATGAATCATTCACTAAGAAACTCACCTGTAATTGTAAAGCGGAGTCAGAGTCCACATAAATTCTTCTCGCCAGGCCGCCATTTTCTAGGGACATTTTCTCTAAAAAATCATAATCAACGTCGTCCCCAAATCCCAAACTGTACAAGGTAGCCACTCCGTCAGCGGCTCGCTTCACATTCTTCATTATCAACTCATTGTTCATTTCACCTTATAATCGAAATGCGAAAAAGAGACAAAAGCAGAAAACAAGACGGCGCATCAGCAAAAGACAAAGAATGTAACGATTCCTAGAGATAAAAGCTTCCAGAAAAATTGTGCACATACAACATGTGACATCACTACTCCCCCAATATAAATAATGACATCACTGCTCCCCCAATATAAATAATGACATCACTGCTCCCCCAATATAAATAGTGACATCACTACTCCCCCAATATAAATAGTGACATCACTACTTCCCCCAATATAAATAATGACATCACTGCTCCCCCAATATAAATAATGACATCACTGCTCCCCCAATATAAATAGTGACATCACTACTCCCCAATATAAATAATGACATCACTGCTCCCCAATATAAATAGTGACATCACTACTCCCCAATATAAATAATGACATCACTACTCCCCAATATAAATAATGACATCACTGCTCCCCCAATATAAATAGTGACATCACTACTCCCCAATATAAATAATGACATCACTGCTCCCCCAATATAAATAATGACATCACTGCTCCCCCAATATAAATAGTGACATCACTGCTCCCCCAATATAAATAATGACATCACTACTCCCCAATATAAATAATGACATCACTGCTCCCCCAATATAAATAATGACATCACTGCTCCCCCAATATAAATAATGACATCACTACTCCCCAATATAAATAATGACATCACTGCTCCCCCAATATAAATAATGACATCACTGCTCCCCAATATAAATAATGACATCACTACTCCCCAATATAAATAATGACATCACTGCTCCCCCAATATAAATAATGACATCACTGCTCCCCCAATATAAATAATGACATCACTACTCCCCAATATAAATAATGACATCACTGCTCCCCCAATATAAATAATGACATCACTGCTCCCCCAATATAAATAGTGACATCACTACTCCCCCAATATAAATAGTGACATCACTACTCCCCCAATATAAATAATGACATCACTGCTCCCCCAATATAAATAATGACATCACTGCTCCCCCAATATAAATAGTGACATCACTACTCCCCCAATATAAATAATGACATCACTGCTCCCCCAATATAAATAATGACATCACTGCTCCCCCAATATAAATAATGACATCACTACTCCCCAATATAAATAATGACATCACTGCTCCCCCAATATAAATAATGACATCACTGCTCCCCCAATATAAATAGTGACATCACTACTCCCCCAATATAAATAGTGACATCACTACTTCCCCCAATATAAATAATGACATCACTGCTCCCCCAATATAAATAATGACATCACTGCTCCCCCAATATAAATAGTGATATCACTACTCCCCCAATATAAATAGTGACATCACTACTTCCCCCAATATAAATAATGACATCACTGCTCCCCCAATATAAATGACATCACTGCTCCCCCAATATAAATGACATCACTGCTCCCCCAATATAAATGACATCACTGCTCCCCCAATATAAATAGTGACATCACTACTTCCCAATATAAATAATGACATCACTGCTCCCCCAATATAAATAATGACATCACTGCTCCCCCAATATAAATAGTGACATCACTACTCCCCCAATATAAATAGTGACATCACTGCTCCCCCAATATAAATAATGACATCACTGCTCCCCCAATATAAATAATGACATCACTGCTCCCCCAATATAAATAATGACATCACTGCTCCCCCAATGTAAATAATGACATCACTGCTCCCCCAATATAAATAATGACATCACTGCTCCCCCAATATAAATAATGACATCACTACTCCCCCAATATAAATAATGACATCACTACTCCCCCAATATAAATAATGACATCACTGCTCCCCCAATATAAATAATGACATCACTGCTCCCCCAATATAAATAATGACATCACTGCTCCCCCAATATAAATGATGACATCACTGCTCCTCCAATATAAATAATGACATCACTACTCCCCCAATATAAATAATGACATCACTGCTCCTCCAATGTAAATAATGACATCACTGCTCCCCCAATATAAATAATGACATCACTGCTCCCCCAATATAAATAATGACATCACTACTCCCCCAATATAAATAATGACATCACTGCTCCCCCAATATAAATAATGAAATCACTACTTCCCCAATATAAATAATGACATCACTGCTCCTCCAATATAAATAATGACATCACTGCTCCCCCAATATAAATAATGACATCACTACTCCCCCAATATAAATAATGGTATCACTATGTCCTATATACTTGACAATACTTATTAACCCTTGCATTCCCACCCGCAATCTCAGCTCTACCTACCTAGTGTTGGGTCTCCATCAGAGAGGAATATTATGGATGAGGCGCTGATTTCTGGTAATATTCCGGATTCTCGTGACTCTTTCAGCATTGTGGCGGCAGATAATAAAGCAGAATTTATATCAGTTCCTACAACACAAAAATGTACAGATTATATAATAAAACCGAATTCCAAGAATTGTCTGGCCACCATGTAAAAAGTAAAGAAAAGAAGAATACAATGATCTGGAAATCTCTCATCAGGAGCGCAACGTTGGACATTTCTCCTTCATTTGAAACATTTACATCATTTTAAATCTGGGATGGAAAAGCAGGCGGAGGCCAATGTTCAACTGTCACATGACTGTACAATGGGAGGATGTGAGAGAGGCAGAGTCTCTCCAAAGCAACATGGTCAGAGGTTACCGTCTGTGAACAACTTCAGAATAATGGACATCAATGTAAAATTACAAAGACTTTCAATATCCCACAATCTACAGCACAGAAAATCATCAAGAGATTTGGAAATTGTGAGAAATCCACGTGCACCAGGGTCAAGGCTGACGGTCAGTACTGGAGGATTGTGATCTATGGGCCGACAGGCAGTGCTGCACTAAATGCAGGCATGATTCACTGCATGGGCTCAGGAATAACCCAGAAATCATTGTCTGTGATCACAGCTCTCTGAGCGATCCACAAATGCATCATGTAAAGAAGAAGCCAAATAGCCACAAAATTCAAATATACCAACATCTTCTCTGGGACAAAGCTCATTTATAATGGATGGAGGCAAAATGGAAAACTGTTCCGTGGTTTGATTAATCAGAATCTGAAAATCTTTATGAAAACCTCGGTTGCCATGTCCTGTGGACTCAGGAGAAGATGGATCATCGAGCTTGGTATCGAGGAGAGGGATCATCGAGCTTGGTATCGAAGAGAGGGATCATCGAGCTTGGTATCGAGGAGAGGGATCATCCAGCTTGGTATCGAGGAGAGGGATCATCCAGCTTGGTATCGAAGAGAGGGATCATCCAGCTTGGTATCGAAGAGAGGGATCATCCAGCTTGGTATCGAGGAGAGGGATCATCCAGCTTGGTATCGAAGAGAGGGATCATCGAGCTTGGTATCGAGGAGAGGGATCATCCAGCTTGGTATCGAGGAGAGGGATCATCCAGCTTGGTATCGAAGAGAGGGATCATCCAGCTTGGTATCGAGGAGAGGGATCATCCAGCTTGGTATCGAGGAGAGGGATCATCCAGCTTGGTATCGAGGAGAGGGATCATCCAGCTTGGTATCGAGGAGAGGGATCATCCAGCTTGGTATCGAAGAGAGGGATCATCCAGCTTGGTATCGAGGAGAGGGATCATCCAGCTTGGTATCGGAGAGAGGGATCATCCAGCTTAGTATCGAAGAGAGGGATCATCCATCTTGGTATCGAAGAGAGGGATCATCCAGCTTGGTATCGAGGAGAGGGATCATCCAGCTTGGTATCGAAGAGAGGGATCATCGAGCTTGGTATCGAAGAGAGGGATCATCCAGGTTGGTATCGAGGAGAGGGATCATCCAGCTTGGTATCGAGGAGAGGGATCATCCAGATTGGTATCGAGGAGAGGGATAATCCAGCTTGGTATCGAGGATAGGGATCATCCAGCTTGGTATCGAAGAGAGGGATCATCCAGCTTGGTATCGAGGAGAGGGATCATCCAGCTTGGTATCGAAGAGAGGGATCATCCAGCTTGGTATCGAAGAGAGGGATCATCCAGCTTGGTATCAAGGAGAGGGATCATCCAGCTTGATATCGAGGAGAGGGATCATCCAGCTTGGTATCGAAGAGAGGAATCATCCAGCTTGATATCGAGGAGAGGGATCATCCAGCTTGATATCGAGGAGAGGGATCATCCAGCTTGATATCGAGGTGAGGGATCATCCAGCTTTGTATCGAGGAGAGGAATCATCCAGCTTGATATCTAGGAGAGGAATCATCCAGCTTGGTATCGAGGAGAGGAATCATCCAGGTTGGTATCGAAGAGAGGGATCATCCAGCTTGGTTTTGAAGAGAGAGATCATCCAGCTTGGTATCGAAGAGAGGGATCATCCAGCTTGGTATCGAGGAGAGGGATCAACCAGCTTGGTATCGAAGAGAGGGATCATCCAGCTTGTTATGGAAGAGAGAGATCATCCAGCTTGGTATCGAAGAGAGGGATCATCCAGCTTGGTATCGAAGAGAGGGATCATCCAGCTTGGTATCGAAGAGAGGGATCATCCAGCTTGGTATCGAAGAGAGGGATCATCCAGCTTGTTATGGAAGAGAGGGATCATCCAGCTTGTTATGGAAGAGAGGGATCATCCAGCTTATTATCCAGGAGCTAGACCATATTACTTGTGTAATTCTCGCGCCCAGACTGGATGGGGAGAGCGAGGATTGTGGTCCCACAGTGCCACTAACCAGACTAACCCTGGAGGGGTGTGACTAAGCAGCTACCTTGGTGTCCACTGGAGCCTCTAGTGGTGAGGTCAGGCTTGTGCAGCAGGTAGCAGCCAGGTACCACTCCAGGGCGGTGTCTGGTAGTAGCAGCTGACCCCACAGGGGAACACCGTAACGACAGGTGCAGGCAAGTACTGTAGATAGCTGATTTATAGACTGGCAGGCACAGCTTACACTTTGTCAGGCAGGCGGCCACATTAGGAATGCGCACACTGTCTCTTTAAGAATCTTGAAGAGCAGGCGCCGCCACCCTAAGCACACAGCCAGGACGTATGTAGACAGCAAGAAGAGGGCAGGACTCACTGCATGGCCCGGAGTGGTGAGTAAGTCGGTGTATCATCATGGTGGGAGATGGGAAGCCATGAAGTGATGTCCGCAGGGATGTTACAGCTCGTTATCAAGGACAGGGACAATCCAGCTTATTATCGAGGACAATTTAGCATCAGAGAAGAAGATGTTCCTCTCCTAAAACTCCAGCAATTGTCTCCTCACGTCACCAATGTTTACAGATTGTTGTAAGAAGGGACGCTGCACAATGATGCACACAAAACGGGTACATTAGGGTACATGGTCCATGCACAATGATTTACACTGCCTGGGTATAATGGTGGACACTGCCCGGACATAATGGTGGACACTGCCCTGGCACAATGGTGGACACTGGCCGGACATAATGGTGGACACTGCCCGGACATAATGGTGGACATGGCTATTGCACAATGGTGCACACAAAACGTGTACATTAGGGTACATGGTCCATGTACAATGATTTACAATGCCTGGGTATAATGGTGGACACTGCCTGGACATAATGGTGGACACTGCCCTGGCATAATGGTGGACACTGCCCGGACATAATGGTGGACACTGCCCGGACATAATGGTGGACACTGCCCGGACATAATGGTGGACACTGCCCGGATAGAATGGTGGACACTGCCCGGACAGTGTCCACCATTCCACCCCGAAACCAGGGATTCAAGCGAAAACCAGGGATTCAAGCTTCAGGAGGCTAATTTGCATATTCCAGGTGCCTTCTGGGAGAAGCGAAGTCTCCCTAAGCTAGAAGATCGTTGGGTACAGCCGGGACCAGCTGCTTCGAAAGCATCACCAAACCAGGGATTCAAGCTTCAGGAGGCTAATTTGCATATTCCAGGTGCCTTCTGGGAGAAGCGAAGTCTCCCTAAGCTAGAAGATCGTTGGGTACAGCCGGGACCAGCTGCTTCGAAAGCATCACCAAACCAGGGATTCAAGCTTCAGGAGGCTAATTTGCATATTCCAGGTGCCTTCTGGGAGAAGCGAAGTCTCCCTAAGCTAGAAGATCGTTGGGTACAGCCGGGACCAGCTGCTTCGAAAGCATCACCAAACCGCGCGCCTTACGGCGCGCAAATTTTTGCCTGTAGGACATTATTGCAAGAGAGCTTGGCTGAGTAGATTACACAAGAAGGAAAACACACAGCAAGTCAGCAGGATCTAGGAGCAACATGGCAGATGTGACAACCTACATGGTGAGCTGCAGCATGTGCTACATGTTCACAGATCGACCAGAAGAAGAATCCAATTTCACCTGTCAGAAGTGTAGACTAGTGGCCCTTTTAGAAGAAAAGGTGCGGGGTCTGGAAGAAAGAATAGCAACTTTGAAACTCATCAAAGAGAATGAAGACTTTCTAGACAGAACAGAAGCATCTCTACTGGTCACAGAAGGTGCAAAAAGTGTCAGAGAACCTCCAAAAGCAGATGAGTGGAAGCATGTGACCAAAAGAAGCAAGAAGACCATGGAGAAATCACCAACCACACAACTGAAGAACCGATATCAAATCTTTGTAGAGGATGAAGATGGCACACCTAAGAATGAAGCAATACCAGCAAGCAAAAAAGAAAAGGGCACACAGCAACAAGTGACAGCAAAAAGTACAGCCAAGAAGCAACGAAGAGTGGTGGTGGTGGGAGACTCACTACTGAGAGGCACCGAAGCAGCCATCTGCAGACCGGACATAACTGCAAGAGAAGTATGCTGCCTTCCAGGTGCGATGATCAAGGATGTGACCGATAGGATACCAAAGCTCTTCAGCTTCAAGGACGTCCACCCATTTCTTCTGATACATGTTGGCACCAATGACACGGCAAGGAAGGACCTACCGACAATCTGCAAGGACTTTGAAGAGTTGGGGAAGAAAGTAAAGGAACTGGATGCACAGGTAGTTTTTTCTTCTATCCTTCCAGTAGATGGGCATGGCACCAGGAGATGGAACAGGATCCTTGATGCAAACAACTGGCTAAGACGATGGTGCAGACAACAAGGATTCGGATTCCTGGACCACGGTGTGAATTACTTGTACGATGGACTCCTCGCCAGAGACGGACTACACCTCAACAAACCTGGGAAACACACATTCGCCAGAAGACTCGCTACACTCATCAGGAGGGCGTTAAACTAGAAGAAGAGGGGACGGGAAGAAAAACATTAGACTCGAACAAAGACGACCCAGGAAAACATACTCAGAAGGGAGGTAAGAACATTTCTAAAACAATCCACAGCGAGGAGATTGGAACAAAACAAAATCCTCTAAACTGCATGCTCGCAAACGCCAGAAGCCTGACAAACAAGATGGAAGAACTAGAAGCAGAAATATCTACAGGTAACTTTGACATAGTGGGAATAACCGAGACATGGTTAGATGAAAGCTATGACTGGGCAGTTAACTTACAGGGTTACAGTCTGTTTAGAAAGGATCGTAAAAATCGGAGAGGAGGAGGGGTTTGTCTCTATGTAAAGTCTTGTCTAAAGTCCACTTTAAGGGAGGATATTAGCGAAGGGAATGAGGATGTCGAGTCCATATGGGTTGAAATTCATGGAGGGAAAAATGGTAACAAAATTCTCATTGGGGTCTGTTACAAACCCCCAAATATAACAGAAACCATGCAAAGTCTACTTCTAAAGCAGATAGATGAAGCTGCAACCCATAATGAGGTCCTGGTTATGGGGGACTTTAACTACCCGGATATTAACTGGGAAACAGAAACCTGTGAAACCCATAAAGGCAACAGGTTTCTGCTAATAACCAAGAAAAATTATCTTTCACAATTGGTGCAGAATCCAACCAGAGGAGCAGCACTTTTAGACCTAATACTATCTAATAGACCTGACAGAATAACAAATCTGCAGGTGGTTGGGCATTTAGGAAATAGCGACCACAATATTGTGCAGTTTCACCTGTCTTTCACTAGGGGGACTTGTCAGGGAGTCACAAAAACATTGAACTTTAGGAAGGCAAAGTTTGACCAGCTTAGAGATGCCCTTAATCTGGTAGACTGGGACAATATCCTCAGAAATGAGAATACAGATAATAAATGGGAAATGTTTAAGAACATCCTAAATAGGCAGTGTAAGCGGTTTATACCTTGTGGGAATAAAAGGACTAGAAATAGGAAAAACCCAATGTGGCTAAACAAAGAAGTAAGGCAGGCAATTAACAGTAAAAAGAAAGCATTTGCACTACTAAAGCAGGATGGCACCACTGAAGCTCTAAAAAACTATAGGGAGAAAAATACTTTCTCTAAAAAACTAATTAAAGCTGCCAAAAAGGAAACAGAGAAGCACATTGCTAAGGAGAGTAAAACTAATCCCAAACTGTTCTTCAACTATATCAATAGTAAAAGAATAAAAACTGAAAATGTAGGCCCCTTAAAAAATAGTGAGGAAAGAATGGTTGTAGATGACGAGGAAAAAGCTAACATATTAAACACCTTCTTCTCCACGGTATTCACGGTGGAAAATGAAATGCTAGGTGAAATCCCAAGAAACAATGAAAACCCTATATTAAGGGTCACCAATCTAACCCAAGAAGAGGTGCGAAATCGGCTAAATAAGATTAAAATAGATAAATCTCCGGGTCCGGATGGCATACACCCACGAGTACTAAGAGAACTAAGTAATGTAATAGATAAACCATTATTTCTTATTTTTAGTGACTCTATAGCGACAGGGTCTGTTCCGCAGGACTGGCGCATAGCAAATGTGGTGCCAATATTCAAAAAGGGCTCTAAAAGTGAACCTGGAAATTATAGGCCAGTAAGTCTAACCTCTATTGTTGGTAAAATATTTGAAGGGTTTCTGAGGGATGTTATTCTGGATTATCTCAATGAGAATAACTGTTTAACTCCATATCAGCATGGGTTTATGAGAAATCGCTCCTGTCAAACCAATCTAATCAGTTTTTATGAAGAGGTAAGCTATAGACTGGACCACGGTGAGTCATTGGACGTGGTATATCTCGATTTTTCCAAAGCGTTTGATACCGTGCCGCACAAGAGGTTGGTACACAAAATGAGAATGCTTGGTCTGGGGGAAAATGTGTGTAAATGGGTTAGTAACTGGCTTAGTGATAGAAAGCAGAGGGTGGTTATAAATGGTATAGTCTCTAACTGGGTCGCTGTGACCAGTGGGGTACCGCAGGGGTCAGTATTGGGACCTGTTCTCTTCAACATATTCATTAATGATCTGGTAGAAGGTTTACACAGTAAAATATCGATATTTGCAGATGATACAAAACTATGTAAAGCAGTTAATACAAGAGAAGATAGTATTCTGCTACAGATGGATCTGGATAAGTTGGAAACTTGGGCTGAAAGGTGGCAGATGAGGTTTAACAATGATAAATGTAAGGTTATACACATGGGAAGAGGGAATCAATATCACCATTACACACTGAACGGGAAACCACTGGGTAAATCTGACAGGGAGAAGGACTTGGGGATCCTAGTTAATGATAAACTTACCTGGAGCAGCCAGTGCCAGGCAGCAGCTGCCAAGGCAAACAGGATCATGGGGTGCATTAAAAGAGGTCTGGATACACATGATGAGAGCATTATACTGCCTCTGTACAAATCCCTAGTTAGACCGCACATGGAGTACTGTGTCCAGTTTTGGGCACCGGTGCTCAGGAAGGATATAATGGAACTAGAGAGAGTACAAAGGAGGGCAACAAAATTAATAAAGGGGATGGGAGAACTACAATACCCAGATAGATTAGCGAAATTAGGATTATTTAGTCTAGAAAAAAGACGACTGAGGGGCGATCTAATAACCATGTATAAGTATATAAGGGGACAATACAAATATCTCGCTGAGGATCTGTTTATACCAAGGAAGGTGACGGGCACAAGGGGGCATTCTTTGCGTCTGGAGGAGAGAAGGTTTTTCCACCAACATAGAAGAGGATTCTTTACTGTTAGGGCAGTGAGAATCTGGAATTGCTTGCCGGAGGAGGTGGTGATGGCGAACTCAGTCGAGGGGTTCAAGAGAGGCCTGGATGTCTTCCTGGAGCAGAACAATATTGTATCATACAATTATTAGGTTCTGTAGAAGGACGTAGATCTGGGGATTTATTATGATGGAATATAGGCTGAACTGGATGGACAAATGTCTTTTTTCGGCCTTACTAACTATGTTACATAATGGTGGACACTGCTCGGAAATAATGGTGGACTCTGCCCGGACATAATGGTGGACTCTGCCAGGACATAATGGTGGACACTGCTCGGACATAATGGTGGACACTGCTCGGACATAATGGTGGACGCAGCTCGGACATAATGGTGGACGCTGCCCGGACATAATGGTGGACGCTGCCCGGACATAATGGTGGATGCTGCCCGGACATAATGGTGGACACTGCCCGGACATAATGGTGGATGCTGCCCGGACATAATGGTGGACGCTGCCCGGACATAATGGTGGACGCTGCCCGGACATAATGGTGGACGCAGCTCGGACATAATGGTGGACGCTGCCCGGACATAATGGTGGACACTGCCCGGACATAATGGTGGATGCTGCCCGGACATAATGGTGGACACTGCCCGGACATAATGGTGGACGCTGCCCGGACATAATGGTGGACGCTGCCCGGACATAATGGTGGACGCTGCCCGGACATAATGGTGGACACTGCCCGGACATAATGGTGGACACTGCCCGGACATAATGGTGGACACTGGCCGGACATAATGGTGGACACTGCTCTGAGATGTGTCACTGCCATAAATATCTAAATGAGTATTTTTATCAAATAAATTTGAAGATCATTGCATTCTTGGCTTCTCTACCTTTTACACCGTGGAGAAACTTTATGGGATTATGGAGATCTCCATCTAGGACATAGATGAAGGAGGTCCTCAAAAGATCCTATTAATCAGAGCAGAGACCATCGATTCTGGCCGCCATCTCCATAATTAGGTCATCATGGGACACCATCATGTTTACATGCGCTAATAGTATCTGGCACCTAAGGGTGAGGGCTCTGCACAAGTCTAGGGGCCACATTGCCCACCTCCATGAGCCTTTATCTTTTTCACAAATTCCTTTGCCCCTTGGATATTGTCAGGCGTTGCTCTCACGAGATCGTCATTCCACTTCACAACGCTGCTGCTGAACTTCAGGATCCCAAAGTGATCCGTCACAGGTAAGTCCGACAGAATTTTGATGAAGGCCTCGTACGTCTGAAGTCAGATAGACGAATGTTTACAGTGTAATGTGCAAAGAACAGATCAAGTCACACAGGAGTCTAGGGACTACAATCTAATACTAATATACACAGTGCCTGCACCAGCAGAATAGTGAGTGCAGCTCTGGAGGATAATACATGATGTAACTCAGGATCAGTAATGTAATGTATGTACACAGTGACTGCACCAGCAGAATAGTGAGTGCAGCTCTGGGGTATAATACAGGAAGTAACTCAGGATCAGTAATGTAATGTATGTACACAGTGACTGCACCAGCAGAATAGTGAGTGCAGCCCTGGGGTATAATACAGGATGTAACTCAGGATCAGTAATGTATGTACACAGTGAGTGCAGCTCTGGGGTATAATACAGGATGTAACTCAGGATCAGTAATGTATGTACACAGTGACTGCACCAGCAGAATAGTGAGTGCAGCTCTGGAGTATAATACAGGATGTAACTCAGGATCAGTAATGTATGTACACAGTGACTGCACCAGCAGAATAGTGAGTGCAGCTCTGGGGTATAATACAGGAAGTAACTCAGGATCAGTAATGTAATGTATGTACACAGTGACTGCACCAGCAGAATAGTGAGTGCAGCTCTGGGGTATAATACAGGATGTAACTCAGGATCAGTAATGTAATGTATGTACACAGTGACTGCACCAGCAGAATAGTGAGTGCAGCTCTGGAGTATAATACAGGATGTAACTCAGGATCAGTAATGTAATGTATGTACACAGTGACTGCACCAGCAGAATAGTGAGTGCAGCTCTGGGGTATAATACAGGAAGTAACTCAGGATCAGTAATGTAATGTATGTACACAGTGACTGCACCAGCAGAATAGTGAGTGCAGCGCTGGGGTATAATACAGGAAGTAACTCAGGATCAGTAATGTAATGTATGTACACAGTGACTGCACCAGCAGAATAGTGAGTGCAGCTCTGGGGTATAATACAGGATGTAACTCAGGATCAGTAATGTAATGTATGTACACAGTGACTGCACCAGCAGAATAGTGAGTGCAGCTCTGGAGTATAATACAGGATGTAACTCAGGATCAGTAATGTAATGTATGTACACAGTGACTGCACCAGCAGAATAGTGAGTGCAGCTCTGGAGTATAATACAGGATGTAACTCAGGATCAGTAATGTAATGTATGTACACAGTGACTGCACCAGCAGAATAGTGAGTGCAGCTCTGGAGTATAATACAGGATGTAACTCAGGATCAGTAATGTAATGTATGTACACAGTGACTGCACCAGCAGAATAGTGAGTGCAGCTCTGGAATATAATAGAGGATGTAACTCAGGATCAGTAATGTAATGTGTGTACACAGTGACTGCACCAGCAGAATAGTGAGTGCAGCTCTGGAGTATAATACAGGATGTAACTCAGGATCAGTAATGTAATATATGTACACAGTGACTGCACCAGCAGAATAGTGAGTGCAGCTCTGGGGTATAATACAGGATGTAACTCAGGATCAGTAATGTAATGTATGTACACAGTGACTGCACCAGCAGAATAGTGAGTGCAGCTCTGAAGTATAATACAGGATGCAACTCAGGATCAGTAATGTAATGTATGTACACAGTGACTGCACCAGCAGAATAGTGAGTGCAGCTCTGGAGTATAATACAGGATGTAACTCAGGATCAGTAATGTAATGTATGTACACAGTGACTGCACCAGCAGAATAGTGAGTGCAGCTCTGGAGTATAATACAGGATGTAACTCAGGATCAGTAATGTAATGTATGTACACAGTGACTGCACCAGCAGAATAGTGAGTGCAGCTCTGGAACATAATAGAGGATGTAACTCAGGATCAGTAATGTAATGTATGTACACAGTGACTGCACCAGCAGAATAGTGAGTGCAGCTCTGGAGTATAATACAGGATGTAACTCAGGATCAGTAATGTAATATATGTACACAGTGACTGCACCAGCAGAATAGTGAGTGCAGCTCTGGGGTATAATACAGGATGTAACTCAGGATCAGTAATGTAATGTATGTACACAGTGACTGCACCAGCAGAATAGTGAGTGCAGCTCTGAAGTATAATACAGGATGCAACTTAGGATCAGTAATGTAATGTATGTACACAGTGACTGCACCAGCAGAATAGTGAGTGCAGCTCTGGTGTATAATACAGGAGGTAACTCAGGATCAGTAATGTAATGTATGTACACAGTGACTGCACCAGCAGAATACTGAGTGCAGCTCTGGGGTATAATACAGGATGTAACTCAGGATCAGTAATGTAATGTATGTACACAGTGACTGCACCAGCAGAATAGTGAGTGCAGCTCTGGGGTATAATACAGGAGGTAACTCAGGATCAGTATCGTAATGTATGTACACAGTGACTGCACCAGCAGAATAGTGAATGCAGCTCTGGAGTATAATACAGGATGTAACTCAGGATCAGTAATGTAATATATGTACACAGTGACTGCACCAGCAGAATAGTGAGTGCAGCTCTGGAGTATAATACAGGAGGTAACTCAGGATCAGTAATGTACAGTATGTACACAGTGACTGCACCAGCAGAATAGTGAGTGCAGCTCTGGCGTATAATACAGGATGTAACTCAGGATCAGTAATGTAATGTATGTACACAGTGACTGCACCAGCAGAATAGTGAGTGCAGCTCTGGGGTATAATACAGGATGTAACTCAGGATCAGTAATGTAATGTATGTACACAGTGACTGCACCAGCAGAATAGTGAGTGCAGCTCTGGAGTATAATACAGGATGTAACTCAGGATCAGTAATGTAATGTATGTACACAGTGACTGCACCAGCAGAATAGTGAGTGCAGCTCTGCAGTATAATACAGGATGTAACTCAGGATCAGTGATGTAATGTATGTACACAGTGACTGCACCAGCAGAATAGTGAGTGCAGCTCTGGAATATAATAGAGGATGTAACTCAGGATCAGTAATGTAATGTATGTACACAGTGACTGCACCAGCAGAATAGTGAGTGCAGCTCTGGAGTATAATACAGGATGTAACTCAGGATCAGTAATGTAATATATGTACACAGTGACTGCACCAGCAGAATAGTGAGTGCAGCTCTGGGGTATAATACAGGATGTAACTCAGGATCAGTAATGTAATGTATGTACACAGTGACTGCACCAGCAGAATAGTGAGTGCAGCTCTGAAGTATAATACAGGATGCAACTCAGGATCAGTAATGTAATGTATGTACACAGTGACTGCACCAGCAGAATAGTGAGTGCAGCTCTGGTGTATAATACAGGAGGTAACTCAGGATCAGTAATGTAATGTATGTACACAGTGACTGCACCAGCAGAATAGTGAGTGCAGCTCTGGAGTATAATACAGGATGTAACTCAGGATCAGTAATGTAATGTATGTACACAGTGACTGCACCAGCAGAATAGTGAGTGCAGCTCTGGAGTATAATACAGGATGTAACTCAGGATCAGTAATGTAATGTATGTACACAGTGACTGCACCAGCAGAATAGTGAATGCAGCTCTGAAGTATAATACAGGATGTAACTCAGGATCAGTAATGTAATATATGTACACAGTGACTGCACCAGCAGAATAGTGAGTGCAGCTCTGGAGTATAATACAGGAGGTAACTCAGGATCAGTAATGTAATGTATGTACACAGTGACTGCACCAGCAGAATAGTGAGTGCAGCTCTGGAGTATAATACAGGAGGTAACTCAGGATCAGTAATGTAATGTATGTACACAGTGACTGCACCAGCAGAATAGTGAGTGCAGCTCTGGAGTATAATACAGGAGGTAACTCAGGATCAGTAATGTAATGTATGTACACAGTGACTGCACCAGCAGAATAGTGAGTGCAGCTGTGGAGTATAATACAGGATGTAACTCAGGATCAGTAATGTAATGTATGTACACAGTGACTGCACCAGCAGAATAGTGAGTGCAGCTCTGGAGTATAATACAGGAGGTAACTCAGGATCAGTAACGTATGTATGTACACAGTGACTGCACCAGCAGAATAGGGAGTGCAGCTCTGGGGTATAATACAGGATGTAATTTAGGATTAGTAATGTAATGTATGTACACAGTGACTGCACCAGCAGAATAGTGAGTGCAGCTCTGGAATATAATACAGGATGTAACTCAGGATCAGTAATGTAATGTATGCACACAGTGACTGCACCAGCAGAACAGTGAGTGCAGTTCTGGAGGATAATACAGGAGGTAACTCAGGATCAGTAATGTAATGTATGTACACAGTGACTGCACCAGCAGAATAGTGAGTGCAGCTCTGGAGTGTAATATAGGATGTAACTCAGGATCAGTAATGTAATGTATGTACACAGTGACTGCACCAGCAGAATAGTGAGTGCAGCTCTGGAGTATAATACAGGATGTAACTCAGGATCAGTAATGTAATGTATGTACACAGTGACTGCACCAGCAGAATAGTGAGTGCAGCTCTGGAGTATAATACAGGAGGTAACTCAGGATCAGTAATGTAATGTATGTACACAGTGACTGCACCAGCAGAATAGTGAGTGCAGCTCTGGAGTGTAATACAGGATGTAACTCAGGATCAGTAATGTAATGTATGTACACAGTGACTGCACCCGCAGAATAGTGAGTGCAGCTCTGGAGTATAATACAGGATGTAACTCAGGATCAGTAATGTAATGTATGTACACAGTGACTGCACCAGCAGAATAGTGAGTGCAGCTCTGGAGTGTAATATAGGATGTAACTCAGGATCAGTAATGTAATGTATGTACACAGTGACTGCACCAGCAGAATAGTGAGTGCAGCTCTGGAGTATAATACAGGAGGTAACTCAGGATCAGTAATGTATGTATGTACACAGTGACTGCACCAGCAGAATAGTGAGTGCAGCTCTGGGGTATAATACAGGATGTAATTTAGGATTAGTAATGTAATGTATGTACACAGTGACTGCACCAGCAGAATAGTGAGTGCAGCTCTGGAGTATAATACAGGATGTAACTCAGGATCAGTAATGTAATGTATGCACACAGTGACTGCACCAGCAGAACAGTGAGTGCAGCTCTGGAGGATAATACAGGAGGTAACTCAGGATCAGTAATGTAATGTATGTACACAGTGACTGCACCAGCAGAATAGTGAGTGCAGCTCTGGAGTATAATACAGGATGTAATTTAGGATTAGTAATGTAATGTATGTGCACAGTGACTGCACCAGCAGAATAGTGAGTGCAGCTCTGGAGGATAATACAGGATGTAACTCAGGATCAGTAATGTAATGTATGTACACAGTGACTGCAACAGCAGAATAGTGAGTGCAGCTCTGGAATATAATACAGGATGTAGCTCAGGATCAGTAATGTAATGTATGTACACAATGACCGCACCAGCAGAATAGTGAGTGCAGCTCTGGAGTATAATACAGGATGTAGCTCAGGATCAGTAATGTAATGTATGTACACAATGACCGCACCAGCAGAATAGTGAGTGCAGCTCTGGAGTATAATACAGGATGTAGCTAAGGATCAGTAATGTAATGTATGTACACAGTGACTGCACCAGCAGAGTAGTGAGCGTAGCTCTGAGGTATAATACAGGATGTAACTCAGGATCAGTAATGTAATGTATGTACACAGTGACTGCACCAGCAGAATAGTGAGTGCAGCTCTGGAGTATAATACAGGATGTAACTCAGGATCAGTAATGTAATGTATGTACACAGTGACTGCACTAGCAGAGTAGTGAGCGCAGCTCTGAGGTATAATACAGGAGGTAACTCAGGATCAGTAATGTAATGTATGTACACAGTGACTGCACCAGCAGAATAGTGAGTGCAGCTCTGGGGTATAATACAGGATGTAACTCAGGATCAGTAATGTAATGTATGTACACAGTGACTGCACCTGCAGAATAGTGAGTGCAGCTCTGAGGTATAATACAGGATGTAACTCAGGATCAGTAATGTATGTACACAGTGACTGCACCAGCAGAATAGTGAGTGCAGCTCTGGTGTATAATACAGGAGGTAACTCAGGATCAGTAATGTAATGTATGTACACAGTGACTGCACCAGCAGAATAGTGAGTGCAGCTCTGTGGTATAATACAGGAGGTAACTCAGGATCAGTAATGTAATATATGTACACAGTGACTGCACCAGCAGAATAGTGAGTGCAGCTCTGGAGTATAATACAGGATGTAACTCAGGATCAGTAATGTAATGTATGTACACAGTGACTGCACCTGCAGAATAGTGAGTGCAGCTCTGAGGTATAATACAGGAGGTAACTCAGGATCAGTAATGTAATGTATGTACACAGTGATGGCACCAGCAGAGTAGTGAGTGCAGCTCTGAGGTATAATACAGGAGGTAACTCAGGATCAGTAATGTAATGTATGTACACAGTGACTGCACCAGCAGAATAGTGAGTGCAGCTCTGGGGTATAATACAGGATGTAACTCAGGATCAGTAATGTAATGTATGTACACAGTGACTGCACCTGCAGAATAGTGAGTGCAGCTCTGAGGTATAATACAGGAGGTAACTCAGGATCAGTAATGTAATGTATGTACACAGTGATGGCACCAGCAGAGTAGTGAGTGCAGCTCTGGAGTATAATACAGGATGTAACTCAGGATCAGTAATGTAATGTATGTACACAGTGACTACACGAGCAGAATAGTGAGTGCAGCTCTGAGGTATAATACAGGAGGTAACTCAGGATCAGTAATGTATGTACACAGTGACTGCACCAGCAGAATAGTGAGTGCAGCTCTGGTGTATAATACAGGAGGTAACTCAGGATCAGTAATGTAATGTATATACACAGTGACTACACGAGCAGAATAGTGAGTGCAGCTCTGGAGTATAATACAGGAGGTAACTCAGGATCAGTAATGTAATGTATGTACACAGTGACTACACGAGCAGAATAGTGAGTGCAGCTCTGAGGTATAATACAGGAGGTAACTCAGGATCAGTAATGTATGTACACAGTGACTGCACCAGCAGAATAGTGAGTGCAGCTCTGGTGTATAATACAGGAGGTAACTCAGGATCAGTAATGTAATGTATGTACACAGTGACTGCACCAGCAGAATAGTGAGTGCAGCTCTGGGGTATAATACAGGAGGTAACTCAGGATCAGTAATGTAATGTATGTACACAGTGACTGCACCAGCAGAATAGTGAGTGCAGCTCTGGAGTATAATACAGGAGGTAACTCAGGATCAGTAATGTAATGTATGTACACAGTGACTGCACCAGCAGAATAGTGAGTGCAGCTCTGGAGTATAATACAGGATGTAACTCAGGATCAGTAATGTAATGTATGTACACAGTGACTGCACCAGCAGAATAGTGAGTGCAGCTCTGGAGTATAATACAGGAGGTAACTCAGGATCAGTAATGTAATGTATGTACACAGTGACTGCACCAGCAGAATAGTGAGTGCAGCTGTGGAGTATAATACAGGATGTAACTCAGGATCAGTAATGTAATGTATGTACACAGTGACTGCACCAGCAGAATAGTGAGTGCAGCTCTGGAGTATAATACAGGAGGTAACTCAGGATCAGTAATGTATGTATGTACACAGTGACTGCACCAGCAGAATAGTGAGTGCAGCTCTGGGGTATAATACAGGATGTAATTTAGGATTAGTAATGTAATGTATGTACACAGTGACTGCACCAGCAGAATAGTGAGTGCAGCTCTGGAGTATAATACAGGATGTAACTCAGGATCAGTAATGTAATGTATGCACACAGTGACTGCACCAGCAGAACAGTGAGTGCAGCTCTGGAGGATAATACAGGAGGTAACTCAGGATCAGTAATGTAATGTATGTACACAGTGACTGCACCAGCAGAATAGTGAGTGCAGCTCTGGAGTGTAATATAGGATGTAACTCAGGATCAGTAATGTAATGTATGTACACAGTGACTGCACCAGCAGAATAGTGAGTGCAGCTCTGGAGTATAATACAGGATGTAACTCAGGATCAGTAATGTAATGTATGTACACAGTGACTGCACCAGCAGAATATTGAGTGCAGCTCTGGAGTATAATACAGGAGGTAACTCAGGATCAGTAATGTAATGTATGTACACAGTGACTGCACCAGCAGAATAGTGAGTGCAGCTCTGGAGTGTAATACAGGATGTAACTCAGGATCAGTAATGTAATGTATGTACACAGTGACTGGACCCGCAGAATAGTGAGTGCAGCTCTGGAGTATAATACAGGATGTAACTCAGGATCAGTAATGTAATGTATGTACACAGTGACTGCACCAGCAGAATAGTGAGTGCAGCTCTGGAGTATAATACAGGAGGTAACTCAGGATCAGTAATGTATGTATGTACACAGTGACTGCACCAGCAGAATAGTGAGTGCAGCTCTGGGGTATAATACAGGATGTAATTTAGGATTAGTAATGTAATGTATGTACACAGTGACTGCACCAGCAGAATAGTGAGTGCAGCTCTGGAGTATAATACAGGATGTAACTCAGGATCAGTAATGTAATGTATGCACACAGTGACTGCACCTGCAGAACAGTGAGTGCAGCTCTGGAGGATAATACAGGAGGTAACTCAGGATCAGTAATGTAATGTATGTACACAGTGACTGCACCAGCAGAATAGTGAGTGCAGCTCTGGAGTATAATACAGGATGTAATTTAGGATTAGTAATGTAATGTATGTGCACAGTGACTGCACCAGCAGAATAGTGAGTGCAGCTCTGGAGGATAATACAGGATGTAACTCAGGATCAGTAATGTAATGTATGTACACAGTGACTGCAACAGCAGAATAGTGAGTGCAGCTCTGGAGTATAATACAGGATGTAGCTCAGGATCAGTAATGTAATGTATGTACACAATGACCGCACCAGCAGAATAGTGAGTGCAGCTCTGGAGTATAATACAGGATGTAGCTCAGGATCAGTAATGTAATGTATGTACACAATGACCGCACCAGCAGAATAGTGAGTGCATCTCTGGGGTATAATACAGGATGTAGCTCAGGATCAGTAATGTAATGTATGTACACAGTGACTGCACCAGCAGAGTAGTGAGGGCAGCTCTGAGGTATAATACAGGATGTAACTCAGGATCAGTAATGTAATGTATGTACACAGTGACTGCACCAGCAGAATAGTGAGTGCAGCTCTGGAGTATAATACAGGATGTAACTCAGGATCAGTAATGTAATGTATGTACACAGTGACTGCACCAGCAGAATAGTGAGTGCAGCTCTGGAGTATAATACAGGATGTAACTCAGGATCAGTAATGTAATGTATGTACACAGTGACTGCACCAGCAGAATAGTGAGTGCAGCTCTGGAGTATAATACAGGATGTAACTCAGGATCAGTAATGTAATGTATGTACACAGTGACTGCACCTGCAGAATAGTGAGTGCAGCTCTGGGGTATAATACAGGATGTAACTCAGGATCAGTAATGTAATGTATGTACACAGTGACTGCACCTGCAGAATAGTGAGTGCAGCTCTGGGGTATAATACAGGAGGTAACTCAGGATCAGTAATGTAATGTATGTACACAGTGATGGCACCAGCAGAGTAGTGAGTGCAGCTCTGGAGTATAATACAGGATGTAACTCAGGATCAGTAATGTAAAGTATGTACACAGTGACTACACGAGCAGAATAGTGAGTGCAGCTCTGAGGTATAATACAGGAGGTAACTCAGGATCAGTAATGTATGTACACAGTGACTTCACCAGCAGAATAGTGAGTGCAGCTCTGGTGTATAATACAGGAGGTAACTCAGGATCAGTAATGTAATGTATATACACAGTGACTACACGAGCAGAATAGTGAGTGCAGCTCTGGAGTATAATACAGGAGGTAACTCAGGATCAGTAATGTAATGTATGTACACAGTGACTACACGAGCAGAATAGTGAGTGCAGCTCTGAGGTATAATACAGGAGGTAACTCAGGATCAGTAATGTATGTACACAGTGACTGCACCAGCAGAATAGTGAGTGCAGCTCTGGAGTATAATACAGGATGTAACTCAGGATCAGTAATATAATGTATGTACACAGTGACTACACCAGCAGAATAGTGAGTGCAGCTCTGGAGTATAATACAGGAGGTAACTCAGGATCAGTAATGTAATGTATGTACACAGTGACTGCACCAGCAGAATAGTGAGTGCAGCTCTGGAGTATAATACAGGAGGTAACTCAGGATCAGTAATGTAATGTATGTACACAGTGACTGCACCAGCAGAATAGTGAGTGCAGCTCTGGGGTATAATACAGGATCTAGCTCAGGATCAGTAATGTAATGTCTGTACACAGTGACTGCACCAGCAGAATAGTGAGTGCAGCTCTGGTGTATAATACAGGAGGTAACTCAGGATCAGTAATGTAATGTATGTACACAGTGACTGCACCAGCAGAATAGTGAGTGCAGCTCTGGAGTATAATACAGGATGTAACTCAGGATCAGTAATGTAATGTATGTACACAGTGACTGCACCTGCAGAATAGTGAGTGCAGCTCTGAGGTATAATACAGGAGGTAACTCAGGATCAGTAATGTAATGTATGTACACAGTGACTGCACCAGTAGAATAGTGAGTGCAGCTCTGGAGCATATTAGATGATTTGCAGTATGATTGTCAGATCAATCTTACATAGCATTAACCTGTTTTATCTTCCGGCCAACCATGGACAGGCTGGAGTCAATAACAAACACCATATTTTTCGGGACCCTTTCAAGGACGCTCGGAGCAAAGTAATGGACAAAATATCCATTGACAATCTGTGGATGAAAAATATTATTGCTGTAAGTGACGAGATTTCACAGGATCAGTTTCTACAGTTAATGCAAAGTTTTGCGAATGTCTAATATATTTTGGCTTTAACTCCTTATTCTTTTGAATATCTCTGCTGTCAATGAAAGGGGGAATTGTTGTTTGCTCCCTGAAATCTGGAGCAGATCTGCGCTTGTCACTGCTGAGGTTGTTACAATTGTATCCATTCTAGACAATTGTCTGTGGCCTCCAGACTGATACAAAGTAACAAACGAACAGGAGAGGAAATATTTACTGATCTGCATTCGCCCAATGCTCATGTTCATGTAAATGACTCTTAATAATAATAATCTTTATATAGCACCAACATATTCTGCAGCGCTTTACAGTTTAGGGTCTGTGCACACATGAAGCATTCGGTGCAGAAATTTCTGCTCCATTTCTGTTTCTCTTGGCAGGAAAGACGCTCAGTAAATTAGAAGCTTTTTTCATACATTTTTTATGCATTTTTACGTGTTTTTGGTGCAGATGTTTTGCTGATATCAGGCAGCGTTTCAGGCTTTATGACGATCTGCGCCGGCCCTGCGCTCGCGCTTTGTTGTCACCTGTATGTTCCCGGCCGACTTCTCCCTGTTCACATCGTACTGGACGATAAAGTCTCCGTCTAGAAGCGTTTCTGAACACGACGGACATTTGCGCTGCTGCTCCAGTGTCGGCTTAAATTCCACGTGAGCCTGTAAAATAGACGCCGTGAGCACAACAGCCTCCACCATCTGCAGAACCAGACGACACACACCTCACCCTGGTCCCGCTGTGATCCACCAGCACCGCGTCCAGCAGTTCATTCGTCATGAAAGCGCCATCTGCGTTCACAAAGCTGATACCTTGTGGCTCTAAGATGTCTACGATAACCTGCAAACCAAGTGTAGTTAGTGGAGCAGGGTCCCTGCAGCACAGAGTATTTCAGGACAGAGGTGTGCCGATATTATTGGAGGTCACAGACTGAGTTACCCAGCAGCACAGAGGATGTCAGGAAAGGAGGAGAGTGCTGACTGTGTGGGAGATGACAGACTCAGAAATATATTGTGGAAGCAGCAGGGTTCCCAGCAGCACAGAGGATGTCAGGAGAGCAGTGTGCTGGTCTATGGGGGTCACAGAGGGAGATATATGGGGGAAGGAGCAGGGTTCCCAGCAGCACAGAGGATGTCAGGAGAGAACTGTGCTGGTCTATGGGGGTCACAGAGGGAGATATATGGGGGAAGGAGCAGGGTAGGAAGATATATGGGGGAAGGAGCAGGGTTCCCAGCAGCACAGAGGATGTCAGGAGAGAAGGGTGCTGGTCTATGGGGGGTCACAGAGGGAGATATATGGGGGAAGGAGTGGGGTTCCCAGCAGCACAGAGGATGTCAGGAGAGAACTGTGCTGGTCTATGGGGGTCACAGAGGGAGATATATGGGGTAAGGAGCAGGGTTCCCAGCAGCACAGAGGATGTCAGGAGAGAACTGTGCTGGTCTATGGGGGTCACAGAGGGAGATATATGGGGGAAGGAGCAGGGTTCCCAGCAGCACAGAGGATGTCAGGAGAGAACTGTGCTGGTCTATTGGGGTCACAGAGGGAGATATATGGGGGAAGGAGCAGGGTTCCCAGCAGCACAGAGGATGTCAGGAGAGAACTGTGCTGGTCTATGGGGGTCACAGAGGGAGATATATGGGGGAAGGAGCAGGGTTCCCAGCAGCACAGAGGATGTCAGGAGAGAACTGTGCTGGTCTATTGGGGTCACAGAGGGAGATATATGGGGGAAGGAGCAGGGTTCCCAGCAGCACAGAGGATGTCAGGAGAGAACTGTGCTGGTCTATGGGGGTCACAGAGGGAGATATATGGGGGAAGGAGCAGGGTAGGAAGATATATGGGGGAAGGAGCAGGGTTCCCAGCAGCACAGAGGATGTCAGGAGAGAAAGGTGCTGGTCTATGGGGGGTCACAGAGGGAGATATATGGGGGAAGGAGTGGGGTTCCCAGCAGCACAGAGGATGTCAGGAGAGAACTGTGCTGGTCTATGGGGGTCACAGAGAGAGATATATGGGGGAAGGAGCAGGGTAGGAAGATATATGGGGGAAGGAGCAGGGTTCCCAGCAGCACAGAGGATGTCAGGAGAGAACTGTGCTGGTCTATTGGGGTCACAGAGGGAGATATATGGGGGAAGGAGCAGGGTTCCCAGCAGCACAGAGGATGTCAGGAGAGAACTGTGCTGGTCTATGGGGGTCACAGAGGGAGATATATGGGGGAAGGAGCAGGGTTCCCAGCAGCACAGAGGATGTCAGGAGAGAACTGTGCTGGTCTATGGGGGTCACAGAGGGAGATATATGGGGGAAGGAGCAGGGTTCCCAGCAGCACAGAGGATGTCAGGAGAGAACTGTGCTGGTCTATGGGGGTCACAGAGGGAGATATATGGGGGAAGGAGCAGGGTTCCCAGCAGCACAGAGGATGTCAGGAGAGAACTGTGCTGGTCTATGGGGGTCACAGAGGGAGATATATGGGGGAAGGAGCAGGGTTCCCAGCAGCACAGAGGATGTCAGGAGAGCAGTGGGCTAATCTCTTGGAGATACATAGAGGCAGCAGGGTCCTCTCAGCAGCATAATGTACGATATTTCAGGGGAGGCTTCTATGTTCTCACCTGGAAATTCTCCACCAGCTGTTTCGGTTTCACCTTCATCTGCAGTTGATAAGCTCCTTGGTTTCTCTTCAGCAATTCCTCGTACGTCAGTGTGAATATCGCTGTAGCCCGAGCGCCGACGTTTACAGAAATCTTAAAATTCTCCATTTTCCGTCCAATGGATCTAAATAAATATTAATTCCATATAGCAAAACATGTAAAGTGTGCCAACTACCAATCTGATAGGATCAATAGATGTGCTGGACCCCAACTTCAGCAGAGAAAATACCCCCCCTTTCCCCATGATGGAGATTCGGTCACAAGATAAAAGTGAGAACTACAAGAGCTTCTCGCAAAATTAGAAAATCATCAAAAAGTTAATTTCAGTTCTTCAATGCAAACAGTGAATCTCCTATATTCTATAGAGTCATTACACACAGAGTGATCTATTCCACGTGTTTATTTCTGTTAATGTCGATGATTATGGCTGACAGCCAATGAAAACCCAAAAGTCATTATCTCATTTGTCACTCTTCCCACTGACAAGCACCGGTCTCCCTGTGCCAGCCTGCACTGGCTGATAACAGAGAGCACTGGACACATTTCCCAGTGTATTTGTCTCAGTCTCTTTATATCTTTCCAGCTTTTTTGACTTTTGATGATACATAAAAGGAAAACACTCTCAGAGAGGAGAGACGGGGAATACGGATATCCCCCCCCATCATTACCAATCTGTGAGCTTACACAGTCACAGCTCTCTGACGCCCCCCCCCCCCCCAACCTCAGGTCAGTCACGGAACTGCACCGAGGGTAAGTAGTCGCCAGACAGGCTGTCCTGTCACACACTGGTTATCGGGGCACTCTGCAGTGAGGGCGGTATATATATCACCAGTCCCAGGCCAGGAATATATATATATATATATATATATATATATATATATATATATATATATATATATATATATAAACCTCTGACCCGTCACTGTCAGGATCCCCCAATAACACCAGGATGGTATGCTGCCACCAGTTCCTTGTTAGATATAAGCCCAGTCCGTTATCAAGCTTATATCGGGTCAGAAACCAACCCCAGGTAGCGTATAAGGACTAGCCGGACTCACGGACGTGGGAAATCGGGTTTCCAGATAAAAGAGCAGCACAAAATTACCTGATATTTTAATTGCCAAATGACTAAATATACTAAAAATACATACAGAAGAATATACAGATATTACAGCCGCAAGTACAGGTAAAGGTGGGGAACAGGTTGTGATAGCAGTTAACTGTAGGTGTCACGTTACCAATTCTTATCACTTGTGGATGAAGGGAAGCTCTCGTATCCACAGGCACCTTCTTAGATTCTGGTCCGTCTCCACATGTGAGATGACATGGCGGCTTCCATGACAGAACAAGGACCAAGGCTAAAGGCATATAGCTAGCTTTTAAACCTTGGCTCGCTCCATCCAATACTCGCCACCACCCCTCTGGGATGGACTGAATTCTCCTCCTTTGACCTCCTAGCTGAAATAATTCCCAATATCAAGGATGGGACAAAACTTCCTAGCGGGAGGTCCAAACAGGACAACTCACGTCTCAACGGGTTCGTTGGGGCTGGACCGATGTGGAGAGTCGAAACTTGGGTCGGCTAAATGGTTCTGGAGGGCCGGTCTCGATAGCTCGAATCCAGGACAGCTAGAGAAATATGAGACACAGGTGCATGCGGAGGGCTCCCAGGGTTCTGGTGGTATATTGAACTTAACCCAGAGATGCACGGTGCTCTCATAATTCATGTCTAGGTGTCGATGCCCAAGTGTCTACACTTTCCTTTTGATGTTGGCCGCCTTGCACAAAAGACAGCAGGGGGTCCCAGCTCTGCTCCTCCTCACCTTTATCAACATATGGCCTCTAATTCTCTGGCCATGTGGTAAAGTTCTGCTGTTTTGAGAATTGTGTACTTATCCCAAGGGTGGGGCCACCTCAGGAGTGGAGGGAGATCTCTGGATAATCTATGGGGCCTGAATTCATAAATCCAAAATGGAGTCTCCCTCGTTCCTCACAACACAATATACAGGGGTCACGTACTGGACCAGTCCGGCGTTTTGGCCCTTGGACACGGCTCTTTCGTACTGCTCGTCCGCCTCCGCCTTCTTCTCCACCGAACCAACCGTGGTGACTCCATCGATGGTCCTGAATGACGGAAAAAGACGACATTTTATATCAATCAGTTGGATGTAAGAACTTGTATCTGCATCTGAAAACCATTTGTAGAACGATGAAGCGCACGGCGGGGAATCACCTGTAGCAAAAAAAGGACCCAAATGCGGGTCTTTATTTAGGGACCGCACCAGTAACTTGGCGCCATCACATGACCGCAGTTATCACAGCGTCCACTCCTCTGTCGAAGTGTATGTGGAAATGCGCAGTGAAACCGTCTGCTGCAGGAGGCTGCCCACCACAAGTCCACTGTGGGGCGCTACCCACCACAACCGTCCACTGTGGGGCACTGCCCACCACGACCGTCCACTATGGGGCGCTGCCCACCACAACCGTCCACTGTGGGGCGCTGCCCACCACAACAGTCCACTGTGGGGCGCTACCCATCACAACCGTCCACTGTGGGGCACTGCCCACCACGACTGTCCACCATGGGGCACTGCCCACCACGACCATCCACTATGGGGCGCTGCCCACCACGACCGTCCACTGTGGGGCGCTGCCCACCATGACCGTCCACTATGGGGCGCTGCCCACCATGACCGTCCTCTGTGGGGCGCTGCCCACCACAACAGTCCACTGTGGGGCGCTACCCACAACCATCCACTGTGGGGCACTGCCCACCACGACCATCCACTATGGGGCGCTGCCCACCACGACCGTCCACTGTGGGGTGCTGCCCACCATGACCGTCCTCTGTGGGGCGCTGCCCACTGGAACCGTGCACTGTGGGGCACTGCCCACCACAACCGTCCACTATGGGGCGCTGCCCACCACAACCCTGCACTGTGGGGCACTGCCCACCACAACCGTCCACTATGGGGTGCTGCCCACCACAACCGTCCACTGTGGGGCGCTGCCCACCATGACAATCCTCTGGCGGGCGCTGCCCACCACAACCCTGCACTGTGGGGCACTGCCCACCACAACCGCCCATTGTTCTGCCACATTGTGGGACAGGTGTTTCTTAGAATTTCAGCCATGGCGGGAAAATGTCAGAGAAGCCAAATGTATCATTCTGCTCACTACAAGATTGTCGGGACCCAGGAATGTCGCAGACGAGGACTCACATGCTGAAGTTGGTGATAAATGCCGTTTTGGGAAGTTCAACATCAAACGCGGCTTCATGGGACGAGTTCAACCGGTTCTCAATCTCTGCAACGATCGACGTGTGAGCGAAACGTGACGTCACTCTGCAGTCGATGTCCATGTTGTGTACGAGCAGCGATGGCGCCTCCTGGAACAATGTAATGGTATAAACCTCCCGTCAGTGTTACAATCACCCGATCAGAACCTCTGCCACCGCCATGGAACGCAAGGAAGGCGCTGGACCCTCAGTGCAGCCCCCAGAAATCAGATGTTCCGAACGTCATTGTATGGCGCTCTTGTTCTGACGTTTCAGGTACAATTGGTGCATTGTTCACCCTGGAGATCTGGTAATCTGCCGCCAGATACACAGTAGTGTGCAAAAGATTTAGGCAGGTGTAGAAAAAACAGATATAAAGATAGAAAAAGAGAATACGGATATATCAATAGAAAAAATACATATGGGATAAAGAAATTAGACACTAGATGGGTTGATACTTATTAGAGATAGATAATAGATAGATAATAAATATACATAGATATAGGTAGTGGCAGAGACCCCGATTCCAGCGAGGTATCACTTACTGACTGCAGCACTTTCGATGCAATCCCAGTTTTCTCAGCTGCACATCTAGCAGACCTCTGAATGCTGATCTCTGAATAACCCCGCCCACACCACTAATTGGCAGCTGTGTACACTGTGCATAGGCAGAAAGCTGCCAATCAGTGGTGTGGGGAGTATTATAAAGGGTTCATGAATAAGGAGGATACATGGCAGCAGGTTTAGTAGATCTTTAGTGATAATCTTCTGTTGATAAACTACAGAAAGTATCCCAGCAAGTGACATCGCTGGAATCAGCGTCTCTGTCTCCGAGGAATGAGTAGCAAATACGTAGCACAGATTCCATTCACTACGGAAAACTTTGTGGCATCACTTATTGATTCTCTTCGGTCACTGCTGTTTGCTGGAGGAGACATTGAACTCCGCGCTCTTTGCTCCGGATTCTATTTAATTGTTGATACTTTGTTGCGAAACTTATCAGAGTTCTGAATGTTCAGCTGTAAAGGCTGAAAATGGGGGAAAAACCTAAAAGAATGAAAGGAAGGGAATTTCATTCTGGTGGCGACGATCAGCATCCTGGACGTCTTTATTTACAGGGAACCAATTTCTTTATTTTTGAATTGTACATTTTTTTTGTTTTCGGGCTGCAGATGTTTCCCGAGCTACTGATGACACAAGCAGAGGATTCTTCTACAGCAGGCACGAGACAGACAAGTCAGATGCCATTGACTTCTATGGGAGTGTAGTGGGCATGTTCTTTGCAGGGAAGGTGGGGGGCGAGCTGGGCCCAGCACTATCTGCACCAGCATAACCTCCCCTTATTATGAGAGGACTGCAGGGAAGTGAACTCCACAGGAGGGGCCCCTTCATTATTACATTTGCACCATTTTTGTACCTTCTCTTTCCATTTATGCATTTTTGTTTTTTTGAGTCACTTTGTTGTTTTTTTTTTTTTTTATTTCGCCATAGCAAAATTTATGAATTTAGTGTAAGAAAAGACAAAAATACAAGACGAATAAAAGTGGCTTTAAAGAAGACACAAGCGGTGAATCGGACCTGAAGTATTGCTGGATATGAGGCCACGGAGCCGAAGTGAAAGCTGCAAGGTTGAGGGTTGTTTTCTTAATACAAGGATAATGGAAAAATTAGAAAAATGTAAAAAAGTATTTAAAAAAGAAAACATATTACGGGTCAGTCTGATAACACAAAGATAAAACTACTGTGCGGATTCCTACATCTATCACATGTAATGTATCTAGGTGGATAGACCGAGCCATGACGGACAGATTCTTTACACTGCAGGCTCTTAACACTTTCCAGATGCTTTAGGTCAGTCAGTGGCATTAAGCATGGTGTGTATATCACGCCGCGCACACGTCTGGCCGGCCGCTGCAGCCCAAATATCACCCTGCGCCTGACAGTAGGGGCTCAGACTGTTACTCACCAGGGCGCCATCACCGTCTCCTTCATTACAGATTATCAGGAGCAGAACAGCGAATAACGGACAGCACCTGAGCAGCGCCATGGAGATTCTGCCCCCGGAGCGGGGGCCGCTGGATAGTCACACGTGTTAATGGATAACTGGACTCAAACCCTCAGACTCCGCTGCCGCCTGCGATGTGACGGGGTACTACTCCCCCAGAGTAAACTGTAATCACAAGCGGTAAACAGCGAACAAATGTTTGCTGGAAGCAGATTGCAGATGTGTCCCAATGCGTTAGGTCAGAAATCATCCTAGGAAGCACTCCCTACGTCCGCAGTGTATGCAAGCATTTACACAGCTGCTCATCTGAACAAGCACAGCTGCAGTATAAAGCATGAAGGACGGTGGATTCTCAGTGGACAACGCAGCTAATCTGGAGCAGTTAATCTCGCAGAATTGTGACGTCTCTGGAGAATGCTCTACTCTGAAAATCTGAACAAATAAAAAAAGAAAAAAGAATGCGGAACAGTGAAACGGAGGGAACAGGCGATAATCACTGAACACAGAGAACTGCTGTGACTGCATTCATCGTGCTTCAATTCTGCACCAATCTGATGGAAATAGCAGAATAACTGGGAGGATTCTCCATAAGGGACTGAAGACTTGTTACAATGTATCAGGAGTAATTAAGAAAAGAGCCCCCTACAATGTATCAGGAGTAATTAAGAAAAGTCCCCACCCGGTTCAGAGCTCCGTACCCAAGTGTTCATCCTGGGACTCCACGAGTTACGCTGACGACAGTCGTTCCTCGCTGCGAACGTGGATTTTGGAGTCTAGAAATGGAGGCAAAACTACAGATCGTACAAGGTTTTTTTTTAATCAAACAACAGGTCACAGGACACAACTATTTGGCGTTCTTGGCATTGTTCGCCAGCATCTTCTTCATTCCTTTCTTGTTGTGTTTCTTGGCGAAGCGCATGTTCCTCAGAAACTTGGGGTCGACCTGAAAAATACAAGAAAATAAAACGTGAGGGTAAAGAAAAGGTGAGACGTGCGCGTGATGTGATCTATTGCAGACACTGAGGAGATGACGGACCGTATCTCAACCTGCAGAGAACTGAACGTGAAAAAGTACAAAGGAAACGCATCAGATCACTAATCAATAATCTGATGTGAAGTGATGATGGCGGGCGGACGCGGCCTCCGATGGACGTCAGATTGTGAGGTCATGAAAAATAGATATTGGCGTGCACACGGAGGTATTTCACTAACGGAGGCACCAATTCAGGGGATTGGTGAGGTCCCTCGTAGACTATGTAAAATAAATATCAATTGCTCACTCCTTTTGAATGCAAACAAGATTTCCTTTATTAAAGTTCAAGACATAAGAGCAACCTTCAGTGTCAACGCGTTTTGGCCAAACAGGCCTTTTTGACGACAGTTGCATTCAGTAGGTATTCTCTTCTAGACAGGGACTTTCCCTTCCCTGACGGTGCAGTTTGCGAAGTCTGGAGGGTATTGTTCCAGAGATGTCCTTAGTGGGCACACTAGAGCAACCACCCAGCCCGGGACATGTAAAATACAGGCTTTTCATATTCACTAACCTACTCAAGGACATCTCTTGAACAATACCCTCCAGACTTCACAAATTGCACTGCCAGGGAAGGGAAAATCCCTGTGTAGAAGAGAAAACCCCTTTCTAGAAGAGAATACCTACTGAATGCAACTGTCGTCAAAAAGGCCTGTTTGGCCGAAACGTGTTGACGCTCAAAGTTTGCTCTTATATCTTGAACTTTAATAAAGGAAATCTTCTTTGCATTCAAAAGGAGTGAGCAATTGATATTTATTTTACGTAGATTGTGATGTCACACAGAAAGACACCAAAAGCGACATCGTTGGACATGTGACTTAGGGCATACGTCCGAAATCCCCAGAAAAATGAGGTCTGGATGTATGCACCAACGGGGCCATAGACTGTTATGGTGACTGAAGAACGAACGTGAGCTTTGCTGTGCACTTTTTTTAGGAGGGTAAGCCTACATTAGACGGAGAAGCAAACACTGTCTACTATGTCTGAGTATCCACCTCCTGAAAACGTACACTCCCGAAAATGATGCACGGCAAAGGTTACACTTGCTCTGCTGTCACCATTACAGTCTACGACCCTGTTTTTTGGGAGATTTTCTGACACATGCCCCATCGGGGACATAGAGCAAAATGTGAAAGCACCCCAATAGTGAACAGTCCCTCATCACCAGGGCAGTAAGGCTGCGTTCACACGTGGCAGCTGATCTCATTGATCTCGTCACGCTGCAGTCACTCTATTGTTTGAGCTGACCCATCTGAATGCACAGAAGGCTATGGGCTCGGTTCTGACATCAGACTCCCTCCAGCATTTCACCATTGTGCCAGGAACCATGGCTGATCGCTCTATTACTGGACAGCCCCATCTCAACAGTGCCCCAAATAATTTCAAAAATAAAATAAAGAGAAAAGCCATCTCCAAGACCACCGCCGGGACCAGCGATGTTGGTGCTTAATCTCCAGGAAGTCAGATTACATTATGTCACACGACTTCTGCAGCCAAACTGAGTCCTCTAATCAGCTGCTGCGCTCAGGTGACGTCATGTGATAGCTGAAAGACAGCAGCAGCATCGCTGGTCCTGGAGGAACTGTTTGGTTTTTACTTTATTTGGGGCCCAAACATTTAAGAAACGGCAGTCCAGAAGTTACACAACCCCTTTAAATCTCTACAATGCAAAGGAAGAAGCCCGACAAATAAAAAATAAAATATTGACCTTACAGATGAAGTGTTTAGTGAATAGAGGAGCAAGCGGTGAACAATGCATTCTTTATACAATCCCAGGGAACCAGAAAAACCCTTGTACAAGACCAGTCTGTAGTGAACGAGGAGACACACAAGTCGGGGGTTGCAGCTGAACAGACCCCTATAGTCAGAGCCACTCTCATTTACCACCACGACATGTTCATGCAATAGGCGACCCTAATAAACTGTCGCCCACCGCTCATCCAGCATCTGAAAATCCAGCCCAGAACGGCAGAATGTCAGCAGAGCGGAAAGTCTAGAGATGCAGAAAAGGGTTTTCCCGGATTTTATAACAGAATTATATCTTCATAATTCGCCTTATAAACACCCGACTGTTCCAGTTCTGCCCCTCATCAGTGTATATCGCTGGATAGAGACAATCAGATCATTTAGCAGGACCCTGGTCCAGTGGTCGGCACTCCATGGGCGCCAGACTGGAGCCCTGGAAACCTCCTCACACAGGCCGGAATCCCCAGCGCCTTTACGGATCACAAGTCTTGTGCACGTCATTCTTGCGGTGTGAATAATCAGAAGAGGAGCGGGGACATCAGGATCAGAGCGATGGAAATTGATCCATTCGTCTCTAGTGCATTTTCTACTCTTTGGAAAATATCCTAAAACTCCAGAAAAACAAAAAACTGTGGGGCCTTTCTTACCCCTTTAAGAGACTCGTATCTCTGGGATCGCGGCTTCTTGATGCCATTCCTGTGCCATTTGCGAGCTGTAAAAACACAAACAGGTTTAGCTTCCAAGAATGGGATACCAGGGGGCGCTGAGAGAATAGTGGGGGTCCAGGGAGCGTCACTTACACTGGTTGTGAGTTGTGTGATTTTTGGACTTGGCCATGATAAATCCTGCAAGAAAAGGAAAACAATTAATACAACCCGTCCCCGCAGGTGACACATCCCAACAGACAACACCCAAAACAGCAACAACCAGTCACCCCTGCAGCTGAAAACCCCCAAAGCAGAACTAACTACAAAAGGAACTCTCTGCACCCCAAAAACAGAACGAGATGCAGAGCGGGGACGCAGAGCCCTCCGCACCCCTACACCAGAGGGGGACGCACAGCCCTCCGCACCCCTACACCAGAGGGGGACGCACAGCCCTCCGCACCCCTACACCAGAGGGGGACGCACAGCCCTCCGAACCCCTACACCAGAGGGGGACGCACGGCCCTCCGCACCCCTACACCAGAGGGGGACGCACGGCCCTCCGCACCACAACACCAGAGGGGGACGCACGGCCCTCCGCACCCCTACACCAGAGGGGGACGCACGGCCCTCCGCACCCCTACACCAGAGGGGGACGCACGGCCCTCCGCACCCCTACACCAGAGGGGGACGCACGGCCCTCCGCACCCCTACACCAGAGGGGGACACACAGCCCTCCGCACCCCTACACCAGAGGGGGACACACAGCCCTCCGCACCCCTACACCAGAGGGGGACACACGGCCCTCCGCACCCCTACACCAGAGGGGGACGCACGGCCCTCCGCACCCCAACACCAGAGGGGGACGACACGGCCCTCCGCACCCCTACACCAGAGGGGGACACACAGCCCTCCGCACCCCTACACCAGAGGGGGACACACAGCCCTCCGCACCCCTACACCAGAGGGGGACACACAGCCCTCCGCACCCCTACACCAGAGGGGGACGCACGGCCCTCCGCACCCCAACACCAGAGGGGGACGCACGGCCCTCCGCACCCCTACACCAGAGGGGGACGCACGGCCCTCCGCACCCCTACACCAGAGGGGCACGCACGGCCCTCCGCACCCCTACACCAGAGGGGGACGCACGGCCCTCCGCACCCCTACACCAGAGGGGGACGCACAGCCCTCCGCACCCCTACACCAGAGGGGGACGCACGGCCCTCCGCACCCCTACACCAGAGGGGGACGCACAGCCCTCCGCACCCCTACACCAGAGGGGGACGCACGGCCCTCCGCACCCCTACACCAGAGGGGGACGCACGGCCCTCCGCACCCCTACACCAGAGGGGGACGCACGGCCCTCCGCACCCCTACACCAGAGGGGGACGCACGGCCCTCCGCACCCCTACACCAGAGGGGGACGCACGGCCCTCCGCACCCCTACACCAGAGGGGGACGCACAGCCCTCCGCACCCCTACACCAGAGGGGGACGCACGGCCCTCCGCACCCCTACACCAGAGGGGGACGCACGGCCCTCCGCACCCCTACACCAGAGGGGGACGCACGGCCCTCCGCACCCCTACACCAGAGGGGGACGCACGGCCCTCCGCACCCCTACACCAGAGGGGGACACACAGCCCTCCGCACCCCTACACCAGAGGGGCACGCACGGCCCTCCGCACCCCTACACCAGAGGGGGACGCACGGCCCTCCGCACCCCTACACCAGAGGGGGACGCACAGCCCTCCGCACCCCTACACCAGAGGGGGACGCACGGCCCTCCGCACCCCTACACCAGAGGGGGACGCACAGCCCTCCGCACCCCTACACCAGAGGGGGACGCACGGCCCTCCGCACCCCTACACCAGAGGGGGACGCACGGCCCTCCGCACCCCTACACCAGAGGGGGACGCACGGCCCTCCGCACCCCTACACCAGAGGGGGACGCACGGCCCTCCGCACCCCTACACCAGAGGGGGACGCACGGCCCTCCGCACCCCTACACCAGAGGGGGACGCACGGCCCTCCGCACCCCTACACCAGAGGGGGACGCACAGCCCTCCGCACCCCTACACCAGAGGGGGACGCACGGCCCTCCGCACCCCTACACCAGAGGGGGACGCACGGCCCTCCGCACCCCTACACCAGAGGGGGACGCACGGCCCTCCGCACCCCTACACCAGAGGGGGACGCACGGCCCTCCGCACCCCTACACCAGAGGGGGACACACAGCCCTCCGCACCCCTACACCAGAGGGGCACGCACGGCCCTCCGCACCCCTACACCAGAGGGGGACGCACGGCCCTCCGCACCCCTACACCAGAGGGGGACGCACAGCCCTCCGCACCCCTACACCAGAGGGGGACGCACGGCCCTCCGCACCCCTACACCAGAGGGGGACGCACAGCCCTCCGCACCCCTACACCAGAGGGGGACGCACGGCCCTCCGCACCCCTACACCAGAGGGGGACGCACGGCCCTCCGCACCCCTACACCAGAGGGGGACGCACGGCCCTCCGCACCCCAACACCAGAGGGGGACGCACAGCCCTCCGCACCCCTACACCAGAGGGGGACGCACAGCCCTCCGCACCCCTACACCAGAGGGGGACGCACAGCCCTCCGCACCCCTACACCAGAGGGGGACACACAGCCGAGGACCTTCAGTGTTGGATTATGACAAACATTAATGCAGAGACCCCACAACCTGGGCTGTCCCCATATTTGCACGGAGGACCCTGCACCACACACAGCCCCAGGTCACCACAATCACATCTTTCCCGGTCTTCAGCCTCCTGCCCCGGGGAATATCCGGCGGCCCCGCTCCCTCATCACCACCTGTGATGTCCCCGGTGTAATTCCCCCCGGTCCCGGGAGCCACGGCCGAGGATGCCCCCGGATTCCCGCTCCCCGGGGCCGCACTCACCGCTGCACAGCTCTGATCACAAACCGGAAGAGGAAGGAAGGACGCAGAGCACGCCGGGAAGTAACTCAGCCGGAGTGCAGCGAGAAATGTGTCCCGTAAGCAACAGAGGTGCGAGCACGAAGGTTCCGTGGTCGACTCTGACGTCATCACCAGATGATAATAATATTAGGCGCTGGCCTGTAATAACGGAGTCAGCGCCACATTATAATAACGCGCAGCCCCCGGAGTGTGACGTCAGCCCTGTAATGTGTAGCAATGGTTCTCATACACGGGGAGCACACGGCACAACCTTCCCATCACGGTCCTCCGCCATTTTCACATGTTTTGTGTCTCTGATAGACCCAGCGACCTCCTCCTCATTGTCTCAGAGGCAGAAATATCTTCAGTGTAGAATACGGCGAGCGCTATGTGAGGAAACATGGCAGCGCTCGGCCCAGTGTTAGTCTATGGGGAAGCTCACATCACCGTTCTTTTTCTCGGGCGTATTCATCACGCTGCGATTGTACCGTATATCGCCCGAGTCTCCCCAATGCAAGTCTATGGGTGCAAGAAAAAAATCACCACACGGACATCAGTGCGACTTGAGAGAAACACGCACATTCTCCTCATTTCAGCCCATTGAGCCATTAAATTCAATGGGGAAAAGCAGTGAGAAATGTAAAGCCATACATACGTCATACGGATACACGGGAGCAAGGAAATCGCATCATCGCATTGCAAACGGATCACACACGGATCACCAGACGAGAACATTGCTGCGATTCTCAGCAGGGAGACTCGGACCGATTTCCATGTTTAGTGTGACCCCGGCCTAATGTTCTGTATCCACCATTGTCCGTCTGCGGTCACATCACCGTCTAAAGCCAGAAAATAACGAATGACTCAGAGCAGGAGTCATCGGCATCAGACGGGGGTGACAGCAAACTGACAAAATAACCCAGAGCTGCACTCACTATTCTGCTGGTGCAGTCACTGTGTACATACATTACATTACTGATCCTGAGTTACCTCCTGTATTATACTGCAGAGCTGCACTCACTATTCTGCTGGTGCAGTCACTGTGTACATACATTACATTACTGATCCTGAGTTACATCCTGTATTATACTGCAGAGCTGCACTCACTATTCTGCTGGTGCAGTCACTGTGTACATACATTACATTACTGATCCAGAGTTACCTCCTGTATTATACCCCAGAGCTGCACTCACTATTCTGCTGGTACAGTCACTGTGTACTTACATTACATTACTGATCCTGAGTTACATCCTGTATTATACTGCAGAGCTGCACTCACTATTCTGCTGGTGCAGTCACTGTGTACATACATTACATTACTGATCCAGAGTTACCTCCTGTATTATACCCCAGAGCTGCACTCACTATTCTGCTGGTACAGTCACTGTGTACTTACATTACATTACTGATCCTGAGATACATCTTGTATTATACCCCAGAGCTGCACTCACTATTCTGCTGGTGCAGTCACTGTGTACTTACATTACATTACTGATCCTGAGTTACATCCTGTATTATACTCCAGAGCTGCACTCACTATTCTGCTGGTGCAGTCACTGTGTACATACATTACATTACTGATCCTGAGTTACCTCCTGTATTATACTCCAGAGCTGCACTCACTATTCTGCTGGTGCAGTCACTGTGTACATACATTACATTACTGATTATGAGTTACATCCTGTATTATACCCCAGAGCTGCACTCACTATTCTGCTGGTGCAGTCACTGTGTACATACATTACTGATCCTGAGTTACATCCTATATTATACCCCAGAGCAGCACTCACTATTCTGCTGGTGCAGTCACTGTGTACATACATTACATTACTGATTATGAGTTACATCCTGTATTATACCCCAGAGCTGCACTCACTATTCTGCTGGTGCAGTCACTGTGTACATACATTACTGATCCTGAGTTACATCCTATATTATACCCCAGAGCAGCACTCACTATTCTGCTGGTGCAGTCACTGTGTACATACATTACATTACTGATTATGAGTTACATCCTGTATTATACCCCAGAGCTGCACTCACTATTCTGCTGGTGCAGTCACTGTGTACATACATTACTGATCCTGAGTTACATCCTGTATTATACCCCTGAGCTGCACTCACTATTCTGCTGGTGCAGTCACTGTGTACATACATTACATTACTGATCCTGAGTTACCTCCTGCATTATACTCCAGAGCTGCACTCACTATTCTGCTGGTGCAGTCACTGTGTACATACATTACTGATCCTGAGTTACCTCCTGTATTATTCTCCAGAGCTGCACTCACTATTCTGCTGGTGCAGTCACTGTGTACATACATTACTGATCCTGAGTTACATCCTGTATTATACCCCAGAGCTGCACTCACTATTCTGCTGGTGCAGTCACTGTGTACATACATTACATTACTGATCCTGAGTTACATCCAGTATTATACTCCAGAGCTGCACTCACTATTCTGCTGGTGCAGTCACTGTGTACATACATTACATTACTGATCCTGAGTTACATCCTGTATTATACCCCTGAGCTGCACTCACTATTCTGCTGGTGCAGTCACTGTGTGTATATACATTACATTACTGATCCTGAGTTACATCCTGTATTATACCCCAGAGCTGCACTCACTATTCTGCTGGTGCAGTCACTGTGTACATACATTACTGATCCTGAGTTACATCCTGTATTATACCCCAGAGCTGCACTCACTATTCTGCTGGTGCAGTCACTGTGTACATACATTACGTTACTGATCCTGAGTTACATCCTGTATTATACTCCAGAGCTGCACTCACTATTCTGCTGGTGTAGTCACTGTGTACATACATTACATTACTGATCCTGAGTTACATCCTGTATTATACTCCAGAGCTGCACTCACTATTCTGCTGGTGGAGTCACTGTGCACATACATTACATTACTGATCCTGAGTTACCTCCTGCATTATACTCCAGAGCTGCACTCAATATTCTGCTGGTGCAGTCACTGTGTACATACATTTCATTACTGATCCTGAGTTACCTCCTGTATTATCCCCCAGAGCTGCACTCAATATTCTGCTGGTGCAGTCACTGTGTACATACATTACATTACTGATCCTGAGTTACATCCTGTATTATACCCCAGAGCTGCACTCACTATTCTGCTGGTGCAGTCACTGTGTACATATATTACATTACTGATCCTGAGTTACATCCTGTATTATACTCCAGAGCTGCACTCACTATTCTGCTGGTGCAATCACTGTGTACATACATTACATTACTGATCCTGAGTTACATCCTGTATTATACCCCAGAGCTGCACTCACTATTCTGCTGGTGCAGTCACTGTGTACATACATTACATTACTGATCCTGAGTTACATCCTGTATTATACTCCAGAGCTGCACTCACTATTCTGCTGCTGCAGTCACTGTGTACATACATTACATTACTGATCCTGAGTTACATCCTGTATTATACTCCAGAGCTGCACTCACTATTCTGCTGGTGCAGTCACTGTGTACATACATTACATCACTGATCCTGAGTTACATCCTGTATTATACTCCAGAGCTGCACTCACTATTCTGCTGGTGCAGTCACTGTGTACATACATTACATCACTGATCCTGAGTTACCTCCTGTATTATACCCCAGAGCTGCACTCACTATTCTGCTGGTGCAGTCACTGTGTACATACATTACATTACTGATCCTGAGTTACCTCCTGTATTATACTCCAGAGCTGCGCTCACTATTCTGGTGATTTCCATTCTGTGAACATCAGTCTGTGTATACGTTTGTTTAATTTATGATCAGGTGAAAAAAGAAAGCACCCAGAATGGTGTCTTGTGACAAATTCAGACCCTTCTTAGCTCTGGGGCACATAATGCTGCTCATACAATCATGACAAGAAATAGTCTTCATAAAGAAAAATATGTTTATTTGAGTATAAACAACAATCATCTTTCTTACATTCTGTAAATCAGAAGCCATATAACCACAACCATTAGTCGACAGAGCGCACGACCGGCTCGCTGTGACGTGTGGGGGATGGGGCGGCAGGTCCCACCAGTCCCAGACAAGGAGATGGTATTGGGGGAGATCTAATGTGACATCTACAATGTATCTCCCACCCATATAATACAGAGGGCAGTGCCCCCTTCCGGATGGAGCTGATGCGACCTTCGCGGCCTCCATATTGCGCCAATTCTGTACAGCGAGCGGGTGGTGCGCTCTCTGCATGCTCATCGCATCCAACAGTCAGAACAAGGACATTCTCATACATTTTATACAATTTCTTTCTGCAGGAAAATAAAAAACAAAGTGAAACCAGTGGAAAAGTCCCAGATTTATAAAGTGTCTGATCCGTATAAAGTGTGCGACCGATAGAAAAGTCGGTCATTCTACTCCGCGCAAACGACAGCGGAGTACAAATGCTTATAAGACCGGGTATATAAAGTACAAATATAGGCAGCCGATAAAATCCACATCCAGAGAGAACGGAAGGTTCAGCACAAGGGGAGGGAATTTAAAAAAAAAAATACATAAAAAAAAATAAGGAAACAAAATATCTAAAATAAAAACGTATAATCAAAAAAGGAAACAAAATAAAATAATGAAAAAATATAAAAAGTATTACATATTTAAAATAAAAAACTGAAATTAAAGAATAACGTAAAAAGTACAAAAAGAATAGAACGAAAAGTAAAAAAGTATGAAAACATGAAAAATGTAAAAGAAAAAAAGATTAAAAATGTGAAATAAGATAGGAAATAAGACAATGGGAAAACTTAGAAAATAAAACAAAAATAATGAAAGATTTAAAAAAAAGTAAAAAGAAAGTCATAATAGAAAACAAAACTAAGGAAAGATGTAGAAAAATACAAACGTGAAAAGAAAATAAAAAGTGCCAGAAATACAAAAATAATGAAGAAAAAGTATTTAAAAAAATTAAACAAAATATAAAATGAAAATAATTAATTAAAAAAAGTAAAAAGTATATTAGATATTAGTAAACAATATTAGGACTGATGCACAGAGAGGATCAGAGCACAGGACTCGATGTCCTTCTCCTCCCCCAACATGTGCCCAGGTCTGTGGAGAGACTTTATTATCGGCTTTGGTTGGCACTAGAGCGTTATCACTTCTGCGCCGCCCGCTGTATATACTGGCAGATATATAACCTATGGCTTCTCAGCAGCAGCGCCGCGCTGCAAACATCCGAGCAGGACACCATAAAGTGCCGCTGCACCCCCAAACGTCAGCGCTCAGCTTTTCCCATTGGTTCTGGACTCAGGATCCCGCCGGCCCCCGCTGTGCTGCGTTGCATTGTGGGAGATGTAGTAGCGACTAATGTAAACGTTGCATCCCCCTCAATGCATCGCTAACGAAAAGAGTCCAACAGACACTGACGCAGCAGGACACAAGGAGCAGGAAGGTGGATGCAGCTTTAGTTGTGACTGGAGCAGAACACCCAGCCTTAGGAGAGAAGCTGTGAAATGATATTTAAAGGGGACGTGCGCGATTTCTGCTGACGCGGCCGCCGAGGCTTTGAGGAAACGGACGCAGGCGACGGCTGGAGAGCGCGCATGAAGGCATACAAGGCACAACATGAGACGAGTCAGCGATTTGGCAGTGATCAGACATGAGCGCTCGTCAATACCATACTGACAAAACACAGTCATTACCATTAGGGGTTAATAAGTGCAGGACTTGGCACAAGTATTGCAGAACCTGACATCTTACAACACTCCGAGGTCTCGCTTTACGGCACCTCTGCCGATACAACGTATCAAGGACATGGTGTTACTTTTCAGCTACTGTCGGACCACAAGTCCCATCATTCCTCCAGCTAAGAGGAGCACCTGGAGTTGGATAAAGGAGTAAAGTGCGAGGAGCGGATACGGCTGCACCTCTAACTCTTCATCAGCAGCTGCCAAAATACGACAAAACGGAGGAAGAGCGACAGGCGCAGTCTTCACCAGGGCCCCGGGAGTATAGTGACTAATCCAGACTGCCCCTTTAAATGGTATCTCCGCCTCTGACAGCTTATATGTGGGCATCATTCAGAATCCAGCCCTGAAGCTGCAGAATAGCGAGTGCAGCTCTGGAGTACACGAAACAAGAGCTCAGTGTGTCCATGACTGTACGGTGATCACTTAACGCAGCTACACCGTGATCATTTACACAATCGACAGAGCTATGAGAGTGGGTGGTGTGAGAAATAGACCAACTCCGGAGCTGCACTCACCGTTCTGCTGCTTATTTCTGGAAACAGTCAGCGAACTTGTGGTCAGATATTCCCCCAACCTCTTACAAAGCAGGAGAGTAAGGAGCTGGTGAAAGGATGACACCACTGAACAGCGGGGAATGCTGGGAGATTTCAGCACTGAAGTTACAGAATAGTGAATGCAGCTCTGGAATATATAATACTGCCCATTATAATCCAGGATCAGTAGAGCGTGACTCCGTCAGGTGTGAGGGGATTCATTCTATGTGTGCCCTATATAAGGGGGTACAGAGGGGAGCAGGCACTTTATCGAGACCTGATATTAGGTCACTTTCCTTTATCCTTTTCCTCATTTATGCAAAGTTTTTCCATAAATCGTTCTGCAATTTTGCAACAGACCTCGCATCAACTGTCTGCAAGACCTCTGCTTGCTGTCAGCGGTCCTGTGAATACTCGGATTTGTATCTTCTGAGCTGCTCCTCACATCGCACACAAGGAATAGGAGAAAGACACAGAACGATTCTCTGTACGATGATACGATAGGAAGAACGGACGCCGGCCCTTTAAGAGATCTGATTGGCCAAGAAGATCCAGAAGAAGGTGCAATAACCTTACGGGGGCTTTAATATTTGCCCCAAATTAAAGGGGAAGCTCCATAAACTTCGGAGAAACACCGATGGCTCCCCGCGTGATCCCGATTTGCATAGAATAATCCCGATATAAATGCAGACGCCGCGCAATACTATGGATACGAGCGAGCACCTGGCGGCAGCTGCAGAGGGTAACGTCCAATCACAGAGAAGCGAGAGCAGCGGCGCCGGCGGATCCCGTGAACTGTGCAAACAGCATTTGGTCAATAGAAATATTTGGCGTATATATAAAAAAAATACAAAAAATACAATTTGTATACAAAAAAATAGGAGGAAAAAAAAATCTGATTATCGATTCCACCCACCGATTATTAGCTGATTAGTCGCATATTAATTACCCGCCACCAAACGCCGCGTCCGCTCTAAGAAGCTCGCAGCAGCCGGGTCGTTTGAACTCCAGAAATTCCCATAATCCGGCACCTAATAATACTGCATCTGTTGCCGGATTATAGGAATTTCAGCAGAATTCGGCCCGGGATACAATCAGAAAAGAGGAAACGGACGTTCGCTATTCCGCACGTCGAAGGGTTAAGTGCAAGATGAAACCGGAAGCGATTTCTGCTCCGGAAGTGAAACGCAGGAACTTACAGGTGACAAAGGGGCAACATACAAGACTCCTGACCCGCGGCCCCCCGGCCAGGAGCGTCATCATGTGAACTCCAGGCTGTCCAGCTGGAAGAGGTTGTTGTTGGTGGGGGTGGTGAAGTACAGCTGGGTGGGGGGCGAGCGCAGGTCGCAGGGGCTCTTCAGCCCGAGGGTCCGCTCGAAGTCCAGCAGTTGGCCCATGAAGTTAAAGTTCGGGGAGATGTTCGATTTTTTCCTCTTCACAAAATCGTAGGCGTCGTTCAGCGAGAGATTGAGCTTCTGCATGAGGTACGCCACCGTGACCGTGACCGAGCGGCTGATACCTGCGAGACAATGGACCAGGATCCCGCACTTGTTGGACCGAGCCTCATCTGAAAGGACAGAAGTTAGAATAAAAGAGAGGAATGGGGACAATGAACGGTGAAATGTTCAGATTCTCACAGCTGAGGGTTCGTCACAATGCACCGTTAGCTTCTCTTATCTGCACCGATACATTGTAACAAACCCACCAGCTGTGCGCAGCACTAGGACAGGTCAGGTTTCATCAGCAGCTCTTCATTACTGACAGGCACAGATTTATAAAATGGAAACTCTAGTTACATCCAGAGCTGCATTCATAGTTCGGGCACATAGAGTGCCTCCAGAGCTGTAATCCTAGTTCTCCTGGCCATCCATTGACCACAGGACTTTATCTGCAATTTGTAAACGTGCGGCAAAACTGTTTACACAATACACTGCTGTGTGGTTAGTGGCGACCATCAGCATGGCGAGTGCAGCTCTGGAGGTGGTTAGAGTATACTGTCCACGTCCATCCATCCTGTTTGATGCCCTGCCTCATCTCCCTTCTGGGCCAGTCATGACCAGCGGCCAACCTGCTGACGGTCTCCACCGTGAAACATAATAATGAGAAACCGCTCAGACCTCTGAGGATGAGGCTGGGGGGCTACGCTGGTGACCCTTAATATTGATTAAGGAAATCACTAAATTTAAAGGTGCAAGATCTCTGCTTGCAGGCAATGAATGGAAACATTAATGGTTTAACCCCTTAGTGACCGAGCCAAATTTTTGAAATCTGACCAGTGTCACTTTATGTGGTAATAACTCTGCAACGCTTCAACAAATCCCAGTGATTTTGAGATTGTTTTTTCGTGACACATTATACTTTATGATAATGGTAGATTTTGTTCAACGTTTTTTGTGTTTATTTATAAAAAATATCAAAAATTTTAGAAAAATGTTAAAAAATTAGCAATTTTCTAAATTTGAATGATTATCCCTTTAATGCAGATAGTCATAATACAACAAAACATTAATAAATAACATTTCTCACATGTCTGCTTTACATCAGCACCATTTGTAAAATGTTATTTTATTTTGTTAGCATTTTAGGAGGTTTAAAAATGTAGCAGCAATTTTTAATTTTTTCAAAGAAATTTACAAAATTTATTTTTTTAGGGACTTATCCATGTTTGAAGTGACTTTAGGGGTCCCATATATTGGGAAACCCACAAACGTGATACCATTTTAAAAACGGCACCCCCTGACATATTGAAAACTGCTGTCAGGTAGTTTATTAACCCTTCAGGTGCTTTACAGGAATTAATGCAAAGTGGTATGACAGAAATGAAAATGTGTATTTTTACCACCTAAGTGTTGCTAACTTCTAAACAGATTACTACAGCCGTCAGACTCTAAGGCCGCTATTTGGTCATGAATTGCCATCGCAAACATCAGGACAACAAAATCATGATCTGAGGGCACCAATTGTGACAAATAAGAAGCCCCCACACTCTGTTAACCATTTATAATGATGTAGTCACTATTGACAGCAGCATCTAAGGGGTTAAACAGATTTATATGGTGCAAATACTGATCGTGGCTGATACAGCAAGTTGTCAGCTATAGTGTACAACCAACAGATGCTGGATTGTCATCTGTATGGGGAGGCTATTCTCTTATATGTCAGGTCAGTTAAAAGACGTATTGGCGGTCATTAAGGGGTTAAATCCAATACTTTTCACAGCTGAGATTTTGTTACAAATGCATCGAGTGTGACGTAAACAGATATAAGCACAAGTCTCTCCTTGTTTGTTACAATGTATCAGTTTGGAGATTTACAAGTGTAACAAACCCTCAGCTGTGAGAAGTCAATTCCTCACCACATTTAAGATCTCTGCTTTCAGGCAGTAAATGGAAACATTAACGGCTTAAAACCCATCGTTTGTCACAGCTGAGATTTGTTACAATGGTATCTAATCAACTGTGAGCAAAACACAACTCTCCCCCAGATACAAGTGTAACAAACTCTCAGCTGCGACAAGTCAATTCCTCTCCATTTTAAAGATCTCTGCTTGCTGTGAATGGGAAGATTCATTGTTTCCAATCAGAGGCTAAAAAAGTAAGGAAGCCTAATACCTCTCAGTGTGACCAGGACTGGACAATCTGTGAAATCCTGCGCTGTTCTTTCGTTACTATGTATCGGTTAATGTATCAGTCTGGATTCTCTACACTGGATACAATTGTAACAAATCTGCTCATGTTTCCATTCTCTGACAGCAAGCGCACAGCGCCCGGGATCAGCGCCATCCGCGCGGCCGCCACGTACCGATGAAGGATATGGCCTCCGGGAAGAACTGCGACAGGTTCTGGCTCCAGTGGTCGGAGATGGGGATCTGCTTGTACTTGAAGTCTCCGCTCTTCTCGAAGGCGTTGGGCAGGTTCGGCGTCACGTTCAGGATGTACCGGATGTGATACTTCCCCAGGATTTCCAGGTTCGCCGCGTCTTTGGCGCAGCCGAGGTACAAATACGGGAGGATCTGGACGGGGAAGGTGGGCTGGCTGCTGAGCTCGGGGCTCCCTTCCGATTCTGTCGCGCTGTTGGGTTCGCGGTCGGATTCTCCGTCGGATCCTTCAGAACTTATCCTCAAACTGCCCAATCCGAGCAGAGACTCCGGCGAGGGGTCGGTGGGGGAGGGGATCTCCAGGCCGAGCTCGCAGTGCTGCGGGTTCTCCCTCTGGAACTTACTGTATCCACCTGCAAACGAGCGGAACAAGAAGTCAGACACAGATGGAAACCGCCACCGACCGCTCGCAGCTTTCTGTTACTTTGTGTCATCTGAACTTTTACATTTTTATTTAAATCTGACTTGTAACAATGTAACAAAACTGCCGCCATGAAATCACCGGAGGGGTCACCCGCATTGTACATTTGTGGGCAAGATTTGGACAGAGGTCGCCCGTCGGGTGACACCAGGAGCCGTCCCTCCCTGCAGGACGTGATGTGACAAGTCGTCTCCACCCGCCCTCATTACACACGGCGTTATGTCGCCCACGCAGCAGAGTGCGACGCAGGAGATGAGTAACCCCCGGCCTGCTGGAACTCGTCAGCCAGGAAACGTCACATCCTCTGCAGGGAACAGATGCAGAAATGCCAAGAGATCCCAGGGAAAGCTGGGTGATGACTGGCGCATCCTCCGCTCCAGGGAAAGCTGGGTGATAACTGGCGCGTCCTCCGCTCCGGGGAAAGCTGAGTAATAACTGGCGCGTCCTCCGCTCCGGGGAAAGCTGAGTGATAACTGGCACGTCCTCCGCTCCGGGGAAAGCTGAGTGATAACTGGCGTGTCCACCGCTCCGGGGAAAGCTGGGTGATAACTGACGCGTCTTCCGCTCCGGGGAAAGCTGGGTGATAACAGGTGCACCCTCCGCTCCAGAGAAAGCTGGGTGATAACTGGCGCATCCTCCGCTCCAGGAAAAGCTGGGTGATAACTGGCGCATCCTCCGCTCCAGGGAAAGCTGGGCGATAACTGGCGCATCCTACGCTCCGGGGAAAGCTGGGTGATAACTGGTGCATCCTACGCTCCGGGGAAAGCTGTGAGATAACTGGCGCATCCTCCGCTCCAGGGAAAGCTGGGTGATAACTGGCTCATCCTCCGCTCCGGGGAAAGCTGTGAGATAACTGGCGCATCCTCCGCTCAGAGAAAAACCAGGTGATAACAGGCACGCCCGCCTCTCCGGGGAAAGCTGGGCGATGACTGACAAGTCTTCTGTTCTGAGGAAAGCTGGGTGATAACTGGCCTGTCCTCCGCTCCGGAGAAAGATGGACGATGACCCACGCGTCCTCTGCTCCTTGTAAATCCGGGAGAATATAGGTACATCCTCCGCTCCGGGATAAGCTGGGTGATGACCCGTGCGTCCTCCACTCCGGGGAAAGCCAGGCGATGAGCAGCAGAGCTCAGGTGGTTATCGCATGTGAGATCGTGATGTGCAGCCCGGCATTACAGAATAGCTATACATGTAAGGAAAACTGACAAACTCAGAGCACACACAGCTCTGCTACACTACAGTCACACACACAAATCTGCTACACTACAGTCACACACACAAATCTGCTACACTACAGTCACACACACAAATCTGCTACACTACAGTCACACACACAAATCTGCTACACTACAGTCACACACAACTCTGCTACACTACAGTCACACACAACTCTGCTACACTAGTCACACACAACTCTGCTACACTACAGTCACACACAACTCTGCTACACTACAGTCACACACAGCTCTGCTACACTACAGTCGCACACAGCTCTGCTACACTACAGTCACACACAACTCTGCTACACTACAGTCACACACAACTCTGCTACACTACAGTCACACACAGCTCTGCTACACTACAGTCACACACACAATTCTGCTACACTGCAGTCATACACAACTCTGCTACACTAGTCACACACAGGTCTGCTACACTATAGTCACACACAAATCTGCTACACTACAGTCACACACAGCTCTGCTACACTAGTCACACACAGCTCTGCTACACTACAGTCACACACAGCACCACTGCACATACACAGCTCTGCTAGACTACATATGCACACAGCTCTGCTACGAGCAGACACAGCACGACTACATGCAGCGCCTCCATTTCTCATTCTTCTTCCTGATACGTTTGGTGTTTCGGTCATGATTCCCAGGCTCCTGATTGTTGTCAATGAACAGAACTGTTAACTGCTGAAATTTGGTCCTAACTTGTCACAGCTGAGATTTGATGCAATGTATCAGTGCAGGTAATATTCATCAGTCCACAGAGGATTGTGCCGACCATATACAACTGTAACAAACCCTCAGCTGTGAGAAATATCAGGTCACGATCAATCTTAGTCCTCTGTCCCTGTTCACTGACCGCAGCAGAGGTCTTAGAATGGTGATAAATCCCCTCTGCTGACCTGCACCGGGGAAATCTACAATATTCAGCTCATCTGTTCCCTCGCACATGGCGGCCGAGGTCAGTGGAGAAATTACAGGGAGAGGAGCCACAGAGCAAAGGACGACACCTCCCAGCCTGCCCCACCCCCCAGACTACACCTCCCAGCCTGCCCCGCTCCCCAGACTACACCTCCCAGCCTGCCCCGCCCCCAGACTATACCTCCCAGCTGGCCCCGCCCCCAGCCTGCCCCACCCCAGACTACACCTCCCACCCTGCCCCGCTCCCCAGACTACACCTCCCACCCTGCCCCGCTCCCTAGACTCCACCTCCCAGCCTGCCCCGCTCCCAGACTACACCTCCCAGCCTGCCCCGCCCCCAGACTCCACCTCCCAGCCTGCCCCGCCCCCAGACTATACCTCCCAGCTGGCCCCGCCCCCAGCCTGCCCCACCCCAGACTACACCTCCCACCCTGCCCCGCTCCCCAGACTACACCTCCCACCCTGCCCCGCTCCCTAGACTCCACCTCCCAGCCTGCCCCGCTCCCCAGACTACACCTCCCACCCTGCCCCACCCCCCAGACTACACCTCCCAGCCTGCCCCACCCCCCACCCCCCAGACTACACCTCCCAGCCTGCCCCACCCCCCAGACTACACCTCCGAGCCTGCCCCACCCCCCAGACTCCACCTCCCAGCCTGCCCCGCCCCCAGACTACACCTCCCAGCCTGCCCCGCCCCCAGACTACACCTCCCACCCTGCCCCGCTCCCCAGACTACACCTCCCACCCTGCCCCGCTCCCCAGACTACACCTCCCACCCTGCCCCGCTCCCCAGACTCCACCTCCCAGCCTGCCCCGCTCCCAGCCTGCCCCGCCCCCAGACTCCACCTCCCAGCCTGCCCCGCCCCCAGACTACACCTCCCAGCCTGCCCCGCCCCCAGACTACACCTCCCAGCCTGCCCCGCCCCCACCTCCCAGCCTGCCCCGCCCCCAGACTCCACCTCCCAGACTGCCCCGCCCCCAGACTACACCTCCCAGCCTGCCCCGCCCCCAGACTACACCTCCCAGCCTGCCCCGCTCCCCAGACTACACCTCCCAGCCTGCCCCGCCCCCAGACTACACCTCCCAGCCTGCCCCGCCCCCAGACTACACCTCCCAGCCTGCCCCGCCCCCAGACTACACCTCCCAGCCTGCCCCGCCCCCAGACTACACCTCCCAGCCTGCCCCGCCCCCAGACTACACCTCCCAGTCTGCCCCGCCCCCAGACTACACCTCCCAGTCTGCCCCGCCCCCAGACTACACCTCCCAGCCTGCCCCGCCCCCAGACTACACCTCCCAGCCTGCCCCGCCCCCAGACTACACCTCCCAGACTACACCTCCCAGTCTGCCCCGCCCCCAGACTACACTTTCCAGCCTGCCCCGCCCCCAGACTACACCTCCCAGCCTGCCCCGCCCCCAGATTACATCCCCCAGACTGCATCTCTCAGCCTGCCCCGCCCCAGACTACACTTCCCAGCCTGCCCCGCCCCCAGACTACACTTTCCAGCCTGCCCCGCCCCCAGACTACACTTTCCAGCCTGCCCCGCTCCCCAGACTACACCTCCCAGCCTGCCCCGCTCCCCAGACTACACCTCCCAGCCTGCCCCGCCCCCAGACTACACCTCCCAGCCTGCCCCGACCCCAGACTACACCTCCCAGACTGCCCCGACCCCAGACTACACCTCCCAGACTGCATCTCTCAGCCTGCCCCGCCCCAGACTACACCTCCCAGCCTGCCCCACCCCCAGACTACACCTCCCAGACTGCATCTCTCAGCCTGCCCCGCCCCAGACTACACCTCCCAGACTGCATCTCTCAGCCTGCCCCGCCCCAGACTACACCTCCCAGCCTGCCCCGCCCCCAGATTACACTTTCCAGCCTGCCCCGCCCCAGACTACACCTCCCATCCTGCCCCGCCCCCAGACTACACCTCCCAGACTACACCTCCCAGCCTGCCCCGCCCCCAGACTACACCTCCCAGACTACACCTCCCAGCCTGCCCCGCCCCCAGACTACACCTCCCAGACTACACCTCCCAGCCTGCCCCGCCCCCAGACTACACCTCCCAGCCTGCCCCGCCCCCAGACTACACCTCCCAGACTACACCTCCCAGCCTGCCCCGCCCCCAGACTACACCTCCCAGCCTGCCCCACCCCCAGACTACACCTCCCAGCCTGCCCCGCCCCCAGACTACACCTCCCAGCCTGCCCCGCCCCCAGACTACACCTCCCAGCCTGCCCCGCCCCCAGACTACATCCCCCAGACTGCATCTCTCAGCCTGCCCCGCCCCAGACTACACCTCCCAGCCTGCCCCGCCCCAGACTACACCTCCCAGCCTGCCCCGCCCCCAGACTACACCTCCCAGCCTGCCCCGCCCCAGACTACACCTCCCAGCCTGCCCCGTCCCCCAGACTACACCTCCCAGCCTGCCCCGCCCCCCAGATTACACCTCCCAGCCTGCCCCGTCCCCCAGACTACACCTCCAAGCGTGCCCGACTCCCAGACTACACCTCCCAGACTACACCTCACAGCCTGCCCCCCCAGATTACACCTCCCAGCCTGCCCGGCCCCCCAGACTACACCTCCCAGCCTGCCCCGCCCCCCATATTACAGCTCCCTTCCTGCTCCGCCTCCCAGACTACACCTCCCTTCCTGCTCCGCCCCCCAGACTACACCTCCCTTCCTGCTCCGCCTCCCAGACTACACCTCCCTTCCTGCTTCGCCCCACAGACTACACCTCCCTTCCTGCTCCGCCTCCCAGACTACACCTCCCTTCCTCCTTCGCCCCCCAGATACACCTTTCTTCCTGCTCCGCCCCCCAGACTACACCTCCCTTCCTGCTCCGCCCCCAGGCTACACCTCCCTTCCTGCTCCGCCCCCCAGACTACACCTCCCTTCCTGCTTCGCCCCCCAGACTACACCTCCCATCCTGCTCCGCCCCCAGGCTGCACCTCCCTTCCTGCTCCGCCCCCCAGACTACACCTCCCTTCCTGCTCCGCCCCCAGGCTACACCTCCCTTCCTGCTCCGCCCCCCAGACTACACCTCCCTTCCTGCTCCGCCCCCCAGACTACACCTCCCTTCCTGCTCCGCCCCCCAGACTACACCTCCCTTCCTGCTCCGCCCCCAGGCTGCACCTCCCATCCTGCTCCGCCCCCCAGACTACACCTCCCTTCCTGCTCCGCCCCCCCAGGCTACACCTCCCTTCCTGCTCCGCCCCCAGGCTACACCTCCCTTCCTGCTCCGCACCCCCAGGCTGCACCTCCCTTCCTGCTCCGCCCCCAGACTACACCTCCCATCCTGCTCCGCACCCCCAGACTACACCTCCCTTCCTGCTCCGCCCCCATGCTACACCTCCCTTCCTGCTCCGCCCCCCAGACTACACCTCCCTTCCTGCTTCGCCCCCCAGACTACACCTCCCATCCTGCTCCGCCCCCAGGCTGCACCTCCCTTCCTGCTCCGCCCCCCAGACTACACCTCCCTTCCTGCTCCGCCCCCCAGACTACACCTCCCTTCCTGCTCCGCCCCCCAGACTACACCTCCCTTCCTGCTCCGCCCCCCAGACTACACCTCCCTTCCTGCTCCGCCCCCAGGCTGCACCTCCCTTCCTGCTCCGCCCCCCAGACTACACCTCCCTTCCTGCTCCGCCCCCCCAGGCTACACCTCCCTTCCTGCTCCGCCCCCAGGCTACACCTCCCTTCCTGCTCCGCCCCCAGACTACACCTCCCATCCTGCTCCGCACCCCCAGGCTGCACCTCCTTTCCTGCTCCGCCCCCATGCTACACCTTCCTTCCTGCTCCGCCCCCCAGACTACACCTCCCTTCCTGCTCCGCCCCCAGGCTGCACCTCCCTTCCTGCTCCGCCCCCCAGACTACACCTCCCTTCCTGCTCCGCCCCCCCAGGCTACACCTCCCTTCCTGCTCCGCCCCCAGGCTACACCTCCCTTCCTGCTCGGCCCCCCAGACTACACCTCCCTTCCTGCTCCGCACCCCCAGACTACACCTCCCATCCTGCTCCGCACCCCCAGGCTGCACCTCCTTTCCTGCTCCGCCCCCATGCTACACCTTCCTTCCTGCTCCGCCCCCCAGACTACACCTCCCTTCCTGCTCCGCCCCCAGGCTGCACCTCCCTTCCTGCTCCGCCCCCCAGGCTACACCTCCCTTCCTGCTCCGCACCCCCAGGCTGCACCTCCTTTCCTGCTCCGCCCCCAGGCTACACCTTCCTTCCTGCTCCGCCCCCCAGACTACACCTCCCTTCCTGCTCTGCCCCCCAGACTACACCTCCCTTCCTGCTCCGCACCCCCAGGCTGCACCTCCCTTCCTGCTCCGCCCCCCCAGGCTACACCTCCCTTCCTGCTCCGCCCCCCAGACTACACCTCCCTTCCTGCTCCGCCCCCCAGACTACACCTCCCTTCCTGCTCCGCCCCCAGGCTACACCTCCCTTCCTGCTCCGCCCCCCAGACTACACCTCCCTTCCTGCTCCGCCCCCCAGACTACACCTCCCTTCCTGCTCCGCCCCCCCAGGCTACACCTCCCTTCCTGCTCCGCCCCCCCAGGCTACACCTCCCTTCCTGCTCCGCCCCCAGACTACACCTCCCAGCCTGCCTCACCCCCAGACTACACCTCCCATCTTGCTCCGCCCCCAGACTACACCTCCCTTCCTGCTCCGCCCCCAGACTACACCTCCCTTCCTGCTCCGCCCCCCAGACTACACCTCCCTTTCTGCTCCGCCCCCCAGACAACACCTCCCATCTTGCTCCGCCCCCAGCCTGCCCCGCCCCCGCAGACCACAGCTCCGCCCCCGGACCCACCTCGCAGGTAGTGCGCTCTGCAGCCGTCTTCCCGCAGCCTGTGGAGCAGGAGGCCGAGCACTGAGCTCTGGGTGTCGGCGCCGTCCAGCGTGGCCTCGTCGTACAGCAGCACCGTGTCCGCCTGTCTGCGGCGGGAGAAGGCCTCGGGGTCGCTGGCGATGACGGAGCGGACGGACATGCTGCCTGTACGGAGGCGGCGGAGCATGAGACCGGGGACGGTGACGCTGACGGCAGCCTCGATGTGCGCCGCCTGGTAGCGCTCCTGGGGCCGGCAGTCCAGCAGCAGCAGCCCGCGGCCGCCCGACTCCAGGCTCTCCCGCAGCCACCGGCCGCTCTTACTGGGGGGCGCCGCCGCCATCGGGGGCCAGCGCCGGACCGCGCACTACACACCCGGGATCCCCTCCTCCGGGCGGAGCCACAACCGGAGCCGCGCCTGCTGCTGGGAGAGCCGGGGGCGGGGAGACGTCAGCAGAGAGAGCGCCGCTCCGGAGAGCAGTGTCTGTGTACAGGGACTACAGCGGAATAGTGAGTGCAGCTCCGGAGGGCAGTGTCTGTGTACAGGGACTACAGCGGAATAGTGAGTGCCGCTCCGGAGGGCAGTGTCTGTGTACAGGGACTACAGCGGAATAGTGAGTGCAGCTCCGGAGAGCAGTGTCTGTACACAGGGACTACAGCGGAATAGTGAGTGCAGCTCCGGAGAGCAGCGTCTGTGTACAGGGACTACAGCGGAATAGTGAGTGCAGCTCCGGAGAGCAGTGTCTGTGTACAGGGACTACAGCGGAATAGTGAGTGCAGCTCCGGAGAGCAGTGTCTGTGCACAGGGATTACAGCGGAATAGTGAGTGCAGCTCCGGAGAGCAGTGTCTGTACACAGGGACTACAGCGGAATAGTGAGTGCAGCTCCGGAGAGCAGCGTCTGTGTACAGGGACTACAGCGGAATAGTGAGTGCAGCTCCGGAGAGCAGTGTCTGTGTACAGGGACTACAGCGGAATAGTGAGTGCAGCTCCGGAGAGCAGTGTCTGTGCACAGGGATTACAGCGGAATAGTGAGTGCAGCTCCGGAGGGCAGTGTCTGTGTACAGGGACTACAGCGGAATAGTGAGTGCAGCTCCGGAGAGCAGCGTCTGTGTACAGAGACTACAGCGGAATAGTGAGTGCAGCTCCGGAGGGCAGTGTCTGTGTACAGGGATTACAGCGGAATAGTGAGTGCAGCTCCGGAGGGCAGTGTCTGTGTACAGGGATTACAGCGGAATAGTGAGTGCAGCTCCGGAGGGCAGTGTCTGTGTACAGGGACTACAGCGGAATAGTGAGTGCAGCTCCGGAGAGCAGCGTCTGTGTACAGGGACTACAGCGGAATAGTGAGTGCAGCTCCGGAGGGCAGTGTCTGTGCACAGGGACTACAGCGGAATAGTGAGTGCAGCTCCGGAGAGCAGTGTCTGTGTACAGGGACTACAGCGGAATAGTGAGTGCAGCTCCGGAGAGCAGTGTCTGTGTACAGGGACTACAGCGGAATAGTGAGTGCAGCTCCGGAGAGCAGTGTCTGTGCACAGGGACTACAGCGGAATAGTGAGTGCAGCTCCGGAGGGCAGTGTCTGTGTACAGGGACTACAGCGGAATAGTGAGTGCAGCTCCGGAGAGCAGTGTCTGTGCACAGGGACTACAGCGGAATAGTGAGTGCAGCTCCGGAGAGCAGTGTCTGTGCACAGGGATTACAGCAGAATAGTGAGTGCCGCTCCGGAGAGCAGTGTCTGTACACAGGGATTACAGCAGAATAGTGAGTGCAGCTCCAGAGAGCAGTGTCTGTGCACAGGGACTACAGCAGAATAGTGAGTGCAGCTCCAGAGAGCAGTGTCTGTGCACAGGGACTACAGCAGAATAGTGAGTGCCGCTCCGGAGAGCAGTGTCTGTGCACAGGGACTACAGCGGAATAGTGAGTGCAGCTCCGGAGAGCAGTGTCTGTGCACAGGGACTACAGCGGAATAGTGAGTGCAGCTCCGGAGAGCAGTGTCTGTGCACAGGGACTACAGCGGAATAGTGATTGCAGCTCCGGAGAGCAGTGTCTGTGCACAGGGACTACAGCGAAATAGTGAGTGCCGCTCCGGAGAGCAGCGTCTGTGTACAGGGATTACAGCGGAATAGTGAGTGCAGCTCTGGAGAGCAGTGTCTGTGTACAGGGACTACAGCGGAATAGTGAGTGCAGCTCCGGAGAGCAGTGTCTGTGCACAGGGATTACAGCGGAATAGTGAGTGCAGCCCCGGAGAGCAGTGTCTGTGCACAGGAATTACAGCGGAATAGTGAGTGCAGCTCCGGAGAGCAGTGTCTGTGTACAGGGACTACAGCGAAATAGTGAGTGCAGCTCCGGAGAGCAGTGTCTGTGTACAGGGACTACAGCGGAATAGTGAGTGCAGCTCCGGAGAGCAGTGTCTGTGCACAGGAATTACAGCAGAATAGTGAGTGCAGCTCCGGAGAGCAGTGTCTGTGTACAGGGACTACAGCAGAATAGTGAGTGCCGCTCCGGAGAGCAGTGTATGTACACAGGGACTACAGCGGGATAGTGAGTGCAGCTCCGGAGAGCAGTGTATGTACACAGGGACTACAGCACAACAGTGAGTGCAGCTCCGGAGAGCAGTGTCTGTACATAGGGATTACAGCGGAATAGTGAGTGCAGCTCCGGAGAGCAGCGTCTGTGTACAGGGACTACAGCGGAATAGTGAGTGCAGCTCCGGAGAGCAGTGTTTGTGCACAGGGATTACAGCAGAATAGTGAGTGCAGCTCCGGAGAGCAGTGTCTGTGCACAGGGACTACAGCGGAATAGTGAGTGCAGCTCCGGAGAGCAGTGTCTGTACGCAGGGACTACAGCAGAATAGTGAGTGCAGCTCCGGAGAGCAATGTCTGTATACAGGGACTACAGCGGAATAGTGAGTGCAGCTCCGGAGAGCAGTGTCTGTGTACAGGGACTACAGCGGAATAGTGAGTGCAGCTCCGGAGAGCAGTGTCTGTGTACAGGGACTACAGCTGAATAGTGAGTGCAGCTCCGGAGAGCAGTGTCTGTGTACAGGGACTACAGCGGAATAGTGAGTGCCGCTCCGGAGAGCAGTGTCTGTACACAGGGACTACAGCAGAATAGTGAGTGCCGCTCCAGAGAGCAGTGTCTGTACACAGGGACTACAGCGGAATAGTGAGTGCAGCTCCGGAGAGCAACGTCTGTACACAGGGACTACAGCGGAATAGTGAGTGCCGCTCCGGAGAGCAGCGTCTGTACACAGGGACTACAGCAGAATAGTGAGTGCAGCTCCGGAGAGCAGCGTCTGTACACAGGGACTACAGCGGAATAGTGAGTGCCGCTCCGGAGAGCAGTGTCTGTACACAGGGACTACAGCGGAATAGTGAGTGCAGCTCCGGAGAGCAATGTCTGTACACAGGGACTACAGAAGAATAGTGCGTGCAGCTCCGGAGAGCAATGTCTGTACACAGGGACTACAGCGGAATAGTGAGTGCAGCTCCGGAGAGCAGTGTCTGTACACAGGGACTACAGCAGAATAGTGAGTGCAGCTCCAGAGAGCAGTGCAGGATCTGTACACAGGGACTACAGAATAGCGAGTGCAGCTGCGGAGAGCAATGTCTGTACACAGAGACTACAGCGGAATAGTGAGTGCAGCTTCGGAGAGTAATGTCTGTACACAGGGCCTGCAGCAGAATAGTGAATGCCGCTGTGGAGAGCAATGTCTACACAGGGCCTGCAGCACAACAGTGAGTGCAGCTCCGGAGAGCAATGTCTGTACACATGGACTACAGCAGAATAGTGAGTGCAGCTCTGGAGAGCAATGTCTGTACACAGGGACTACAGCGGAATAGTGAGTGCAGCTCTGGAGAGCAGTGTCTACACAGTGACTACAGTGGAATAGTGAGTGCAGCTCTGGGAGCAGTGTCTGTACACAGGGACTACAGCAGAATAGTGAGTGCAGCTCTGGAGAGCAATGTCTGTACACAGGGACTACAGCAGAATAGTGAGTGCAGCTTCGGAGAGTAATGTCTGTACACAGGGCCTGCAACAGAATAGTGAATGCCGCTGTGGAGAGCAATGTCTGTACACAGGGCCTGCAGCACAACAGTGAGTGCAGCTCCGGAGAGCAATGTCTGTACACAGGGTCTGCAGAATAGTGAGTGCTCCTCCAGACAGTAAGGTCTGTACACAGGGACCACAGCAGAATAGTGAGTGCAGCTGCGGGGAGCAGTGCAGGATCTGTACATAGGGTCTACAGCAGAATAGTGAGTGCAGCTCCAGACAGCAGTGCGGGATCTGTACACAGGGTCTACAGCAGAATAGTGAGTGCTCCTCCAGAGAGTAATGTCTGTACACAGCGACTACAGCAGAATACTGAGTGCAGCTCCAGAGATCGGGGCCTGTAGCAGAAAAATGAGTGCAGCTCCAGAGAGCAGTGTCAGGATCTGTACACGGGGTCTGCAGCAGAATAGTGAGTGCAGCTCTGGAGTATAATACAGGATAAGTAATGTTATCTATGGAGACAAAATGTTTCTCTTTACGTTCTTGTTCTCATCAGTTGATGGTAAGTTTTTATAATATTGCACTGGATTGTACAAACACTTAAGAGGAACTTGACAGCGATGTTTCTCCACCCTGTACTTACTGATCCCTTTCTGTAAATGCTCAACTAAAAATGATGTCCCTGTCTAGATGGAGGAAAAAGCTTGTAGCGGTCTGCGGAGGGCTTCAGATTTCTGGTACTTTGCTTCAAACCATGAGATTAGCAGGCTGTCCGTGTCCTGCGGACAGTCAGTGTACAGAGCCGGTGGTGACAGGAGCGTGAGAACATATCTATGGGACCAATACTCTGGGGAAAACAAAGCCCCCACGACTGCTCAGGTACTAATTAGCATCTCGCCACCAAAGTTATAAGATAGTTTTTGTGGTATGCATTATTCAATAAGGCAATAAAAGGGGCGCGTTGTGTTCTGGAGTATATAAAGGGCTCAGTGAGGACATGGCGGTTTGGGGGCCTGGATAGGTCAGGTGTGTAAAACTTCTCCTTTCGTCCTCGTATTGGGCCGTTAAGTTGTTACAATGTGGAAGTTACAGACGGGGAGATGTTATTGTAGCAAGAAACTTCCTGTTAAACTTGTGGAACTAGAAATGTGGAAATGAACGACGGGCGAAGAGGAAATGATTGCAGCAGAAACGTGTCCCCGTCGTCCCGCAGGTCATCATCAGGCTCTTATACGCGATCACATCAACTGCAGGAAGTGACAAGACGGGACGCGGGGCAGAAACTTCTCTATCCATGAAAAACATAAAATATTTTATTAAAGTTTAATATTTACAATAAAAAAGGAAACAGATATAAACTGAGAGCAGTGGTGCCGTCCTGGCGGTCCTCGGGTATCGGGGTTGGGCGGACCTCAACTATCAGGATTGGGCAGACTTCGGGTATCAGAGCCAGGCCGTCGCTCCTGCCTCGCCATACATTCTCGCAGTTTGTCTTCGGTCAGGGAAAGTCTCTGCTCTAAAATCCCCACAGTCTGGAAGAGAAGGATCAGGTTATAGCGGGGTCAGGGGCCAATCATAATATACTGCGAAGAATTGGAGCCGCAGCCAGACAGATCAGCACTGACATGCGGCCTGTGAATGCGTCAGTACTTTGCTCATGCACCAGGAGGTACAGGATGAACGGGGTGAGACGACATGGGCTGCAATCATTAAGGGAGGGGATCTGGGGTTAGTGGTGGTCCGCACCTGAGTCAAGATATCTAGCTGTCCCACAATGTGCTCCAGGGTGTTGGCGACATTCTTCATGGTATAGCTGTCAGATTGGGGTCCGGGTGGGCCAAGGTTGCCCATGTCCTCCTCAGTCACTGTGGGCTGGGAACACAATGGAAATAACATAATAATGGACGCCGTCCGCACTATGAGACCTCAACACAAACAACAGTGAGTAAAGGTCAATGCCAGGTCCATGAATTCTCACTCCCCAATGATGGCGGCGCGTACCTGGGGGTGAAGCAGAGCCCTGGTATAATGCTCAGCCTTACCTGCTCCTGTGGGGGGTGAAGAGGGACGCCGCTTGCCTTGGCGTCTGTGCCATTCATGAAAATGTCTCTTTTCTGCTTCAGCACATCGCTGTACGTGGAGGAATCAAAGTTTGTTTTCCAGACCATGATCTAGAAGGAGAAAGGGAGTAATTGTAAGCGGCGACCTCCTCTCCCCCGGTGTGAGCGGCACACCGGCACTAATCATGGCTTTCCCCCGGTGTGAGCGGCGGCAGCCTGACCGCCTCCTCCCCGGTGTGAGCGGCACACCGGCACTAATCATGGCTCCCCCCGGTGTGAGTGGCAGCAGCCTGACCACCTCCTCCCCGGTGTGAGCGGCACACCGGCACTAATCATGGCTCCCCCCGATGTGAGTGGCGGCAGCCTGACCGCCTCCTCCCCGGTGTGAGCGGCACACCGGCACTAATCATGGCTCCCCCCGGTGTGAGTGGCAGCAGCCTGACCACCTCCTCCCCGGTGTGAGCGGCACTAATCATGGCTCCCCCCGATGTGAGTGGCAGCAGCCTGACCACCTCCTCCCCGGTGTGAGCGGCACACCGGCACTAATCATGGCTCCCCCCGGTGTGAGTGGCAGCAGCCTGACCGCCTCCTCCCCGGTGTGAGCGGCACTAATCATGGCTCCCCCCGATGTGAGTGGCGGCAGCCTGACCGCCTCCTCCCCGGTGTGAGCGGCACACCGGCACTAATCATGGCTCCCCCCGGTGTGAGTGGCAGCAGCCTGACCACCTCCTCCCCGGTGTGAGCGGCACTAATCATGGCTCCCCCCGATGTGAGTGGCGGCAGCCTGACCGCCTCCTCCCCGGTGTGAGCGGCACACCGGCACTAATCATGGCTCCCCCCGGTGTGAGTGGCAGCAGCCTGACCGCCTCCTCCCCGGTGTGAGCGGCACACCGGCACTAATCATGGCTCCCCCCGGTGTGAGTGGCAGCAGCCTGACCGCCTCCTCCCCGGTGTGAGCGGCACACCGGCACTAATCATGGCTCCCCCCGGTGTGAGTGGCGGCAGCCTGACCGCCTCCTCCCCGGTGTGAGCGGCACACCGGCACTAATCATGGCTCCCCCCGATGTGAGTGGCGGCAGCCTGACCGCCTCCTCCCCGGTGTGAGCGGCACACCGGCACTAATCATGGCTCCCCCCGGTGTGAGTGGCGGCAGCCTGACCGCCTCCTCCCCGGTGTGAGCGGCACACCGGCACTAATCATGGCTCCCCCCGGTGTGAGTGGCAGCAGCCTGACCACCTCCTCCCCGGTGTGAGCGGCACACCAGCACTCATCATGGCTCTCCATGGTGTGAGTGGCGGCAGCCTGACCACCTCCTCCCTGGTGTGAGCGGCACACTGGCACTAATCATGGCTCCCCCCGGTGTGAGTGGCAGCAGCCTGACCACCTCCTCCCCGGTGTGAGCGGCACACCAGCACTCATCATGGCTCTCCATGGTGTGAGTGGCGGCAGCCTGACCACCTCCTCCCTGGTGTGAGCGGCACACCGGCACTAATCATGGCTCCCCCCGGTGTGAGTGGCAGCAGCCTGACCGCCTCCTCCCCGGTGTGAGCGGCACACCGACACTCATCATGGCTCTCCATGGTGTGAGTGGCGGCAGCCTGACCGCCTCCTCCCCGGTGTGAGCGGCACACCGGCACTAATCATGGCTCCCCATGGTGTGAGTGGCGGCAGCCTGACCACCTCCTCCCTGGTGTGAGCGGCACACCGGCACTAATCATGGCTCCCCATGGTGTGAGTGGCACACTTGCACTCATTATGGCTCCCCGAGTTCATGTGTACTGCACTCACTTGCTCATCGGAGCCTCCAGAAGCGAAGAACTGTCCTTCTCTGGAGAACTTGACACAAGTCACCGCCCCCTGCAAAATGGAAATAAGTTCTCAGTCACTGACAGCAAGCAGAGATCCTGGCAGCAGGCAGAGATCCTGACAGCAAAGCAGAGATTCTGACTACAGGACAGAATACACCCACACAGTACATGAGTAGTGGTTCCATTCCACACCGAGTGCAGCGTAGGCCCGGTATACGGCGTATACTCGCCTGGTGGCCGTGCAGCGTGTACAGCAGCCGCCCCTCCAGGAGGTCCAGGATCTTCAGGGTGGAGTCATTGGAGGAGGTGATCAGGTAATTACCGGACGGGTGGAAGGAGAGCGAGTTCACCGCCGCGCTGTGCACTGCAAGACACAGAGCAGAGGAGCCGTCGTCACATGACCCTGACCAGAGGGGCCGCACAAACCTTAACACAGAGCCCCCGTCTCACACCCACTGGCCCCACTTCGGCAGTGAGCTGCGGTCAGGTCACCTGCTGCCCAGGCCTGCAAATCTTTGGGGCACCCTGTTATGGCGGCCATATTGGATGGTGGAGCCCTAGAGGCAGCATCTTTGTGACTGTCCATTACTAATGTCCAATAGTCCAGAATCCGTCCGATCTGTAACCTGTGTCCGGTGTGAAACTACAACTCTCAGCATGCCAGTAAAGCGGCAGAGTCTGGGCACGCTGGGGATTACACCATCACATTCACGCGGCGTCTGTCCGCATCACAGTGACTCAGCGAAAGCCGTGCTGGTATTGTGCCCTTCTGAGCCGCCGGGTCACTGTGCACACAGAGCACTACCTAAAGGGCCGGTAACGTCCTCTGTAGCGCTATAACATGTAATATCTCAAGTCTGAATAACTGCTCTAGATAATAAGAAAAAATAGAGATGCTTAATGTGGCCAATTCATGTGAGCCCGGCAGCCAGCGACAAGGCGATCTCCGATTGCTGGGACTTAATGTGAATCCTCTTCTAGGCTGAAGTCTGTATTTATTCACATTAGGTCCCAGCTACAGGCGATTGCCTTATCGCGGTGGCCGGGCTCACATGAATTGGCCAAAATTATGCGCTAAACATCTCCATTTTTCATATTTAGAGCAGTAATTCATATTTCATATATTTCACGTTTCCATGTTATAGCGTTACAGAGCGCAGACTTGTTAATTAAGCATCAGTAATACAAGCGCAAAAAAAACATTACTGTCCGTCCAGTGACTACATTTCCTGCAGAGCACGTCCCTTTAATGACAAACCTTACAATAAGCTATCGGGGTGGTGTCTGTCAGCAGGCTTGCTGACTGTTCCCTATGACAACAAGTTGGATGAGGCCTACATTATGGTTAAATATCTGGGTAGTTGCAAGGTGAATACAGAGGGGCCCTCGCTGTAGGAGGAGGGAAAACAGAAGGTCGCTGGCTGTAGGAGGGGGACAGAGAGGGGTCCACGCTGTAGCAGTGGCGATAAAGCGGGGCCCACGCTATAGGAGAGGGAATACAGAGGGTTCACGCTGTAGCAGGGGGAATACAGAGGGCTCACGCTGTAGGAGGGGGGGCGATAAAGAGGGGCCCACTCTGTAGGACAATACCTTGGTAATGCTGGATGAGTTTGTTCATCCGGATATCCCAAACCTTCACGGTGTTGTCTGTGGCCGCAGCCGCCACGCACGTCCCGCTGGGGTGAAAGTCCACGAAATTCACGAACCTGGAGCACGAAGCACACGAGCCCCCCACTTGTCAGTACGGAGACTCCACAAACGGCAATAACCCACCATTGCGAATAAAGCTGAGTGAGACGCATCCCCAGGAGCGGCCTCTGGAGGACAACGTTCTAGGGATCTCTATATTATATGAAATATGCACAAAGCTCAGTGCCTCACAGGGACAGAGGAGGATCCTAAACTCCTCACCGATGCAGTATCTCTGCTTGCCGTCAGTGAACAGGAACATTCTTGTTTATACCTACAGGCCCCATACTTCCCGCAGCTGAGGGTATATGTTATGGTATCCAATGCAAAGTATTCACTTGGAGCTAAAGACACTAGCCGCACAAAATCCCTCTCCTGTCCTGCTGGTTTGTTACAATGTATCCGTGCACCCCCAGGATTGTCTACAACTGTTACAAAACCTCTGCTGTGAGAAATGTGGAACTGACAGCAAGCAGAGATGTGCATAATGGTGAGGAACCTCCTTTATGTAAATAAGAAGGGATGGTGCAGGGGTTATGAGATTGCTCCTTTAATCTTTGCTGGGCGATGTAGTTCAGTGACAGGGTGCTCCTTACCCGCCGTGCTCACAGAATGAGTGTGTGCACTCCCTGCTGCTCTTGTCCCACAGTTTTATGGTTTTGTCATCACTGGCAGACACGATCAGCCGTCCATCTGGTGAAAACCTGGAGGAGGAGAAAATGAGAGTAGCGCTGCAGGAGGAGGAGAGTAGTGCTCTATGAGGTGGAGGAAAGTAGTGCTGCAAGAGATGGAAGAGAATAGTGCTACAGGAGGAGGAGGAAAGTAGTGCTGCAGATTAGAGTAGTGCTGCAGGAGGAGGAGAGTAACGCTGCAAGAAAAGGAAGAGAGTAGTGCTGCAGGAGGAAGAGAGTAGTGCTGCAAGAGCAGGAGGAGAGTAGTGCTGCAGAGGATGAAAATTCACCCAGCAAAATGTTTCACCGGATCTGCACGAAGAGAAACGCCAGTTAGCTAAGGGCCACGTGGGCCCTCATGTGGACACTTGGACTTTATTGTCTTGAACTGATCCATGTGGCACAGAATTGTGGTAGTCACATGTGGCCAGGTAATAAACTCACCACTGACTGCTTGGCCACAGACCGATGTGCGCAGGGACCCGAGAAGGCAGTGGGGTATTACACATGTGCAGTGTTGGGCGGGCTATGTCCTGTCCCCTGTGCTGATGTGGAAGGCTGTGACGCCGCTGTGACGCTCTTACCTGGCGCAGCGCACCCAGTTTATGTGCTGATTCAGGGAGAACAGGAACTTCTGCCTGTGCACCGTCCACACTTTCACCGTCTTGTCGTCTGACGCGGTGACCAGAGACTGCCCATCGCTGGAGAAACTGACGCTCCGCACCGTGCCCGTGTGGGCTTTAAACACGGTCGATTCTCCCTTCCTAGAAAATAAAGTCACATGTGAGAACGTCTGGTGGTCTGAACACAGGGAATCGGCATTTATGTGCGGACGCCGCAGGACTGTTTGCTCCCCCCTGCTCTGCCGGTCTTGTAGGTGAATCTAAGAAATAGTGTAGCCACGTCCAGCATCTCCTGCCATATTCTATATAGTAAGACTATAAGATTTACTGAAGGAACATGACCCAAAATGCCCCATGAGAAGAATGGGGACCAGAAATCGTGTGCCAGGACCAAACGGAGACCATTCACTGCCCGGGTCATGTGAACGAGGATGTATGCAGATCAGTGGCAATAACTAAATCCACCACCAGGGGGAGAAAGAGCTCCACATTTAGGAAAAGTGTTCAGAAATGTGAATCCCACCACTGACACCAAGTGAAGGTACGAGAACAAGACCCAGATACTCACACACTGGGGACCCACAGGCGGACGGTCTTATCCCTGGAGGCCGAAGCGAGGAGATGACCAGAGGGAGAGAACTCCACAGACATCACTGCATCCTTATGGCCCACAAAGCGGTAAGCCCTCATCTGAGGCTTCATGTTCCAAACCATCACACACGAGTCCATAGATCCACTGGCTGCAAGGAAATCATCACCATTACATATGTCCACCAGCAGAATAGTGAGTGCAGCTCTGGGGTATAATACAGGGTGTAACTCAGGACCAGTAATGTAATGTATGTACACAGTGACTGCACCAGCAGAATAGTGAGTGCAGCTCTGGGGTATAATACAGGGTGTAACTCAGGATCAGTAATGTATGTACACAGTGACTGCACCAGCAGAATAGTGAGTGCTAGGGTTGAGCGAAACGGGTCGAACATTTTCAAAAGTCGCCGACTTTTGGCTAAGTCGGGGTTTCATGAAACCCGATCCGACCCCTGTGCGGGGTCGGCCATGCGGTACGCGACTTTCGCGCCAAAGTCGCGTTTCAATGACGCGAAAAGCGCCATTTCTCAGCCAATGAAGGTAAACGCAGAGTGTGGGCAGCGTGATGACATAGGTCCTGGTCCCCACCATCTTAGAGAAGGGCATTGCAGTGATTGGCTTGCTGTCTGCGACGTCACAGGGGCTATAAAGAGGCGTTCCCGCCGACCGCCATCTTACTGCTGCTGATCTGAGCTTAGGGAGAGGTTGCTGCCGCTTTGTCAGAAGCAGGGATAGCGTTAGGCAGGGTCCATTAACCACAAAACCGCTTGTGCTGCAGCGATTTGCACTGTCCAACACCACCCTCGGTGTGCAGGGACAGTGGAATTTTTTTTTTTTTTTTTTTTCCCCTCAGCGCTGTAGCTCATTGGGCTGCCCTAGAAGGCTCCCTGATAGCTGCATTGCTGTGTGTACGCCGCTGTGCAAACCAACTGCTTTTTTCAAAGCACAAATCCTCTTGTTCCTTCCTTTCTGCACAGCTATCTTTTTTGTTTGTCCACACTTTTTATTTCATTTGTGCATCAGTCCACTCCTTATTGCTGCCTGCCATACCTGGCTGAGATTACTGCAGGCAGGGAGATAGTAGCTGCCTGCCATACCTGGCTGAGATTACTGCAGGCAGGGAGATAGTAATTGTAGGACATTCCCTGTTTTTTTTTTTTTTTTTTTTTTGGTGGGAGATTAAGATTGGCAATTTGGCATTTCTGCTAGAGTGCCATCCCTGTGTGTGCCATCTCTCTCACATAGTGGGCCATAGAAAGCCTTTTCATTTTTCTGTATTTTTTTTTGTGGGGTGTATAAATTCTCCCTGATAAAAATACAGTGGGAGATTAATATTGGCCTTTGGGCTTGTGTGCCAGTCCTGAGTGTGCCATCTCTCTCACAAATAGTGGGCCATAGAAAGCCTATTTATTTTTTTTTTTGGTTTTATAAATTCTCCCTGAAAAAAAGGGAGATTAATATTGGCCTCTGGGCTTGTGTGCCAGTCCTGAGCGTGCCATCTGTGCCAGCCCTGAGCGTGCCATCTCTCTCACAAATAGTGGGCCATAGAAAGCCTATTTAATTTTTTTTTTTGTTTTATAAATTTTCCCTGAAAAAAGGGAGATTAATATTGGCCTCTGGGCTTGTGTGCCAGTTGTGAGCGTGCCATCTGTGCCAGTCCTGAGCGTGCCATCTCTCTCACAAATAGTGGGCCATAGAAAGCCTATTTAAATATTTTTTTGGTTTTATAAATTCTCCCAGAAAAAAAGGGAGATTAATATTGGCCTCTGGGCTTCTGTGCCAGTCCTGAGCGTGCCATCTGTGCCAGTCCTGAGCGTCCCATCTCTCTCACAAATAGTGGGCCATAGAAAGCCTATTTTATTTTTTTTTTGGGTTTTAGAAATTCTCCCTGAAAAAAGGGAGATTAATATTGGCCTCTGGGCTTGTGTGCCAGTTGTGAGCGTGCCATCTGTGCCAGTCCTGAGCGTGCCATCTCTCTCACAAATAGTGGGCCATAGAAAGCCTATTTAAATATTTTTTTGGTTTTATAAATTCTCCCAGAAAAAAAGGGAGATTAATATTGGCCTCTGGGCTTCTGTGCCAGTCCTGAGCGTGCCATCTGTGCCAGTCCTGAGCGTCCCATCTCTCTCACAAATAGTGGGCCATAGAAAGCCTATTTTATTTTTTTTTTGGGTTTTAGAAATTCTCCCTGAAAAAAGGGAGATTAATATTGGCCTCTGGGCTTGTGTGCCAGTTGTGAGCGTGCCATCTGTGCCAGTCCTGAGCGTGCCATCTCTCTCACAAATAGTGGGCCATAGAAAGCCTATTTAAATATTTTTTTGGTTTTATAAATTCTCCCAGAAAAAAAGGGAGATTAATATTGGCCTCTGGGCTTCTGTGCCAGTCCTGAGCGTGCCATCTGTGCCAGTCCTGAGCGTCCCATCTCTCTCACAAATAGTGGGCCATAGAAAGCCTATTTTATTTTTTTTTTGGGTTTTAGAAATTCTCCCTGAAAAAAGGGAGATTAATATTGGCCTCTGGGCTTGTGTGCCAGTTGTGAGCGTGCCATCTGTGCCAGTCCTGAGCGTGCCATCTCTCTCACAAATAGTGGGCCATAGAAAGCCTATTTAAATATTTTTTTGGTTTTATAAATTCTCCCAGAAAAAAAGGGAGATTAATATTGGCCTCTGGGCTTCTGTGCCAGTCCTGAGCGTGCCATCTGTGCCAGTCCTGAGCGTCCCATCTCTCTCACAAATAGTGGGCCATAGAAAGCCTATTTTATTTTTTTTTTGGGTTTCAGAAATTCTCCATGGAAAAAAAAAGGGAGATTAATATTGCCCTTTGGGCTTGTGTGCCAGTACTAAGCGTTCCATCTCTCTCTCTCTCTCAGTCAGTGGGCCATAGAACGCATATTTTTGGTTTTATTTGTTTTCTAAATTCTCCCTGAAAAAATCATTTTATTTTATTTGGTTTCTAAATTCTTCCTGATAAAATCATATTTTTTTTATTATTTTTATTTCTAAAGTCTCCCTGAAAAAAAAAAAAAAAAAACAACCAAAAAAACAGTGGGAGATTAATATTGGCCTTTCTGCTTGTGTGCCAGTCTTGACTCCTGGGTGTGCCATCTCTCTCTCTCTCTCTCTCTCTCTCTCTCTCTCCAATTGTGGTCCATAGAAAGCCTATATTTTTTTTCCTTGATTTGGGTTCTAAAATCTACCAGAGAAAATAACTACATCAATCATTGGTAGAAAAATATTGGCCTCTGGGTTTGTGTGCCACTCCTGACTCCTGTGTGCGTCATCTCTCAGTCAGTGGGCCATAGAACGCCTATTTTTGGTTTTATTTGTTTTCTAAATTCTCCCTGAAAAAATTATTTTATTTTATTTGGTTTCTAAATTCTTCCTGATAAAATCATATTTTTTTTATTATTTTTTTTTCTAAAGTCTCCCTGAAAAAAAAAAAAAAAAACAGTGGGAGATTAATATTGGCCTTTCTGCTTGTGTGCCAGTCTTGACTCCTGGGTGCGTCATCTCTCAGTCAGTGGGCCATAGAACGCCTATTTTTGGTTTTATTTGTTTTATAAATTCTCCCTGAAAAAATCATTTTATTTTATTTGGTTTCTAAATTCTTCCTGATAAAATCATATTTTTTTTATTATTTTTTTTTCTAAAGTCTCCCTGAAAAAAAAAAAAAAAAAACAACCAAAAAAAACAGTGGGAGATTAATATTGGCCTTTCTGCTTGTGTGCCAGTCTTGACTCCTGGGTGCGTCATCTCTCAGTCAGTGGGCCATAGAACGCCTATTTTTGGTTTTATTTGTTTTATAAATTCTCCCTGAAAAAATAATTTTATTTTATTTGGTTTCTAAATTCTTCCTGATAAAATCATATTTTTTTTATTATTTTTTTTTCTAAAGTCTCCCTGAAAAAAAAAAAAAAAAAAACAACCAAAAAAAACAGTGGGAGATTAATATTGGCCTTTCTGCTTGTGTGCCAGTCTTGACTCCTGGGTGTGCCATCTCTCTCTCTCTCTCTCTCCAATTGTGGTCCATAGAAAGCCTACATTTTTTTTCCTTGATTTGGGTTCCAAAATCTACCAGAGAAAATAACTCCATCAATCATTGGTAGAAAAATATTGGCCTCTGGGCTTGTGTGCCACTCCTGATTCCTGTGTGCGTCATCTCTCACTCAGTGGCCCATAGAAAGCATATAGTTTGTTACATTTGTTTTCTAAATTCTCCCTGCAAAAATCTATTTTTTTTTTTTTGGGGGGTTTCTAAAGTGTTCCTGAAAAAAATAAAAATAAAAAAAAAATAATAGTGTGACATTAATATTAACATTTGTGCTTCAGTGACAGTCCTGCGTGTGGGGCATCTCTCTAATTTGCAGCCACCAAAAAAAGAGTGTGTAACATTGGGCCTGATTTTCGCTGTGGTCTCACCAACCTGTAAAGGGGTAGCTAAATCATACTGAAGTTATAGCTCACCGTGTAAGTTGTGTGACTGCAACAAATAACGTTAGTTTGGTTACGTTTTTAAAACAATGAGGAAGTCTAGTGGAAGAGGTCGTGGCCGGGGGCGTTCATTGTCAGCTGGTAATGAGGGTAGTGGTAGTGGTGGAGCATCAGGTGGTCGTGGGGGAAAAAATATTGCACCTAAGTCTGGAGCTGTGGAGCCAGGTTCGTCGTCCGGCTACACAAGGCCTCGAACGCTCCCTTTTCTGGGATTAGGAAAACCGCTTTTAAAGCCGGAGCAGCAAGAGCAAGTTTTGGCTTATCTTGCTGACTCAGCCTCTAGCTCTTTTGCCTCATCTCGTGAAACTGGTAAAAGTAAAAGCAGCGCGTCGTTAGTGGATGTTCACGGTCAGGGACAAGTCACTTCCTTGTCCTCTTCAGCAAAAACAACAACAGAGAAGAATGCAGCAGGCGACACAACGGGTTACTCCATGGAGCTCTTTACACATACCGTCCCTGGCTTAGAAAGTGAAGCAGTTAACAGTCCATGCCCATTACAAATTGAATCTGACATGGAGTGCACTGACGCACAGCCACAGCCAGACTACTATGCTGGTCCTTTGACTCAGACCACAACATTGCCCTCGCAGGGTGCTGATCAAGAATCAGACCCTGATGAGACTATGTTGCCCCATCACGAACGCTATACCACCGAACGACACGGTGACACAGACGAAGTTGCGCAGGAGGTACAAGAAGAGTTATTAGATGACCCAGTTCTTGACCCCGATTGGCAGCCATTGGGGGAACAGGGTGCAGGCGGCAGCAGTTCTGAAGCAGAGGAGGAGGAGGGGCCGCAGCAGGCATCAACATCGCCACAGGTTCCATCTGCCGGGCCCGTATCTTGCCCAAAACGCGTGGCAAAGCCAAAACCTGGTGGAGGACAGCGTGGCCATCCGGTTAAAGCTCAGTCTGCAATGCCTGAAAAGGTATCCGATGCTAGAAAGAGTGCAGTCTGGCATTTTTTTAAACAACATCCAATTGATCAGCGCAAAGTCATCTGTCAAAAATGTTCTACTTCCTTAAGCAGAGGTCAGAATCTGAAAAGTCTCAATACTAGTTGCATGCATAGACATTTAACCACCATGCATTTGAAAGCTTGGACTAACTACCAAACGTCCCTTAAGGTTGTTGCACCCTCGGCCAATGAAGCTAGTCATCAACGCAACATCCCTTCCGGCAGTGTAGGACCACCATTTAGCGCACCACCTGCTGTATCTGTGCAGGTATCTTTGCCAGGCCAAAGCAGTCAGGGTCAGGGAATCACCAGTTTCGTAGTAGGAAACACTGCATCTAGGGCACCGGCGGCAACAATACCATCTCCCACCGTCTCTCAGTCTGCCATGTCCACCGGCACCCCCGCTAGTTCCACGATCTCCAGCTCTCCAGTCCAGCTCACCCTACATGAGACTATGGTTAGAAAAAGGAAATACTTAGCCTCGCATCCGCGTACACAGGGTTTGAACGCCCACATAGCTAGACTAATCTCGTTAGAGATGATGCCCTACCGGTTAGTTGAAAGCGAAGCTTTCAAAGACCTGATGGACTACGCTGTACCACGCTACGAGCTACCCAGTCGACACTTTTTTTCCAGAAAAGCCATCCCAGCCCTCCACCAGCATGTTAAAGAGCGCATCGTCCATGCACTCAGGCAATCTGTGAGCACAAAGGTGCACCTGACAACAGATGCATGGACCAGTAGGCATGGCCAGGGACGTTACGTGTCCATCACGGCACACTGGGTAAATGTGGTGGATTCAGGGTCCACAGGGGACAGCAAGTTTGGGACAGTTCTGCCTAGCCCACGGTCTAGTAAACAGTTGTCTGTAGCCGTTCGCACCCCCTCCTCCTCCTCCTCCTCGTCCTCCTGCAGAAGCAAGAGCTCGTCCACAGACCGCAGTCGCACAAACACTCCATCCGCACCTGCCACTGTTGCACACCAGGTCTCCCATTATGGGGCAGCTACTGGCATACGTCAGCAGGCTGTATTGGCTATGAAGTGTTTGGGCGACAATAGACACACCGCGGAAGTTCTGTCCGAGTTCTTGCAGCAAGAAACGCAGTCGTGGCTGGGCACTGTAGATCTTGAGGCAGGCAAGGTAGTGAGTGATAACGGAAGGAATTTCATGGCTGCCATCTCCCTTTCCCAACTGAAACACATTCCTTGCCTGGCTCACACCTTAAACCTGGTGGTGCAGTGCTTCCTGAAAAGTTATCCGGGGTTATCCGACCTGCTCCTCAAAGTGCGTGGACTTTGCGCACATATCCGCCGTTCGCCTGTACACTCCAGCCGTATGCAGACCTATCAGCGTTCTTTGAACCTTCCCCAGCATCGCCTAATCATAGACGTTGCAACAAGGTGGAACTCAACACTGCACATGCTTCAGAGACTGTGCGAACAGAGGCGGGCTGTTATGTTTTTGTGGGAGGATACACATACACGGGCAGGCAGTAGGATGGCAGACATGGAGTTGTCAGGTGTGCAGTGGTCGAAGATTCAAGACATGTGTCAAGTCCTTCAGTGTTTTGAGGAATGCACACGGCTGGTTAGTGCAGACAACGCCATAATAAGCATGAGCATCCCCCTAATGCGTCTGCTGATGCAAAGTTTGACGCACATAAAGGATCAGGCGTCTGCACCAGAGGAAGAGGAAAGCCTTGATGACAGTCAGCGATTGTCTGGTCAGGGCAGTGTACATGACGAGGTACCGGGCGAAGAGGAGGTGGAGGATGAGGAGGATGATGGGGATGAGTATATTTTTAATGAGGAAGCTTTCCCGGGGGCACGGGAAATTGGTGGCGTGGCAAGGCCGGGTTCTGGTTTTTTGAGGGACACAAGTGACGTAGATTTGCCTGCAACTGCCCCTCAACCAAGCACAACCGCAGATTTGACAACGGGAACTTTGGCCCACATGGCGGATTATGCCTTGCGTATCCTCAAAAGGGACACACGCATTACAAAAATGATGAACGATGACGATTACTGGTTGGCCTGCCTCCTTGATCCTCGCTATAAAGGCAAATTGCAAAATATTATGCCACATGAGAACTTGGAACTAATATTAGCAACAAAACAATCAACTCTTGTTGACCGTTTGCTTCTGGCATTCCCTGCACACAGCGCCCGTGATCGTTCTCACACGAGCTCCAGGGGCCAGCAGACCAGAGGTGTTAGAGGGGCAGAAATCAGAAGTGGCGTTGGACAGAGGGGTTTTCTGACCAGGTTGTGGAGTGATTTTTCTATGACCGCAGACAGGACAGGTACTGCAGCATCAATTCAAAGTGACAGGAGACAACATTTGTCCAGTATGGTTACAAACTATTTTTCATCCCTTATCGACGTTCTCCCTCAACCGTCATTCCCATTTGATTACTGGGCATCCAAATTAGACACCTGGCCAGAATTGGCAGAATATGCATTGCAGGAGCTTGCTTGCCCGGCAGCTAGTGTCCTATCAGAAAGAGTATTCAGTGCTGCAGGTTCAATACTAACAGAAAAAAGGACTCGTCTGGCTACCCAAAATGTAGATGATCTAACCTTCATTAAAATGAACCACAACTGGATTTCAAAATCTTTTGCCCCACCCTGCCCGGCTGACACCTAGCTTTCCTATGAAAAGGTCTTGCCTGTGGACTATTCTGAATGACTTTTCCAATCTCGTAATTTTCTTCACCTGATTGTCCAGCATACGACATGTTTCCACCTCACGAAATGGCCAAACTCCCCACACGGGGCCGTGCTATCGCCACTTTGCGCTTGGACCCTTGAGAGTGCTGTTTGTCTGAAGAGGTGGGTGTGGCCGCTTTTGGTCGACGGCACTGCCACTGGGTCCCTCATAGTACAATAAAGTGTCTCTGGCGGTGGTGGTGCGCACCCAACGTCAGACACACCGTTGTAATATGAGGGGCCCTGTGCCTGTACCGCCGGCCACAAGACAGTTCCCCCCCCCAGCTCAAACAGTGCTCTACCACTAGCAAAATTATCTCTCACAGCTTCACCAATGTGTAGTCTAGCCGCTGACATCCTTCAATGCCTGGCACTGACAATACCATTGTTTTGACATTTTTGTTATGTTAGGCCTTCGAAGCCTGTCTGCGGTCCCTTCTTTCTACAACTACTACACTGACCAGGCCACTGCTGGCCGTGTTACCCTGGAACCAATTTAAAAGTGCCTACAGTCAGCCCAATTTTGTTATGTTAGGCCTTCGAAGACTGTCTGCCGTCACTCCTTCCACTAGACTTCCACTGACCATACACTGCTGCCCATGTACCCCTGGAACCAATTTAAAGTGCCTACAGCCAGCCCAATTTTGTTATGTTAGGCCTTCGAAGCCTGTCTGCGGTCACTCCTTCCACTAGACTTCCACTGACCAGACCACTGCTGCCCGTGTACCCCTGGAACCAATTTAAAAGTGCCTACAGCCAGCCCAAGTTTGTTATGTTAGGCCTTGGAAGCCTGTCTGCGGTCACTCCTTCCACTAGACTTCCACTGACCAGACCACTGCTGCCCGTGTACCCCTGGAACCAATTTAAAAGTGCCTACAGCCAGCCCAAGTTTGTTATGTTAGGCCTTGGAAGCCTGTCTGCGGTCACTCCTTCCACTAGACTTCCACTGACCAGACCACTGCTGCCCGTGTACCCCTGGAACCAATTTAAAAGTGCCTACAGCCAGCCCAAGTTTGTTATGTTAGGCCTTGGAAGCCTGTCTGCGGTCACTCCTTCCACTAGACTTCCACTGACCAGACCACTGCTGCCCGTGTACCCCTGGAACCAATTTAAAAGTGCCTACAGCCAGCCCAAGTTTGTTATGTTAGGCCTTGGAAGCCTGTCTGCGGTCACTCCTTCCACTAGACTTCCACTGACCAGACCACTGCTGCCCGTGTACCCCTGGAACCAATTTAAAAGTGCCTACAGCCAGCCCAAGTTTGTTATGTTAGGCCTTGGAAGCCTGTCTGCGGTCACTCCTTCCACTAGACTTCCACTGACCAGACCACTGCTGCCCGTGTACCCCTGGAACCAATTTAAAAGTGCCTACAGCCAGCCCAAGTTTGTTATGTTAGGCCTTGGAAGCCTGTCTGCGGTCACTCCTTCCACTAGACTTCCACTGACCAGACCACTGCTGCCCGTGTACCCCTGGAACCAATTTAAAAGTGCCTACAGCCAGCCCAAGTTTGTTATGTTAGGCCTTCTAAGCCTGTCTGCGGTCCATTCTTTCAACTACTACTACACTGACCAGGTCACTGCTGCCCGTGTACCCCTGGAACCAATTTAAAATTGCCTACAGCCAGCCCAATTTTTTTATTTTAGGCCTTCGATGCCTGTCTGCGGTCCATTCTTTCAACTACTACTACACTGACCAGACCACTGCTGCCCGTGTACCCCTGGAACCAATTTAAAAGTGCCTACAGCCAGCCCAAGTTTGTTATGTTAGGCCTTCTAAGCCTGTCTGCGGTCCATTCTTTCAACTACTACTACACTGACCAGGTCACTGCTGCCCGTGTACCCCTGGAACCAATTTAAAATTGCCTACAGCCAGCCCAATTTTTTTATTTTAGGCCTTCGATGCCTGTCTGCGGTCCATTCTTTCAACTACTACTACACTGACCAGGTCACTGCTGCCCGTGTACCCCTGGAACCAATTTAAAATTGCCTACAGCCAGCCCAATTTTTTTATTTTAGGCCTTCGATGCCTGTCTGCGGTCCATTCTTTCAACTACTACTACACTGACCAGGTCACTGCTGTCCGTGTACCCCTGGAACCAATTTAAAATTGCCTACAGCCATGTGTTATTATTTTAGGCCTTCGATGCCTGTCTGCGGTCACTCCTTCCACTAGACTTCCACTGACCAGACCACTGCTGCCCGTGTACCCCTGGAACCAATTTAAAAGTGCCTACAGCCAGCCCAAGTTTGTTATGTTAGGCCTTCGATGCCTGTCTGCGGTCACTCCTTCCACTAGGCCTCCACTGACCACACCACTGCTGCCCGTGTACCCCTGGAACCAATTTAAAATTGCCTACAGCCAGCCCAATTTTTTTATTTTAGGCCTTCGATGCCTGTCTGCGGTCCATTCTTTCAACTACTACTACACTGACCAGGTCACTGCTGCCCGTGTACCCCTGGAACCAATTTAAAATTGCCTACAGCCATGTGTTATTATTTTAGGCCTTCGATGCCTGTCTGCGGTCACTCCTTCCACTAGGCCTCCACTGACCACACCACTGCTGCCCGTGTACCCCTGGAACCAATTTAAAATTGCCTACAGCCAGCCCAATTTTTTTATTTTAGGCCTTCGATGCCTGTCTGCGGTCCATTCTTTCAACTACTACTACACTGACCAGGTCACTGCTGTCCGTGTACCCCTGGAACCAATTTAAAATTGCCTACAGCCATGTGTTATTATTTTAGGCCTTCGATGCCTGTCTGCGGTCACTCCTTCCACTAGACTTCCACTGACCAGACCACTGCTGCCCGTGTACCCCTGGAACCAATTTAAAAGTGCCTACAGCCAGCCCAAGTTTGTTATGTTAGGCCTTCGATGCCTGTCTGCGGTCCATTCTTTCAACTACTACTACACTGACCAGGTCACTGCTGTCCGTGTACCCCTGGAACCAATTTAAAATTGCCTACAGCCATGTGTTATTATTTTAGGCCTTCGATGCCTGTCTGCGGTCACTCCTTCCACTAGGCCTCCACTGACCACACCACTGCTGCCCGTGTACCCCTGGAACCAATTTAAAATTGCCTACAGCCAGCCCAATTTTTTTATTTTAGGCCTTCGATGCCTGTCTGCGGTCCATTCTTTCAACTACTACTACACTGACCAGGTCACTGCTGTCCGTGTACCCCTGGAACCAATTTAAAATTGCCTACAGCCATGTGTTATTATTTTAGGCCTTCGATGCCTGTCTGCGGTCACTCCTTCCACTAGGCCTCCACTGACCACACCACTGCTGTCCGTGTACCCCTGGAACCAATTTAAAATTGCCTACAGCCATGTGTTATTATTTTAGGCCTTCGATGCCTGTCTGCGGTCACTCCTTCCACTAGGCCTCCACTGACCACACCACTGCTGTCCGTGTACCCCTGGAACCAATTTAAAATTGCCTACAGCCAGCCCAATTTTTTTATTTTAGGCCTTCGATGCCTGTCTGCGGTCCATTCTTTCAACTACTACTACACTGACCAGGTCACTGCTGTCCGTGTACCCCTGTAACCAATTTAAAATTGCCTACAGCCATGTGTTATTATTTTAGGCATTCGATGCCTGTCTGCGGTCCATTTTTTCAACTACTACTACACTGACCAGGTCACTGCTGCCCGTGTACCCCTGGAACCAATTTAAAATTGCCTACAGCCATGTGTTATTATTTTAGGCCTTCGATGCCTGTCTGCGGTCACTCCTTCCACTAGGCCTCCACTGACCACACCACTGCTGCCCGTGTACCCCTGGAACCAATTTAAAATTGCCTACAGCCAGCCCAATTTTTTTATTTTAGGCCTTCGATGCCTGTCTGCGGTCCATTCTTTCAACTACTACTACACTGACCAGGTCACTGCTGCCCGTGTACCCCTGGAACCAATTTAAAATTGCCTACAGCCATGTGTTATTATTTTAGGCCTTCGATGCCTGTCTGCGGTCACTCCTTCCACTAGGCCTCCACTGACCACACCACTGCTGTCCGTGTACCCCTGGAACCAATTTAAAATTGCCTACAGCCATGTGTTATTATTTTAGGCCTTCGATGCCTGTCTGCGGTCCATTCTTTCAACTACTACTACACTGACCAGGGCACTGCTGGCCGTGTACCCCTGGAACCAACATCAGAAAATATAAAAATAAGTATTTTGCTTATAAAAAAGAAAATACTGGTGAGATATCAAATGCAGACATTTTAACATTAAAAACAAACACACAACTCTAATCTGGTACAGTACTAAAAATGGCCACCAGCTACAATTACTTTCTCCTGCAAGTAGTTAACTGAAAGTTTTTTTAAATTGAAAACACACATATGGCATCCACCGAGTGTTGTCCTGTCGCGTCTTCTTTATATTATTGCCGAGAAGATGCAAAATAATGAAAATAATAAAATCATTAATTACCAAAATAATAGAGAAAGTCAACACCACATTGCAAATAAACATTCATTCCAAATAAAGAAGCAGGGCGCGTCCGAGGGTGAGTATATACCTAATAAGAATATAATCACCCTCGGACGCGCAATGCTTATTTCCAACAGCCTTCCTTCCTAAGAATCAGCCCTTCCGTCGTGTAGAGAGACGTTGTGTTACACTCCAAGGTGTTCCCCAGGTTGCCTTTCCTGAGCTTCGATCTTCCGGCTCTCGTTTAGTAGTTCTTGGAAACTACTCTGCATTAGGCCTTCAAATTGGGTATGGGGTGTAGAGAGATGGTGTGTTCCACTCCAAGGTGTTCCCCAGGTTGCCTTTCCTGAGCTTCGATCTTCCGGCTCTCGTTTAGTAGTTGTTGGAAACTACGCTGCATTAGGCCTTCAAATTGGGTATGGGGTGTAGCGAGAGGGTGTGTTACACTCCAAGGTGTTCCCCAGGTTGCCTTTCCTGAGCTTCGATCTTCCGGCTCTCGTTTAGTAGTTCTTGGAAACTACACTGCATTAGGCCTTCAAATTGGGTATGGGGTGTAGAGAGAGGGTGTGTTACACTCCAAGGTGTTCCCCAGGTTGCCTTTCCTGAGCTTCGATATTCCGGCTCTCGTTTAGTAGTTCTTGGAAACTACACTGCATTAGGCCTTCAAATTGGGTATGGGGTGTAGAGAGAGGGTGTGTTACACTCTAAGGTGTTCCCCAGGTTTCCTTGCCATTGCTTCGGTCTTCCGACTCTCGTTTAGTAGTTGTAGAAAAGTACACTGCATTAGGCCATACAAAATGGGTATGGGGTGGAGAGAGATGGTGTGTTACACTCCAAGGTGTTCCCCAGGTTGCCTTTCCTGAGCTTCTATCTTCAGGCTCTCATTAAATTGTGGTTAAATGGAACAACTGCATTTGGCGTACTAGTTGGTTTGGGGCCTACTATCGGTGTCTGCCACTCCTTGCTGTTCTCCTCCACTGAACAAAGCTGTGCCGCCTGTTTACTACGGTTGCCAATTTTGAACTGCATTTCGACTACTTACTGATTTGGCCCTACTCTCTGTGTCAGCCTCTCATTCCAGTTGTCCTCCACTGCAATGCCCCCTGGTTATTCCTGTGTTACCAATTTTGAACTGCATTTAGCCCACTTTCTTCTTTGGGCCTATATCTGTGTTTCCACTTCATCGTGCCCATTGCCCAGCCAGTGATAGATGAGTCTGCTGGTACATTGACCCATAACGCAACATTCCCCGTGCACGCTACACAACAACATTGTGACCCTGCTGAAAGTCAGGTTGCTCTTCCCGCATACCATACCACCTTACACGGGGACAAAGAGGAAGGTGCAGATGAAAGTGCAGGTTCCTTCATCAGGTGGGGGGAGGAATACTAGTTGGCGACGTCACTGGCACAGGGCCTCTCATAGTACGCAAAAGTGTTGCTGCCGGTGGGAGGCGCCCCCGCCGTGCAAACACACCGCTGTACTTTGAGGGGCCCTGTGCCAGTGCCAATGCCAACGAGTGGGCCCCCCCTGCTTGCTCAGGTTCACAGCACTTGCAAAGTTGAAATACTTACCTCTCCCTGCTCCACTGCCGTGACGTGGTCCAGATTTCCTGGGCCCACTAATTACTTGAACCAGCCCTACCCCCCACAACTTTAGCCAAATGACCCCCAATTTCAAATGCCTTCCAATTATTATAAGGTAAATTACGCTTGACAAGCTTCATTAAGAAGAATGGATGGTTTTGACATTAAAATGGGCACTCTAGGTGTTTTCCTGGCCCCCACTCACTGCCGACTATGCTGCCCCATTGACTTGCATTGGGTTTCGTGTTTCGGTCGATCCCGACTTTACGTCATAATCGGCCGATTTCACTCGACCCGACTTTGGACATAGTCGGGTTTCGCAAAACCCGGCTCGACTCTAAAAAGGTCAAGGTCGCTCAACTCTAGTGAGTGCAGCTCTGGGGTATAATACAGGAGGTAACTCAGGATCAGTAATGTAATGTATGTACACAGTGACTGCACCAGCAGAATAGTGAGTGCAGCTCTGGAGTATAACAGGATGTAACTCAGGATCAGTAATGTATGTACACAGTGAGTGCACCAGCAGAATAGTGAGTGCAGCTCTGGAGTATAATACAGGATGTAACTCAGGATCAGTAATGTAATGTATGTACACAGTGACTGCACCAGCAGAATAGTGAGTGCAGCTCTGGAGTATAATACAGGATGTAACTCAGGATCAGTAATGCAATGTATGTACACAGTGACTGCACCAGCAGAATAGTGAGTGCAGCTCTGGAGTATAATACAGGATGTAACTCAGGATCAGTAATGCAATGTATGTACACAGTGACTGCACCAGCAGAATAGTGAGTGCAGCTCTGGGGTATAATACAGGGTGTAACTCAGGATCAGTAATGTATGTACACAGTGACTGCACCAGCAGAATAGTGAGTGCAGCTCTGGAGTATAATACAGGATGTAACTCAGGATCAGTAATGTAATGTATGTACACAGTGACTGCACCAGCAGAATAGTGAGTGCAGCTCTGGGGTATAATACAGGATGTAACTCAGGATCAGTAATGTAATGTATGTACACAGTGACTGCACCAGCAGAATAGTGAGTGCAGCTCTGGGGTATAACAGGATGTAACTCAGGATCAGTAATGTATGTACACAGTGAGTGCACCAGCAGAATAGTGAGTGCAGCTCTGGAGTATAATACAGGATGTAACTCAGGATCAGTAATGTATGTACACAGTGAGTGCACCAGCAGAATAGCGAGTGCAGCTCTGGGGTATAATACAGGATGTAACTCAGGATCAGTAATGTAATGTATGTACATAGTGACTGCACCAGCAGAATAGCGAGTGCTCTTTGTAAGTAAAATACATTTGGAGCTAATCAGATGCCTCTTGATGACATTACATGATGGCTCAGTGTCTGCCGGGATTTCTCAGCATTGAGGACCCCATTAATCCTGACCAAACATACAACTCCACTAGCAGAATTGAAGACCCAGATCTTCTGGACCCTCCACCTCTATCACTGCTCTGGAGATCCTCATTATTAAGGGTTGCCGCTAATCACTGAGGCTGCATTCCCAGCCGGGCCCCTGAACTGCGGGGACCTCAGTGAGATCACCACCGGCACAGTGAGAAAAAGTCTCATGGTGCAGCGCTGATCTCACCGATGTCCCCGCAGTTCAGCCCGGCTGGGAACGCAGCCTCAGTGACCGGAGGTAACCTCGATAACGTCACCGCTAGTCACTGAGGCTGCACACGCAGCGGCTCATTCCTCAGTGATTCTCTGCCTGGACGGTCGCATCTTGACACCGTCCAGGTTGAAAGCTATTTATCCCCAGACATGGATTACGACGTGGGATAGGTGAGGGGTATTGTTGTTTTTTATTTTAGTTTTATTACAGGAGACGATGGATTCAGTGAAATTAGACGTTAAACTCAACTAACTGTGTTTGTTATTTATAAATAAAAAAGTAAATGTTTTGTTTCAAATAAAGGACTTTATTCTTGCTGTGTCTTTATTGACCATATAAGTATAGGATTAGTAATGTATAGGTGTCTTATAGATGCTTCTCCATTACTAATCCGTGGGCCTGATGTCATCTGACAATACAAAGGTGACATCAACCCCACAAATATGAACCCCACTTGCCACCGCTGCAGAGTAAGTGGGAAGAGCCGGTCAAAGCACCAGAATTTGCACATCTAATAGATGTCCCTTTTCTGGGACCCCTCTATTCGTGATAACTAGCCTTGCTGAATGCTGAGTGTTGCAACCCCATTTATATTATTTATTTAGAGCACAGGCGCCAGCTGATGAATACTCCCATGAGCTGCTCATGCTCCGACTGTTATTAGCGGCAGTAGGCGAAGGCTGATGGGAGTAGTAGTCCCATCAGCTGACGCCAGTGACTGGAGGTAAACATTTTACCTCCGATTTCAACGCTGTTCTATTTGATCGCGAGGGAACTGAGGCTCTCTGACTGGCAGTTATGATTTTACCGTCCATCAGAAGCATGTTTGAACTCAAACATCAAGGGGTTCGCCCATCTCTAGTGATAGGTGGTCACCAAATACTGATGGACAGAGGCGACGGGCGGTCCCCAGATACTGATGGACGGAGGTGACGGGCGATCACCAGATACTGATGGACGGAGGTGACGGACGGTCACCAGATACTGATGGACGGAGGTGACGGACGGTCACCAGATACTGATGGACGGAGGTGACGGGCGGTCACCAGATACTGATGGACGGAGGTGACGGGCGGTCACCAGATACTGATGGACGGAGGTGACGGGCGATCACCAGATACTGATGGACGGAGGTGACGGACGGTCACCAGATACTGATGGACCGAGGTGACGGGCGGTCACCAGATACTGATGGACGGAGGTGACGGACGGTCACCAGATACTGATGACGGAGGTGACGTGCGGTCACCAGACACTCCTGGCATTCACTCTTCTACGTTCTTCCTGCGGTGCGGCGGTTTCTTGCCTGTGTTGGCCACTCACCGATCTGCTTCATGTTGGGGTTGAAGTCGGCGCTGGTGACGGTGTCTCGGTGCCCTTTGAAGCTCCGCTCCAGAGATGGATCCTCCTGAGGAGAGAGGTCAGAGGTTTGTCAGAAACCAGTGATGGCGGCCGGACGTGGGACACGTATTGGCAGTGACATGGCACAGGACGGGTTATAATGAGGCAACATGACGGGTATTACCGAGGTGCGGTCTGATGCGCTCGGTGGTGCAGTCTAAGGAGTTTGGTCTGAGGCGCTCGGTGGGGCGGTCCGAGGCGCTCGGAGGGGCGGTCTGAGGAGCTCGGAGGGGCGGTCTGAGGAGCTCGGAGGGGCGGTCTGAGGCGCTCGGAGGGGCGGTCAGTGGTTCGGTGTGAGGGGGCTCGGCGACACGGTCGGTGCTGCGGTCTGAGGTGCTCGGTGGGGCGGTCTGAGGAGCTCGGAGGGGCGGTCTGAGAAGCTCGGAGGGGCGGTCTGAGGAGCTCGGAGGGGCGGTCTGAGGAGCTTGGAGGGGCGGTCTGAGGAGCTTGGAGGGGCGGTCTGAGGCGCTCGGAGGGGCGGTCAGTGGTTCGGTGTGAGGGGGCTCGGCGACACGGTCGGTGCTGCGGTCTGAGGAGCTCGGAGGGGCGGTCTGAGGCGCTCGGAGGGGCGGTCAGTGGTTCGGTGTGAGGGGGCTCGGCGACACGGTCGGTGCTGCGGTCTGAGGCGCTCGGTGGGGCGGTCTGAGGAGCTCGGAGGGGCGGTCTGAGGAGCTCGGAGGGGCGGTCTGAGGAGCTCGGTGTGAGGGGGCTCGGCGACACGGTCGGTGCTGCGGTCTGAGGCGCTCGGCGGCGCGGTCTGAGGCGCTCGGTGATGCAGTCTAAGGAGTTTGGTCTGAGGCGCTCGGTGCTGCGGTCTGAGGCGCTTGGTGCTGCGGTCTGAGGCGCTCGGAGGGGCGGTCAGTGGTTCGGTGTGAGGGGGCTCGGCGACACGGTCGGTGCTGCGGTCTGAGGCGCTCGGCGGCGCGGTCTGAGGCGCTCGGTGATGCAGTCTAAGGAGTTTGGTCTGAGGCGCTCGGTGCTGCGGTCTGAGGCGCTTGGTGCTGCGGTCGGAGGCGCTCGGAGGGGCGGTCAGTGGTTCGGTGTGAGGGGGCTCGGCGACACGGTCGGTGCTGCGGTCTGAGGCGCTCGGCGGCGCGGTCTGAGGCGCTCGGTGATGCAGTCTAAGGAGTTTGGTCTGAGGCGCTCGGTGCTGCGGTCTGAGGCGCTCGGTGATGCGGTCTGAGGCGCTCGGTGATGCGGTCTGAGGCGCTCGGTGGGGCGGTCTGAGGCGCTCGGTGCTGCGGTCTGAGGCGCTGGGTGCTGCGGTCTGAGGCGCTCGGTGCTGCGGTCTGAGGCGCTCGGAGGGGCGGTCTGAGGCGCTCGGAGGGGCGGTCAGTGGTTCGGTGTGAGGGGGCTCGGCGACACGGTCTGGGCTGCTGTCTGAGGCGCTCGGTGGGGCGGTCTGAGGCGCTCGGTGGGGCGGTCTGAGGCGCTCGGTGCTGCGGTCTGAGGCGCTCGGTGCTGCGGTCTGAGGCGCTCGGTGCTGCGGTCTGAGGCGCTCGGTGGGGCGGTCTGAGGCGCTCAGTGCTGCGGTCTGAGGCGCTCGGGGCTGCGGTCTGAGGCGCTCGGTGCTGCGGTCTGAGGCGCTCGGTGTGAGGAAGCTCGGCGACACGGTCGGTGCTGCGGTCTGAGGCGCTCGGTGGGGCGGTCTGAGGCGCTCGGTGCTGCGGTCTGAGGCGCTCGGTGCTGCGGTCTGAGGCGCTCGGTGCTGCGGTCTGAGGCGCTCGGTGCTGCGGTCTGAGGCGCTCGGTGCTGCGGTCTGAGGCGCTCGGTGCTGCGGTCTGAGGCGCTCGGTGCTGCGGTCTGAGGCGCTCGGTGATGCGGTCTGAGGCGCTCGGTGATGCGGTCTGAGGCGCTCGGTGATGCGGTCTGAGGCGCTCGGTGATGCGGTCTGAGGCGCTCGGTGATGCGGTCTGAGGCGCTCGGGGCTGCGGTCTGAGGCGCTCGGGGCTGCGGTCTGAGGCGCTCGGTGGGGCGGTCTGAGGCGCTCGGTGGGGCGGTCTGAGGCGCTCGGTGCTGCGGTCTGAGGCGCTCGGTGCTGCGGTCTGAGGCGCTCGGGGCTGCGGTCTGAGGCGCTCGGGGCTGCGGTCTGAGGCGCTCGGGGCTGCGGTCTGAGGCGCTCGGGGCTGCGGTCTGAGGCGCTCAGGGCTGCGGTCTGAGGCGCTCGGTGGGGCGGTCTGAGGCGCTCGGGGCTGCGGTCTGAGGCGCTCGGGGCTGCGGTCTGAGGCGCTCGGTGGGGCGGTCTGAGGCGCTCGGGGCTGCGGTCTGAGGCGCTCGGTGGGGCGGTCTGAGGCGCTCGGTGCTGCGGTCTGAGGCGCTCGGTGCTGCGGTCTGAGGCGCTCGGTGCTGCGGTCTGAGGCGCTCGGTGCTGCGGTCTGAGGCGCTCGGTGCTGCGGTCTGAGGCGCTCGGTGCTGCGGTCTGAGGCGCTCGGTGCTGCGGTCTGAGGCGCTCGGTGCTGCGGTCTGAGGCGCTCGGTGCTGCGGTCTGAGGCGCTCGGGGCTGCGGTCTGAGGCGCTCGGTGCTGCGGTCTGAGGCGCTCGGTGTGAGGAGGCTCGGCGACACGGTCGGTGCTGCGGTCTGAGGAGCTCGGTGTGAGGAGGCTCGGCGACACGGTCGGTGCTGCGGTCTGAGGAGCTCGGTGCGGCGGTCTGAGGCGCTCGGGGCTGCGGTCTGAGGCGCTCGGGGCTGCGGTCTGAGGCGCTCGGTGGGGCGGTCTGAGGCGCTCGGCGGGGCGGTCTGAGGCGCTCGGTGCTGCGGTCTGAGGCGCTCGGGGCTGCGGTCTGAGGCGCTCGGGGCTGCGGTCTGAGGCGCTCGGGGCTGCGGTCTCAGGCGCTCGGTGCTGCGGTCTGAGGCGCTCGGTGCTGCGGTCTGAGGCGCTCGGTGTGAGGAGGCTCGGCGACACGGTCGGTGCTGCGGTCTGAGGAGCTCGGTGTGAGGAGGCTCGGCGACACGGTCGGTGCTGCGGTCTGAGGCGCTCGGTGGGGCGGTCTGAGGCGCTCGGGGCTGCGGTCTGAGGCGCTCGGGGCTGCGGTCTGAGGCGCTCGGTGGGGCGGTCTGAGGCGCTCGGTGGGGCAGTCTGAGGCGCTCGGTGGGGCGGTCTGAGGCGCTCGGTGCTGCGGTCTGAGGCGCTCGGTGCTGCGGTCTGAGGCGCTCGGCGGGGCGGTCTGAGGCGCTCGGCGGGGCGGTCTGAGGCGCTCGGTGGGGCGGTCTGAGGCGCTCGGTGCTGCGGTCTGAGGCGCTCGGTGGGGCGGTCTGAGGCGCTCGGTGGGGCGGTCTGAGGCGCTCGGGGCTGCGGTCTGAGGCGCTCGGTGTGAGGAGGCTCGGCGACACGGTCGGTGCTGCGGTCTGAGGCGCTCGGTGCTGCGGTCTGAGGCGCTCGGTGTGAGGAGGCTCGGCGACACGGTCGGTGCTGCGGTCTGAGGCGCTCGGTGCTGCGGTCTGAGGCGCTCGGTGGGGCGGTCTGAGGCGCTCGGTGGGGCGGTCTGAGGCGCTCGGTGCTGCGGTCTGAGGCGCTCGGTGTGAGGAGGCTCGGCGACACGGTCGGTGCTGCGGTCTGAGGCGCACTCACCGGCTGCTCCATTGCTCCGGCCGCCGTCGTCTCCTCTCCGCACTGATCACACTACGAATCTGCCGCTCCGCGCCTGTTAACCCCTCATGCGCCGCCTCCGCCGCTCTCTTCACTGATCAGCAATGATGGCTCCTGCCGTTCAGACACCGAGGGGTTAAGGAGTGCGAGCGCCGCGCTAGCCGCCTCCAAACTGATTGGCTGAAAAACATGAAGGCGTGGCTAACGGACGACGCGTTGCTAGGTTACGGGATTACAGGATAGAGCGGAAGTCACTCTGCTGATAGAGCTGACAATACCAGAATGCACCGCGTGGGAGGGAGGTGTCAAGTATCAATCCCAGCAATCCCTGCAGCTGGTTACTGCGCATGTTCTAAAGCTCCTAAGTTTCACGTCATGCTGGGACTTGTAGTTCCATCAGCAGGTGTTACATTTCTGGAGACCTCAGTTCATGTGATCCCGGCCCAAATTCCTTCCCGACTCCACATACGGCAATCAGACTAGTTCCCTGGATCAACGCCCTAGACTTTACATGAAGGGCACCCAGTCCCCTCTTAGTAATGTGCGCTGGGGTCTGATGTGGGGTCCCCACCTTAATGATGCACCTGTGCCCCCCGTATTCGTCACACAGGTCCCAGCGGCTCCGGGTTCTCAGGAAAACCTGATTTCCTATGTTGTGCAAAATAAAAATAAATCTCACTGGAAAATCTATTAAAATGTGAAAAATATTCAAAACATAAACATCAAAATGGCAAAATTATTATTTGTTGTAATTTTTCTCCCCTCAAAAAGTGCAATAAAAAGCGACTCACAGGTTGTACAGGTCCTTCTCAAAAAATTAGCATATAGTGTTAAATTTCATTATTTACCATAATGTAATGATTACAATTAAACTTTCATATATTATAGATTCATTATCCACCAACTGAAATTTGTCAGGTCTTTTATTGTTTTAATACTGATGATTTTGGCATACAACTCCTGATAACCCAAAAAACCTGTCTCAATAAATTAGCATATCAAGAAAAGGTTCTCTAAACGACCTATTACCCTAATCTTCTGAATCAACTAATTAACTCTAAACACATGCAAAAGATACCTGAGGCTTTTATAAACTCCCTGCCTGGTTCATTACTCAAAACCCCCATCATGGGTAAGACTAGCGACCTGACAGATGTCAAGAAGGCCATCATTGACACCCTCAAGCAAGAGGGTAAGACCCAGAAAGAAATTTCTCAACAAATAGGCTGTTCCCAGAGTGCTGTATCAAGGCACCTCAATGGTAAGTCTGTTGGAAGGAAACAATGTGGCAGAAAACGCTGTACAACGAGAAGAGGAGACCGGACCCTGAGGAAGATTGTGGAGAAGGACCGATTCCAGACCTTGGGGAACCTGAGGAAGCAGTGGACTGAGTCTGGTGTGGAAACATCCAGAGCCACCGTGCACAGGCGTGTGCAGGAAATGGGCTACAGGTGCCGCATTCCCCAGGTAAAGCCACTTTTGAACCATAAACAGCGGCAGAGGCGCCTGACCTGGGCTACAGAGAAGCAGCACTGGACTGTTGCTAAGTGGTCCCAAGTACTTTTTTCTGATGAAAGCAAATTTTGCATGTCATTCGGAAATCAAGGTGCCAGAGTCTGGAGGAAGACTGGGGAGAAGGAAATGCCAAAATGCCTGAAGTCCAGTGTCAAGTACCCACAGTCAGTGATGGTGTGGGGTGCCATGTCAGCTGCTGGTGTTGGTCCACTGTGTTTCATCAAGGGCAGGGTCAATGCAGCTAGCTATCAGGAGATTTTGGAGCACTTCATGCTTCCATCGGCTGAAATGCTTTATGGAGATGAAGATTTCATTTTTCAGCACGACCTGGCACCTGCTCACAGTGCCAAAACCACTGGTAAATGGTTTACTGACCATGGTATTACTGTGCTCAATTGGCCGGCCAACTCTCCTGACCTGAACCCCATAGAGAATCTGTGGGATATTGTGAAGAGAAAGTTGAGAGACGCAAGACCCAACACTCTGGATGAGCTTAAGGCCGCTATTGAAGCATCCTGGGCCTCCATAACATCTCAGCAGTGTCACAGGCTGATTGCCTCCATGCCACGCCGCATTGAAGCAGTCATTTCTGCCAAAGGATTCCCCACCAAGTATTGAGTGCATAACTGAACATTATTATTTGTTGGTTTTTTTGTTTGTTATTAAAAAACACTTTTATTTGATTGGATGGGTGAAATATGCTAATTTATTGAGACAGGTTTTTTGGGTTATCAGGAGTTGTATGCCAAAATCATCAGTATTAAAACAATAAAACACCTGACAAATTTCAGTTGGTGGATAATGAATCTATAATATATGAAAGTTTAATTGTAATCATTACATTATGGTAAATAATGAAATTTAACACTATATGCTAATTTTTTGAGAAGGACCTGTATATATGGGACTGATAAATCTCCTGTCCACTGTGCAGAAAACACCGCGGCGGAAAGATAGGAACGTGACCGCGGCTCCGCAGCAGAAAGATACGAACGTGACCTCGGCTCCGCGGCAGAAAGATACGAACGTGACCTCGGCTCCGCAGCAGAAAGATGCGAACGTGACCGTGGCTCCGCAGCAGAAAGATACGAACGTGACCGCTGAGCCACCATGCTGCCCTATATATAGTACAGTGGTAACCACTGAGCCAACATGTTGCCCTATATAATATGCAATGCTAACCACTGAGCCACTGTGCAGCCCTATATATAGTACAGTGCTAACCACTGAGCCACTGTGCTTCCCTATATATAGTGCAGTGCTAATCACTGAGCCACTGTGCTGCCCTATATATAGTACAGTGCTAACCATTGAGCCACCATGCTGCCCTATATATAGTGCAGTGCTAACCACTGAGCCACTGTGCTGCCCTATATATAGTACAGTGCTAACCACTGAGCCACTGTGCTGCCCTATATATAGTACAGTGCTAACCACTGAGCCACCATGCTGCCCTATATATAGTGCAGTGCTAACCACTGAGCCACTGTGCTGCCCTATATATAGTACAGTGCTAACCACTGAGCCACCGTTCTTCCCTATATATAGTGCAGTGCTAATCACTGAGCCACCATGCTGCCCTATATATAGTACAGTGCTAACCACTGAGCCACCGTTCTTCCCTATATATAGTGCAGTGCTAATCACTGAGCCACCATGCTGCCCTATATATAGTGCAGTGCTAACCACTGAGCCACTGTGCTGCCCTATATATAGTGCAGTGCTAACCACTGCGCCACCATGCTGCCCTATATATAGTGCAGTGCTAACCACTGAGCCACTGTGCTGCCCTATATATAGTACAGTGCTAACCACTGAGCCACCGTTCTTCCCTATATATAGTGCAGTGGTAATCACTGAGCCACCTTGCTGCCCTATATATAGTACAGTGCTAACCACTGAGCCACCATGCTGCCCTATATATAGTACAGTGCTAACCACTGAGCCACCATGCTGCCCTATATATAGTGCAGTGCTAACCACTGAGCCACTGTGCTGCCCTATATATAGTACAGTGCTAACCACTGAGCCACCATGCTGCCCTATATATAGTGCAGTGCTAACCACTGAGCCACTGTGCTGCCCTATATATAGTACAGTGCTAACCACTGAGCCACCATGCTGCCCTATATATAGTGCAGTGCTAACCACTGAGCCACTGTGCTGCCAGGATCACACATACGCGAGATACGGCCGAGTCTCGCAGGTGAAATCCCTCCTCTGGCGCCGGCACTAGGAAGAGGAGCGTGCGGCTCCATGTGTTGCTGTGCGGCTCCATGTGTTGCTGTGCGGCTCCATGTGTTGCTGTGCGGCTCCATGTGTTGCTGTGCGGCTCCATGTGTTGCTGCGCGGCTCCATGTGTTGCTGTGCGGCTCCATGTGTTGTATGCGGCTCCATGTGTTGCTGTGCGGCTCCATGTGTTGCTGTGCGGCTCCATGTATTGCTCTGCGGCTCCATGTGTTGCTGCGCGGCTCCATGTGTTGCTGCGCGGCTCCATGTGTTGCTGTGCGGCTCCATGTGTAGCTGTGCGGCTCCATGTATTGCTCTGCGGCTCCATGTGTTGCTGCGCGGCTCCATGTGTTGCTGTGCGGCTCCATGTGTTGCTGTGCGGCTCCATGTGTTGCTGTGCGGCTCCATGTGTTGCTGTGCGGCTCCATGTATTGCTCTGCGGCTCCATGTATTGCTCTGCGGCTCCATGTGTTGCTGTGCGGCTCCATGTGTAGCTGCGCGGCTCCATGTATTGCTCTGCGGCTCCATGTGTTGCTGTGTGGCTCCATGTGTTGCTGTGCGGCTCCATGTGTTGCTGTGCGGCTCCATGTGTTGCTGTGCGGCTCCATGTATTGCTCTGCGGCTCCATGTATTGCTCTGCGGCTCCATGTATTGCTGTGCGGCTCCATGTGTAGCTGTGCGGCTCCATGTATTGCTCTGCGGCTCCATGTGTTGCTGTGCGGCTCCATGTGTTGCTGTGCGGCTCCATGTGTTGCTGTGCGGCTCCATGTGTTGCTGTGCGGCTCCATGTGTTGCTGTGCGGCTCCATGTGTTGCTGTGCGGCTCCATGTATTGCTCTGCGGCTCCATGTATTGCTCTGCGGCTCCATGTATTGCTGTGCGGCTCCATGTGTAGCTGTGCGGCACCATGTATTGCTCTGCGGCTCCATGTGTTGCTGTGCGGCTCCATGTGTTGCTGTGCGGCTCCATGTGTTGCTGTGCGGCTCCATGTGTTGCTGTGCGGCTCCATGTGTTGCTGTGCGGCTCCATGTATTACTGTGCGGCTCCATGTGTTGCTATGCGGCTCCATGTATTACTGTGCGGCTCCATGTGTAGCTGTGGGGCTCCATGTATTGCTCTGCGGCTCCATGTGTTGCTGTGCGGCTCCATGTGTTGCTGTGCGGCTCCATGTGTTGCTGTGCGGCTCCATGTGTTGCTGTGCGGCTCCATGTGTAGCTGTGCGGCTCCATGTATTGCTCTGCGGCTCCATGTGTTGCTGTGCGGCTCCATGTGTTGCTGTGCGGCTCCATGTGTTGCTGTGCGGCTCCATGTATTGCTCTGCGGTTCCATGTATTGCTCTGCGGCTCCATGTGTTGCTGTGCGGCTCCATGTGTTGCTGTGCGGCTCCATGTGTTGCTGTGCGGCTCCATGTATTGCTCTGCGGCTCCATGTATTGCTCTGCGGCTCCATGTGTTGCTGTGCGGCTCCATGTGTTGCTGTACAGCTCCATGTGTTGCTGTGCGGCTCCATGTATTGCTCTGCGGCTCCATGTGCTGCTGTGCGGCTCCATGTGTTGCTGTGCGGCTCCATGTGTTGCTGTGCGGCTCCATGTGTTGCTGGGCGGCTCCATGTGTTGCTGCGCGGCTCCATGTGTTGCTGTGCGGCTCCATGTGTTGCTATGCGGCTCCATGTGTAGCTGTGCGGCTCCATGTATTGCTCTGCGGCTCCATGTGTTGCTGTGCGGCTCCATGTGTTGCTGTGCGGCTCCATGTGTTGCTATGTGGCTCCATGTGTTGCTGTGCGGCCCCATGTGTTGCTGTGCGGCTCCATGTATTGCTCTGCGGCTCCATGTGTTGCTGTGCGGCTCCATGTGTTGCTGTGCGGCTCCATGTGTTGCTGTGCGGCTCCATGTGTTGCTATGCGGCTCCATGTGTTGCTGTGCGGCTCCATGTGTTGCTGTGCGGCTCCATGTGTTGCTCTGCGGCTCCATGTGTTGCTGTGCGGCTCCATGTATTGCTCTGCGGCTCCATGTGTTGCTCTGCGGCTCCATGTGTTGCTGTGCGGCTCCATGTGTTGCTGTGCGGCTCCATGTGTTGCTGTGCGGCTCCATGTGTTGCTATGCGGCTCCATGTGTTGCTGTGCGGCTCCATGTGTTGCTGTGCGGCTCCATGTGTTGCTCTGCGGCTCCATGTGTTGCTGTGCGGCTCCATGTGTTGCTGTGCGGCTCCATGTGTTGCTCTGCGGCTCCATGTGTTGCTGTGCGGCTCCATGTATTGCTCTGCGGCTCCATGTGTTGCTCTGCGGCTCCATGTGTTGCTGTGCGGCTCCATGTGTTGCTGTGCGGCTCCATGTGTTGCTGTGCGGCTCCATGTGTTGCTATGCGGCTCCATGTGTTGCTGTGCGGCTCCATGTGTTGCTCTGCGGCTCCATGTGTTGCTCTGCGGCTCCATGTGTTGCTGTGCGGCTCCATGTGTTGCTGTGCGGCTCCTTGTGTTGCTCTGCGGCTCCATGTGTTGCTGTGCGGCTCCATGTGTTGCTGTGCGGCTCCTTGTGTTGCTGTGCGGCTCCATGTGTTGCTGTGCGGCTCCATGTGTTGTTGTGCGGCTCCATGTGTTGCTGTGCGGCTCCGTGTGTTGCTGTGCGGCTCCGTGTGTTGCTGTGCGGCTCCATGTGTTGCTGTGCGGCTCCATGTGTTGCTCTGCGGCTCCATGTGTTGCTGTGTGGCTCCATGTGTTGCTGTGCGGCTCCATGTGTTGCTGTGCGGCTCCATGTGTTGCTGCGCGGCTCCATGTGTTGCTCTGCGGCTCCATGTGTTGCTGTGCGGCTCCATGTGTTGCTGCGCGGCTCCATGCTCTGCGGCTCCATGTGTTGCTGTGCGGCTCCATGTGTTGCTGCGCGGCTCCATGTGTTGCTGCGCGGCTCCATGTGTTGCTGCGCGGCTCCATGTGTTGCTGCGCGGCTCCATGTGTTGCTGCGCGGCTCCATGTGTTGCTGTGAGGGTCCATGTGTTGCTCTGCGGCTCCATGCTCTGCGGCTCCATGTGTTGCTGTGCGGCTCCATGTGTTGCTGCGCGGCTCCATGTGTTGCTGCGCGGCTCCATGTGTTGCTGCGCGGCTCCATGTGTTGCTGCGCGGCTCCATGTGTTGCCGAGCGGCTCCATGTGTTGCTGCGCGGCTCCATGTGTTGCTGCGCGGCTCCATGTGTTGCTGCGCGGCTCCATGTGTTGCTGCGCGGCTCCATGTGTTGCTGCGCGGCTCCATGTGTTGCTGTGCGGCTCCATGTGTTGCTGTGCGGCTCCATGTGTTGCTGCGCGGCTCCATGTGTTGCTGCGCGGCTCCATGTGTTGCTGTGAGGGTCCATGTGTTGCTCTGCGGCTCCATGCTCTGCGGCTCCATGTGTTGCTGTGCGGCTCCATGTGTTGCTGCGCGGCTCCATGTGTTGCTGCGCGGCTCCATGTGTTGCTGCGCGGCTCCATGTGTTGCTGCGCGGCTCCATGTGTTGCCGGGCGGCTCCATGTGTTGCTGCGCGGCTCCATGTGTTGCTGCGCGGCTCCATGTGTTGCTGCGCGGCTCCATGTGTTGCTGCGCGGCTCCATGTGTTGCTGCGCGGCTCCATGTGTTGCTGCGCGGCTCCATGTGTTGCTGCGCGGCTCCATGTGTTGCTGTGCGGCTCCATGTGTTGCTGTGCGGCTCCATGTGTTGCTGTGCGGCTCCATGTGTTGCTGTGCGGCTCCATGTGTTGCTGTGCGGCTCCATGTGTTGCTGTGCGGCTGCACGCTCCGCTCCGGAGTGCCGGCGCCATTGGAGGGATTTCACCTGCAAGACTCGGCCGTATCTCGCTGTGTGTGATCCCTGCCTATATGATATACCACAAGGCATAACTGTAGGTAACACTGTCTTGCTCTAGGGGGCGCTGTGTGTGACTGTGATCTGCTCATTGTTTATCTTCCCCTATAGGGAATGGGGCTGAACAGATCTGATTTCTGAGTGATTTGGTGTCAGTGAGTAGGAAGAAGAGGCGCAAACATTCCCCGGGGTGATACATAATGATTGCAAATGTATCTGTTCATCAAATAAGAAAATCTACCAAAACCTCATTATTATCGACCGCAGGAAACAGAAGCCTGAAATATTCATGGAGCCGACGTCCAGGAGCCGCATCGTGACGAGGAAACACAGCGACCATCTGCGGGGGACAAGGGGATGGGGGGCCGCTAATTATAATATAAGGGTCTGATGTCGGGACCAATCTCCAGAGACAGAAGTGGCCTCAACACACGAGCTCCATATACTCCTCACTATACAGTGTATATATATATATACTCCTCACTATACAGTATATATATATATACTCCTCACTATACAGTGTATATATATATATATATATATATATACTCCTCACTATACAGTGTATATATATATACTCCTCACTATACAGTATATATATATATACTCCTCACTATACAGTGTATATATATATATATATATATATACTCCTCACTATACAGTGTATATATATATACTCCTCACTATACAGTGTATATATATATACTCCTCACTATACAGTATATATATATATACTCCTCACTATACAGTGTATATATATATATATATATATATACTCCTCACTATACAGTGTATATATATATACTCCTCACTATACACACATATACAGTTAGGGCCAGAAATATTTGGACAGTGACACAATTTTCGCGAGTTGGGCTCTGCATGCCACCACATTGGATTTGAAATGAAACCTCTACAACAGAATTCAAGTGCAGATTGTAACGTTTAATTTGAAGGGTTGAACAAAAATATCTGATAGAAAATGTAGGAATTGTACACATTTCTTTACAAACACTCCACATTTTAGGAGGTCAAAAGTAATTGGACAAATAAACATAACCCAAACAAAATCTTTTTATTTTCAATATTTTGTTGCAAATCCTTTGGAGGCAATCACTGCCTTAAGTCTGGAACCCATGGACATCACCAAACGCTGGGTTTCCTCCTTCTTAATGCTTTGCCAGGCCTTTACAGCCGCAGCCTTCAGGTCTTGCTTGTTTGTGGGTCTTTCCGTCTTAAGTCTGGATTTGAGCAAGTGAAATGCATGCTCAATTGGGTTTAGATCTGGAGATTGACTTGGCCATTGCAGAATGTGCCACTTTTTGGCACTCATGAACTCCTGGGTAGCTTTGGCTGTATGCTTGGGGTCATTGTCCATCTGTACTATGAAGCGCCGTCCAATCAACTTTGCAGCATTTGGCTGAATCTGGGCTGAAAGTATATCCCGGTCCACTTCAGAATTCATCCGGCTACTCTTGTCTGCTCTTATGTCATCAATAAACACAAGTGACCCAGTGCCATTGAAAGCCATGCATGCCCATGCCATCACGTTGCCTCCACCATGTTTTACAGAGGATGTGGTGTGCCTTGGATCATGTGCCGTTCCCTTTCTTCTCCCCATCATTCTGGTACAGGTTGATCTTTGTCTCATCTGTCCATAGAATACTTTTCCAGAACTGAGCTGGCTTCTTGAGGTGTTTTTCTGTCTATTTTTGGTATTGATGAATGGTTTGCATCTAGATGTGAACCCTTTGTATTTACTGTCATGGAGTCTTCTCTTTACTGTTGACTTAGAGACAGATACACCTACTTCACTGAGAGTGTTCTGGACTTCAGTTGATGTTGTGAACGGGTTCTTCTTCACCAAATTAAGTATGCGGCGATCATCCACCACTGTCGTCATCCGTGGACGCCCAGGCCTTTTTGAGTTCCCAAGCTCACCAGTCAATTCCTTTTTTCTCAGAATGTACCCAACTGTTGATTTTGCTACTCCAAGCATGTCTGCTATCTCTCTGATGGATTTTTTCTTTTTTTTCAGCCTCAGGATGTTCTGCTTCACCTCAATTGAGAGTTCCTTTGACCGCATGTTGTCTGCTCACAGCAACAGCTTCCAAATGCAAAACCACACACCTGGAATCCACCCCTGACCTTTTAACTACTTCATTGATTACAGGTTAACGAGGGAGACGCCTTCAGAGTTAATTGCAGCCCTTAGAGTCCATTGTCCAATTACTTTTGGTCCCTTGAAAAAGAGGACGCTATGCATTACAGAGCTATGATTCCTAAACCCTTTCTCCGATTTGGATGTGGAAACTATCATATTGCAGCTGGGAGTGTGCACTTTCAGCCCATATTATATATATAATTGTATTTCTGAACATGTTTTTGTAAACAGCTAAAATAACAAAACTTGTGTCACTGTCCAAATATTTCTGGCCCTAACTGTATATATATACTCCTCACTATACAGTATATATATATATACTCCTCACTATACAATATATATATACTCCTCACTATACAGTATATATATATATATATATACTCCTCACTATACAGTATATATATATATACTCCTCACTATACAGTATATATATATATATACTCCTCACTATACAGTATATATATATATACTCCTCACTATACAATATATATATATATATACTCCTCACTATACAGTATATATATATATATATACTCACTATACAGTATATATATATATATACTCCTCACTATACAGTATATATATATATACTCCTCACTATACAGTATATATATATATACTCCTCACTATACAGTATATATATACCCCTTACTATACAGTATATATATATACTCCTCACTATACAGTATATATATATACTCCTCACTATACAGTATATATATACCCCTCACTATACAGTATATATATATACTCCTCACTATACAGTATATATATATACTCCTCACTATACAGTATATATATATACTCCTCACTATACAATATATATATATATACTCCTCACTATACAGTATATATATATATACTCCTCACTATACAGTATATATATATATATACTCCTCACTATACAGTATATATATATACTCCTCACTATACATATATATACTCCTCACTATACACATATATATACTCCTCACTATACAATATATATATATATATACTCCTCACTATACAGTATATATATATACTCCTCACTATACAGTATATATATATATACTCCTCACTATACAGTATATATATATATATACTCCTCACTATACAGTATATATATATATACTCCTCACTATACAGTATATATATATATATACTCCTCACTATACAGTATATATATATACTCCTCACTATACATATATATACTCCTCACTATACACATATATATATACTTCTCACTATACACATATATATATACTCCTCACTATACAGTATATATATATATACCCCTCACTATACAGTATATATATATACTCCTCACTATACAGTATGTATATATATATACTCCTCACTATACAATATATATATATACTCCTCACTATACAGTATATATATATATATACTCCTCACTATACAGTATATATATATATATACTCCTCACTATACAGTATATATATATATATATATACTCCTCACTATACAATATATATATATATATATACTCCTCACTATACAATATATATATATATACTCCTCACTATACAGTATATATATATATATATACTCCTCACTATACAATATATATATATACTCCTCACTATACAGTATATATATATATACTCCTTACTATACAGTATATATATATATACTCCTTACTATACAGTATATATATATATATACTCCTCACTATACAATATATATATATACTCCTTACTATACAGTATATATATATATATACTCCTCACTATACAATATATATATATACTCCTCACTATACAGTATATATATATATACTCCTCACTATACACATATATATACTCCTCACTATACATATATATACTCCTCACTATACACATATATATATACTTCTCACTATACACATATATATATACTCCTCACTATACACATATATATATACTTCTCACTATACACATATATATATACTCCTCACTATACAGTATATATATATACTCCTCACTATACAATATATATATATACTCCTCACTATACAGTATATATATATATACCCCTCACTATACAGTATTTATATATATATATATACTCCTCACTATACAGTATATATATATATACTCCTCACTATACAGTATATATATATATACTCCTCACTATACAGTATATATATATACTCCTCACTATACAGTATATATATATACTCCTCACTATACATATATATACTCCTCACTATACACATATATATATACTCCTCACTATACAATATATATATATATATATATATATATATACTCCTCACTATACACATATATATACTCCTCACTATACAATATATATATATATATACTCCTCACTATACACATATATACTGTATATATATATATATATACTCCTCACTATACAGATATATACTGTATATATATACTCCTCACTATACACATATATATACTCCTCACTATACAATATATATATATATACTCCTCACTATACACATATATACTGTATATATATATATATATATATATATATATATACTCCTCACTATACAGATATATACTGTATATATATACTCCTCACTATACACACACATATACAGTGCCTTGTGAAAGTATTCAGCCCCTGGAACTTTCCAACCTTTTCCCACATATCCTGCTTCAAACATAAAGATACTAAATGTAAATTTTTGGTGAAGAATCAACAATAAGTGGAACACAAATGTGAAGTTGAACAAAATTTATTGGTTATTTAAAATTTTTGTGGAAATTCAAAAACTGAAAAGTGGATGGTGCAATATTATTCGGCCCCTGTAACTTGATACTTTGTTTCTCCACCTTTTGCTGCGATTACAAGTCTCTTGGGGTTTGTCTCTATCAGTTTTGTACATCGAGAGACTGAAATTCTCACCCATTCTTCCTTGGCAAACAGCTCGAGCTCAGTGAGGTTTGATGGAGATCGTTTGTGATCAGCAGTTTTCAGCTCTTTCCACAGATTCTCGATTGGATTGAGATCTGGACTCTGACTTGGCCATTCTAACACCTGGATACAATGGAATGTGTTGAGAACAATAAAACCTAAACATGATCAACGTAAATCACAACTAATATCCCACAGAGGTCTGGAGTTGGAATGATGCTCAAAATCAATGTGGAAAATGAACTTACAGGCTGATCCAACTTCAGTGGAAATGCCTCAAGACAAGGAAATGATGCTCAGTAGTGTGTGTGGCCTCCACGTGCCTGTATGACCTTCCTATAACGCCTGGGCATGCTCCTGATGAGGCGGCGGATGGCAGGTACGGACTGGGGCTGAAATTCAGCCCTGGCATTTGAAATCACACAGGCCCATGTTGTCCCCGTCCCCATGAACCAGATGGGATATATCACTAATATTACCCTGGATGGAGGAAAGGAAGATTTTCTACAAGACCAATATTTCTAATGATCCCCGTGGCCGCTGGGGTAAGTGACGGATTTAGCAACTTTGTGCTCCATCACAACTCTTAACAGTATGGGGGTCTTGAGAACACAGATTCTGCTAATAACATAGCAGACAAGGCGGCCCATGACCAGACAGGCCCTTCTGGCATTTGCCAGAATTACCAGATGGCCAGTCTGGCCCTGGCGGATGGTCTCCTGAGGGATCTCCTCCCAGACCTGGACTAAAGCATCCGCCAACTCCTGGACAGTCTGTGGTGCAACGTGACGTTGTTGGATGGTGCGAGACATGATGTCCCAGATGTGTTCAATCGGATTCAGGTCTGGGGAACGGGCGGCCAGTCCATAGCTTCAATGCCTTCATCTTGCTGGAACTGCTGACACTCTCCAGCCACATGAGGTCTGACATTGTCCTGCATTAGGAGGAACCCAGGGCCAACCGCACCAGCATATGGACTCACAAGGGGTCAGAGGATCTCATCTTGGTACCTAATGGCAGTCAGGCTACCTCTGGCGAGCACATGGAGGGCTGTGCGGCCCTCTAAAGAAATGCCACCCCACACCATTACTGACCCACTGCCAAACCGGTCATGCTGAAGGATGTTGCAGGCAGCAGATCGCTCTCCACGGCGTCTCCAGACTCTCACGTATGTCACATGTACTCAGTGTGAACCTGCTTTCATCTGTGAAGAGCACAGGGCACCAGTGGTGAATTTGCCAATCCTGGTGTTCTGTGGCAAATGCCAAGCATCCTGCACAGTGTTGGACTGTGTGCACAACCCCCATCTGTGGACGTCGGGCACTCAGACCATCCTCATGGAGTTGGTTTCTCACCGTTTGTGCAGACACGTGCACATTTGTGGCCTGCTGGAGGTCATTTTGCTGGACTCTGGCAGTGCTCCTCCTGTTCCTCCTTGCACAAAGGTTGAGGTAGCAGTCCTGCTGCTGGGTTGTTGCCCTCCTACGGCTTCCTCCACGTCTCCTGGTGTACTGGCCTGTGTCCTGGTAGCACCTCTGGACACTACGCTGACAGACACAGCAAACCTTCTTGCCACAGCTCGCATTGATGTGCCATCCTGGATGAGCTGCACTACCTGAGCCACTTGTGTGGGTTGTAGAGTCCGTCTCATGCTACCACGAGTGTGAAAGCACAACCAACATTCAAAAGTGACCAAAACATCAGCCAGAAAGCATTGGTACTGAGTTGTGGTCTGTGGTCCCCACCTGCAGAACCGCTCCTTTATTGAGCGTGTATTAATAATTGCCAATAATTTCCATCTGTTGTCTATTCCATTTGCACATTAGCATGTGACATTGATTGTCAAACAGTGTTGTGTCCTAAGTGGACAGTCTGATTTCACAGAAGGTTGATTTACTTGGAGTTAGATTCTGTTGTTTAAGTGTACCCTTTATATATATATTCCTCAATATTGAAATTGCAACAGCACAACGATGAAGTAGTGGATGATGGAAATCACAGGATGGAGACGTTGCAAATGATGATAATGGAAAAGTCCTGTATTACCCATCTGCTAATGTCTATTGTCTGTACAAGTCCCCTCTATAATTTGTAAAGCGCTGCGGAATATGTTGGCGCTATATAAATAAAAATTATTATTATTATTATTATCTGCTTGTGTAAACTGTCAGTGCCAGGATTTCTGCACGTGACTTTTAGGCCGGCGTCACACTTGCGAGTTTTACGGACGTAAGAGCGCAGAAACTACGTCCGTAAAGCTCGCAAAAAATACGGCACAATTTTTCTCTATGCCCCAGCTCCTATCTGCCGTATTTTACTGATCAGTATTATACGGCTTTCTACGGCCGTAGAAAATCGCAGCATGCTGCTTTTGTCACCGTATTGCGCAAGAAATACGCCAATGAAAGTCTATGGAAGCGTGAAAAATACGGATTACACACGGACCAGCAGTGTGACTTGCGAGGAATACGCAGCGCTGTTAGAGAGAAAAGCCGGCAATTCAGTGCGGTGTACAGTAAAATCACACTGACAGCTTACAGTAGAATAGGTAGAATAAATGTGTACACATAGAATAGGTAGATATATATATATGTCAGTGAGACACATATATGTATATATATTAATATTTATTCCAGCGCTAGACAGCTTGAAAGCCGGTAATTCAATTACCGGCTTTTTCTTTCTCCTTCCTAAACCCGACATGATTTGAGACATGGTTTACATACAGTAAACCATGTCTTCTCTCCATTTTTTTTGCATATTCCACACTACTACTGTCAGTAGTGTGTATCTGCAAAATTTGGCCGTTCTATCTACTAAATTAAAGGGTTAAATGGCGGAAAAAATTGGCGTGGGCTCCCGCGCAATTTTCTCCGCCAGAGTAGTAAAGCCAGTGACTGAGGGCAGATATTAATAGCCTGGAGAGGGTCCACGGTTATTGGCCCCCCCCTGGCTAAAAACACCTGCCCCCAGCCACCCAATAAAAGGCACATCTGGGTTTTGCAGCGAGGAGCAGCCTGCATTAGCGGAACTCCTTGCTGCAAAATGTTTTAACCCCTTCAGAAGGATTTACATCGTTGGACGTTACAGATCTGTGGAAGGTAAGGATATTGTTGGTTTATTATGTTTTTTTTGTTACAGAACGAGGGTCTTCAGTGACTGGATTGGGCGTTAAATAAAATATTACAACAACCATTGTTTTTATTTCATTAAAATAATTTTTAATAATGTGTGTGTGTTTTTTTTAACCCTTTCATTCAATTGGATTAATGGATAGGTGTCATAATTGACGCCTCTCCATTATTAATTAGGCTTAATGTCACCTTACAATAGCAAGGTGGCATTAACCCTTCATTACCCTATATCCCACCGCTACACGGGAATGGGAAGAGAGTGGCCAAGTGCCAGAATAGGCGCATCTTCCAGATGTGCCTTTTCTGGGGTGGCTGGGGGCAGGTGGTTTTAGCCAGGGGGGGGGGGCCAATAACCGTGGACCCTCTCCAGGCTATTAATATCTGCCCCCAGTCACTGGCTTTACTACTCTGGCGGATAAAATTGTGCGGGAGCCCACGCCAATTTTTTCCGCCATTTAACCCTTTATTTTAAGAGTTAGAACGGCTAAATTTTGCAGATACACACTACTAACATTAGTAGTGTGGATTATGCAAAAAAAATGGTGATATGAGATGGTTTACTGTATGTAAACCAGGTCTCAAATCATGTGGGGTTTAGCAAGGAGAAAGAAAAAGCCGGTAATTGAATTACCAGCTTTTTGCTATCTCGCGCTGTATGAAGGAATAATATATATATATATATATATATATATATATATATATATATCTACTGACACATATATATATATACAGTGGGGCAAAAAAGTATTTAGTCAGTCAGCAATAGTGCAAGTTCCACCACTTAGAAAGATGAGAGGCGTCTGTAATTTACATCATAGGTAGACCTCAACTATGGGAGACAAACTGAGAAAAAAAAATCCAGAAAATCACATTGTCTGTTTTTTTAACATTTTATTTGCATATTATGGTGGAAAATAAGTATTTGGTCAGAAACAAAATTTCATCTCAATACTTTGTAATATATCCTTTGTTGGCAATGACAGAGGTCAAACGTTTTCTGTAAGTCTTCACAAGGTTGCCACACACTGTTGTTGGTATGTTGGCCCATTCCTCCATGCAGATCTCCTCTAGAGCAGTGATGTTTTTGGCTTTTCGCTTGGCAACACGGACTTTCAACTCCCTCCAAAGGTTTTCTATAGGGTTGAGATCTGGAGACTGGCTAGGCCACTCCAGGACCTTGAAATGCTTCTTACGAAGCCACTCCTTCGTTGCCCTGGCGGTGTGCTTTGGATCATTGTCATGTTGAAAGACCCAGCCACGTTTCATCTTCAATGCCCTTGCTGATGGAAGGAGGTTTGCACTCAAAATCTCACGATACATGGCCCCATTCATTCTTTCATGTACCCGGATCAGTCGTCCTGGCCCCTTTGCAGAGAAACAGCCCCAAAGCATGATGTTTCCACCACCATGCTTTACAGTAGGTATGGTGTTTGATGGATGCAACTCAGTATTCTTTTTCCTCCAAACACGACAAGTTGTGTTTCTACCAAACAGTTCCAGTTTGGTTTCATCAGACCATAGGACATTCTCCCAAAACTCCTCTGGATCATCCAAATGCTCTCTAGCAAACTTCAGACGGGCCTGGACATGTACTGGCTTAAGCAGTGGGACACGTCTGGCACTGCAGGATCTCAGTCCATGGTGGCGTAGTGTGTTACTTATGGTAGGCCTTGTTACATTGGTCCCAGCTCTCTGCAGTTCATTCACTAGGTCCCCCCGCGTGGTTCTGGGATTTTTGCTCACCGTTCTTGTGATCATTCTGACCCCACGGGGTGGGATTTTGCGTGGAGCCCCAGATCGAGGGAGATTATCAGTGGTCTTGTATGTCTTCCATTTTCTAATTATTGCTCCCACTGTTGATTTCTTCACTCCAAGCTGGTTGGCTATTGCAGATTCAGTCTTCCCAGCCTGGTGCAGGGCTACAATTTTGTTTCTGGTGTCCTTTGACAGCTCTTTGGTCTTCACCATAGTGGAGTTTGGAGTCAGACTGTTTGAGGGTGTGCACAGGTGTCTTTTTATACTGATAACAAGTTTAAACAGGTGCCATTACTACAGGTAATGAGTGGAGGAAAGAGGAGACTCTTAAAGAAGAAGTTACAGGTCTGTGAGAGCCAGAAATCTTGATTGTTTGTTTCTGACCAAATACTTATTTTCCACCATAATATGCAAATAAATGATAAAAAAACAGACAATGTGATTTTCTGGATTTTTTTTTCTCAGTTTGTCTCCCATAGTTGAGGTCTACCTATGATGTAAAATACAGACGCCTCTCATCTTTTTAAGTGGTGGAACTTGCACTATTGCTGACTGACTAAATACTTTTTTGCCCCACTGTATATATATATATATAGACAGTATATATGTTTTTATTTTTTTTTTAACACATGGATCCCTTCTATAGCCGTATGTCGGTTTGGCAAGCCTGCGATAAAAACACACATTACGGCTGCCATACGGATTATATACGGAGGATGCCATGCGCAAAAAACGCTGACACACCCTGCCTACGGAGGAGCTACGGACCACTATTTTCGGGACTTTTCAGCGTATTACGGCCGTAATATACGGACCGTATTTGCATACGCTGAGTGTGACGCCGGCCTTAGACTCCGCGCTGAATAAAGTGAGATGTTTGGAAAGTTTTGTTCCCTTTTTTCTGCTGATTTGCAGATCATTATCATATCTATCTATCCTGTGATTTGCAGAATTATTTCCTGGTATCATCTTTAGTCACTTTCATCCTGGAATAGAATCTCAGGACTGCTGTGAAGACTGACACTACGGCCGCATTCACACGTTCAGTATTTGGTCAGTATTTCACATCAGTATTTGTGGGTGATAAATACAGAAGTGGTGCATATGTTTCTATTATACTTTTCCTCTGATTGTTCCTCTCCTGATTTTGGCTACAAATACTGATATAAAATACTGACCGAATACTGAACATGTTACCGTATCCTTATGCAGAGAAACACAGGAGAGGGAGCGACAACACTATATGAGCTCGGAGAGGATATGTTAGGGGCTTTTGCATTTTTGGAATATTAGGATGATATTTTTAGTAAATGGTTAATATAATGCGGCCGATCATCCTTGGCGGCGCCGTGCGTGCTCAGTACTGGGTCAAGGGAGTTCGCAATGTTCCCTATTGATAAAAGCCTGCCAGATCCTTGGGATTGCAACATCCTTGGGGCGCTCCACATTATCCTTTGGAGGAGATCCATGACTTTCCACATCACTAATTGTCAGATCTGTGTAATTACCTTGGAAGAACAGATAAGGACAGAAGATCAAAGAATGTGGAAATACACTGCAGAGTTTGTGTGGCCCCCATAAAGGATCCTGTGTGCGGCCCCCAGCCTCACCCTACCGGCCCCTCTGTAATTAAAGCTGAATTATAAATAATGAAAAGTTTTATGAAAAGTTTTACAACTTTTTAATGTTCTCACTTTTTTTGTCCCTTTTCAAGATGTCTGCTTGTTTTCAGCGATTGAAATCTTCCTTGTCGACATCCAGAGGCTTAAAACCTGGTCATAGATTTTGTCACACGGCTGAGGGTTCGTTACAATTGTATCCAGTGCAGACAGCCCTCTGTGAGCTGAACAGTCACAAATCTCTCACAACAAAAACTATAAAGCTTTGGTAAAAGGAAGTGTTTCAAAAGATATGTATATTTAAAAAAATATATATTTTTATTAAATATTCAATGCCAATAAAAACAGGGAAAAGGTACAGAAAAAGGATGAAAGTAGACGGACCGGAGTGTAGAAACACGTTGTGCAGCAGGTAAGGGCTTCACACTTCTGACATTACATCAGATAGACGTGATTATATCAGAAATAATTCTGGGTTCAGAGTGCTCAAAAGATTAAAAAAAATCAATGCAGCTTACAGGATAGTCTCTATGGCACTGAGCCTTAAGAATATCTATTAAATTAGTAATTAAGTTACGTCTTTTGGTGCCAAGTCAAATAAAATAAATATCAGGCGCTAGCGGGGAACATACAGTCACATGGAAATCAAAGTAAAGTGCAAACAGTGCTGTAATACTGATACATTATGGGTTCGTATAATGTGCAGAGAAATAGTCCTGCATGCATAATGCATAATTAGTGACAATATTTGGCACCAAAAGACATGACTTCATTACTAATTTAAAGGGAACCTGTCACCCCGTTTTTTCAAGATGAGCTACAAATAGCGTTAAATAGGGGCAGAGCTGGGCTTTACATTAGTGTATTTTGGAGCCTTTATTCCCCACCTATGCTGCCGAAATACCTTTGTATAAAGCTGCCGTTTTGGGCTGTCACTCACGCTGGTCTGGTCATATGGGCGTGGTGACAGCGCTGTTTCTCCCCCAGATCTCCGTTGGTGGCGTAGTGGTGTGCGCATGTCCAAGTGGCGAATCCACTGCGCAGCTTCAAGGAAAATAGCGCGATCTGCGCTATTCAGCCGTTTATCGGTGGGCGCGGCCATCTTCCTGAGGCCGCGCGTGCGCAGATGGTTCTTCTCGGCTTCCCGGGGCTTCAGGAAAATGGCCGTGGGATGCCGTGCGTGCGCAGATGGCGATCGCGGCGGCCATTTTCCTGCAGCCGAGATGCGAACTCGGCTTCAGGAAAATGGCCGCCGCGATCTCCATGTGCGCACGCACGGCATCCCGCGGCCATTTTCCTGAAGCCCCGGGAAGCCGAGAAGAATCATCTGCGCATGCGCGGCCTCACAAAGATGGCCGCGCCCACCGATAAACGGCTGAATAGCGCAGATCGCGCTCTTTTCCTTCAAGCTGCGCAGTGGATTCGCCAGTTGGACATGCGCACACCACTACGCCACCAACGGAGATCTGGGGAAGAAACAGCGCTGTCACCACGCCCACCTGACCAGACCAGCGTGAGTAACAGCCCAAAACGGCGACTTTACAAAGGTATTTCGGCAGCATAGGTGGGGAATAAAGGCTCCAAAATACACTAATGTAAAGCCCAGCTCTGCCCCTATTTAACGCTATTTGTAGCTCATCTTGAAAAAACGGGGTGACAGGTTCCCTTTAATAGATATTCTTAAGGTTCAGTGCCATAGAGACTATCCTGTAAGCTGCATTCATTTTTTTATCTTTTGAACTCTCTGAACCCAGAATTATTTCTGATATAATCACGTCTATTTGATGCAATGTCACAAGTGTGAAGCCCTTACCTGCTGCAAAACTTATTTCTACACTCCGGTCCTTCTACTTTCATCCTTTTTCTGTACCTTTTCTCTGTTTTTATTGGCATTGAATATTTAATAAAAATACTTTTTTTAATATACATATCTTTTGAACCACTTCCTTTTACCAAAGGTTTATAGTTACCGTAGGGTTCATTCGTTTTGGAGAAGTGGGCTTACCCTTGACTATGTTTAATACAGATCTCTGCAGTCACAGTAGTTGGCGACAATGTATCGGTCTGGAGTCCAGGTTGTTTTCATTGCAGAGCATTGCGCATGCTGGATACAACTGTAACAAACACTCAGCTGTGTGAGAAGGACCAGGTCATCATCTCCGGTGCGTTAAAAGGGATATTTCATTATTTCCCCTAGGCTGGAGATAGTATTGGGAATGGCCAAAATGGGTCCACGGTGACAGCAGTGATCTGTGGCCGGTGCGGCCCACTTTGCCGGTGACCCGCCGCCTCTGCCTGTGGACAGTTGTCGTTTTTTTTTATTCGTGGGGAGTTCAGTTCTTTTTAGCAAGAACTCAACACAACTGTCCAAATTGCAAAACCAGAAATGTTTGCATCATTTTAGCAGTTGAGGAAGAGGGAACCCACTGGTGGAGCAATGTGGATGTGTGAAAACCCAGGACCCCAATGTTAACCCCTTACAGTCTGTGATCTTCGTGGCTGTTGTGATGAGTTTGATACTTTTCTGTTACAGTGTGAACAGACCACCATAACCAGCGCCCACATTCTGCCCATGGTGCCTGAAATGGTGACGCCTGTGACTACAACTCCCAGCAGCCGAGACCGCCACTGCACGTCATATATTAGGTCGAAGCGATGCTCCTCCTGTCATTAATATTGGTGAAACTGTCAGAAAATGTAACAAGACATAAGCAGTGTCACATTTGTTTAAGACTCTATCTGGAAACCATAAACAAGTAGGCCGGTGCTGTTGACAGATCCCATTATTGCTTCATTTTCATTCCAGGTGTGGTTTGTTAACAAATTCCTGATACTCATTAACATATCATTAGTTTATGATGACCAAATATCGTAATTGATTGTAGATTAACAGCAACTTGTTGACAGTTTCCATAAATATATAAAAAGAATAATTTATAGAATGACTGCTGGTATCTGAGACTTCGTTCACGTGGGAACCTTTATCTTTCTGGCGTTCCACTTTACATGTAACTGTAGCGGGAAATGTCAATACGCTTGTGACTGTGCTGCCATCATGAGACGCTGCTATCCATGATGGTGGTTGTAGTTTTTCCCCGTGTCAGTCATTGTGTACTTTATAAGATCTGCCCCAAGGCGTAGAAGATAGAAAACACCCGAGAACCCGGATATGGCGGCACCAGAGGAGGGAGCGGGGAGCGACGAGCGCTGTCATACATCGGCACAGAACATTAACGGCAATGATCCCAGAGCAGCTGTAATGTCCGCAGCTTCAGAGCTGAAATCTCCCAGTCATCGCTGCTGGCTCAGGGTCTGCTGAGGTGGATGCTGGCGCTGATGTCACCAATCAGGGGGCGTAGCAGCTCTGCAGGGGTGGTCCGTCCCAGCTGGCAGAGCTCACTGATTGGATGCCACATGTGACATCACCACCGCAGCCAATGTCAGACCCCCGAGCAGCTGCGGTGGCCTAGTGGAGGGGCCGCACCAAGTCTGCATGGGAGACACCTTGTATTGATCATCATTCTCGGCAGCACATCGTCCCGTGTAAACAGTTTGTGCACGGAATGATCTATTGCGGATGGTTCAGAGCGTGAATTAACATTGAATCCTGTAGATGGAGCCGTCTCTGTAGATTTCTGACCGGTTATTCCTCTTTGTGTAAATCTGAGTGAGATCTCTAGAACTGCAGACACGTGATCCTGCGAGTTCTGGATCCGCCCGGTGTGTGAGCCGCCAGGTGCTCGAGCCCCTTGTGTAAGACGCGGCCTCTCACGTTTCCCGCCCTCCGCCATTCAGGCTTTATCCTCCTTTTCTTCCTCCTCGGCTCTCACGGATCAGATCTCTCCTGCAGATTTCGCTCACGTAACATCTTGTTACATTGTTAAACTTGACCTGAGAACGAGAAGTGAAAAGAACCAACTTGACCCATAAAATGTTCCCAAGAAAAAGCAAAGACGAGATGGATTAGGAGAGGCAAGCCGAGGCCTCGGGATCAGCGTTACATTCCGTGATGACTGAAATCGCCATTGTCGCCTCTCACCATATTTATTATGTTCCATATTCTCTCCAGATCCTTCTGGATCCACTTTTGGCTGCAAACTCTAAAGTAGCAGACCTGCGACCGTAAGGATCTGGTCAGTAATGATGAGGCCGGTTACAGGACCCGTGCACCGGCCATATGGGGGAGGGGACAGGTGGGACGGGGTGCCAGGTCAGCGGGGGAGCAGGCTGGTGCTAAACTTTGCACCCCGATGCTCTGGAGGGGAAGAGCGACATGAAGGCACCAGGCTTGGTGCTAGGAGGGAGGTTCAGCAGGTGAACTGTGCCCCATTCCCACCTAAGGTCACGTTCCCAAGCAGGAGGCAGCCTGAGACGGGGAGACCGGCGGCGACAGTCTGACAGCCCAACTGAGAGTAGATCAGGCAGGTGAGACAGCCACTGATGAGAGAGACTGCAGCCCAGCGCAGATGGAGGGTCAGTGGCACAGGGAGATGGAGGTCAGCCGACCCGTGGGACAGGGAGATGGAGGGTCAGCAGGCCCGTGGGACAGGGAGATGGAGGGTCAGCCGGCCCGTGGGACAGGGAGATGGAGGGTCAGCCGGCCCGTGGGACAGGGAGATGGAGGGTCAGCTGGCCAGTGAGACAGGGAGATGGAGGGTCAGCCGGCCAGTGGGACAGGGAGATGGAGGGTCAGCTGTCCAGTGGGTCAGGGAGATGGAGGGTCAGCTGGCCAGTGAGACAGGGAGATGGAGGGTCAGCCGGCCAGTGGGATGGAGATGGAGGGTCAGCCGGCCCATGGCACAGGGAGATGGAGGATCAGTCAGCCAGTGGCACAGGGAAATGGAGGGTCAGCCAGCCTGTGGCACAGGGATATGGAGGGTCAGCCGGCCCGTGGCACAGGGAAATGGAGGGTCAGCCTGCTAGTGGCACAGGGAGATGGAGGGTCAGCCGGCCCGTGGCACAGGGAGATGGAGGGTCACCCGGCCCGTGGCAGTGTGGTGGCTCAGTGCTTAGCACTGTATGGTGGCTCAGTGGTTAGCACTGTACGGTGGCTCAGTGGTTAGCACTGTACGGTGGCTCAGTGGTTAGCACTATACGGTGGCTCAGTGGTTAGCACTGTATGGTGGCTCAGTGATTAGCACTGTATGGTGGCTCAGTGGTTAGCACTGTATGGTGGCTCAGTGATTAGCACTGTATGGTGGCTCAGTGATTAGCACTGTATGGTGGCTCAGTGGTTAGCACTGTACGGTGGCTCAGTGGTTAGCACTGTACGGTGGCTCAGTGATTAGCACTGTATGGTGGCTCAGTGATTAGCACTGTATGGTGGCTCAGTGGTTAGCACTGTATGGTGGCTCAGTGATTAGCACTGTATGGTGGCTCAGTGATTAGCACTGTGTGGTGGCTCAGTGGTTAGCACTGTACGGTGGCTCAGTGATTAGCACTGTATGGTGGCTCAGTGGTTAGCACTGTACGGTGGCTCAGTGGTTAGCACTGTACGGTGGCTTAGTGATTAGCACTGTATGGTGGCTCAGTGGTTAGCACTGTATGGTGGCTCAGTGGTTAGCACTGTATGGTGGCTCAGTGATTAGCACTGTACGGTGGCTCAGTGGTTAGCACTGTATGGTGGCTCAGTGGTTCGCACTGTATGGTGGCTCAGTGGTTAGCACTGTACGGTGGCTCAGTGATTAGCACTGTACGGTGGCTCAGTGATTAGCACTGTACGGTGGCTCAGTGGTTAGCACTGTACGGTGGCTCAGTGGTTAGCACTGTATGGTGGCTCAGTGGTTAGCATTGCAGCCTTGCAGCGCTGGGGTCCTGGGTTCAAATCCCTCCAAGGACAACATCTGCAAGGAGTTTGTATGTTCTCCCCGTGTTTGCGTGGGTTTCCTCCGGGCTCTCCAGTTTCCTCCCACATTCCAGAGACATACTCATAAGGAATAGTAGATTGTGAGCCCCATTGGGACTGTGATGATAATGTCTGTAAAGCTGCGGAATTAATGGTGCTATATAAATAAGTAAAAAAATAAATGTTTCTTCTGCTTCTGCTACATTGCGATGTTACATTATCATTACTCGGTTTCTTGCTGAACGTTTCTCTTTGTGTTGCTGTTTCAGGTGTTGGGATCTGATGGTGGGAGAGTGCGGGGAGGGGGATCGCCTCTCAGGGTCCGATTCTTTACTGCAAGTTTATTTTACGTTTTCCTGTTTCCATCTTCGCTGATGTGGGGGCGGTTTTGTTGCCCAGATGTTTTTTGGTTGATTCACTTGTGACTTTTTAAAGAGTCACAACATTTCGGAGCAAATATTCTCCATCCTCCTCGGAGTGATTTTATGTTTGTCAGATTTTTTGGTGCAAATATTACAACATTTTAGCAAAGCATGCAAGTTTTTGCCTTAAAAAGTCACAATAAAAAGTTAGAGGCAAAAATAAAAAGCATTAAAAAAAAAAAAAATTTGAACAAAATTCAAAAAGCAACTGCACTAAGGTGAAGAACTGGCACAAAAATGGCAACAAATACAAGATGGAAAAGAAAAGGGACTTAAAAAATGCAAATGAATCAGAGTCTGAGGCTCCTGGGAATAAAAAAGTGTCTGTGAGAGACGTCCTGCATGTGACGGAGCCGCTGCCGCAGGGACTGAACAATCCTGACAAAGCCACGGCCGTGACACAAGTGGTGGGCTCTGCCACACTCCCAGCCATCCACGCCGTCCATCTCGCTCCCTTCATCCAGGGGCCCCCTGCTGCCATTATCGGGACCCTCTAGCTATTTACATGGGCTCTCCCCTGTGATCACCACCTGGCTCTACATTGCAGGTATTCATTATGGGATAATAACTTTGTTTTTTCTGCGCTCTTGTTGCAATCTGTATAGTGCGATCTTGCACCCATGAGGGGCTCCGGACGGCCTCCTGTCACAGTATGTGACCCCCTTCTGCAGACACGGAGCGTACACCTGTGGGGACGCCCACACTCCAGGGTCCATGGTTTGTACACTCAGCCAACAAGATTAACGTAATTGATTGTTATTTTATTATTTACGGCCGGATTGTTGTGACCTTATGATAACTTTTTGGTGTTTATATTATTCATGCATATTGCTCTTCCATTATGAGCGCCTATGTTGATACGGTATCATGTCCTAGGGTCACATACATGTATTATTGCACATGGATGGGGTGTTAGCATTGTTTTTAAATGTTTTTAATCATGTTTGTGCTTTGGTGATAATAAAGTAGTTTTAGATATTTTCTGTACCTCGGGTGTGCACTTTCTACATACGCATTAGTCTTTCCTCCAGTTATGGCTGCTCTGCAGGTGATGACAAATCTGCGGGTGATGACTGCTCTTCTACACCACATCCTACTGCAGATTTCCCTGTGGTCTGAGGAGACTGTAGTGGTGGATCCTCCGCTCCCAACAGCGGCACATCCCGTCTCCTCCGCTCCTGGCAGCGGCACATCCCGTCTCCTCCGCTCCCGGCAGCGGCACATCCCGTCTCCTCCGCTCCTGGCAGCGGCACATCCCGTCTCCTCCGCTCCCGGCAGCGGCACATCCCGTCTCCTCCTCTCCTGGCTGCGGCACATCCCGTCTCCTCCGCTCCCGGCAGCGGCACATCCCGTCTCCTCCGCTCCCGGCAGCGGCACATCCCGTCTCCTCCGCTCCTGGCTGCGGCACATCCCGTCTCCTCCGCTCCCGGCAGCGGCACATCCCGTCTCCTCCGCTCCTGGCAGCGGCACATCCCGTCTCCTCCGCTCCCGGCAGCGGCACATCCCGTCTCCTCCTCTCCTGGCTGCGGCACATCCCGTCTCCTCCGCTCCTGGCAGCGGCACATCCCGTCTCCTCCGCTCCTGGCTGCGGCACATCCCGTCTCCTCCGCTCCTGGCTGCGGCACATCCCGTCTCCTCCACTCCCGGCAGCGGCACATCCCGTCTCCTCTGCTCCTGGCTGCGGCACATCCCGTCTCCTCCGCTCCTGGCAGCGGCACATCCCGTCTCCTCCACTCCCGGCAGCGGCACATCCCGTCTCCTCCGCTCCCGGCAGCGGCACATCCCGTCTCCTCCGCTCCCGGCAGCGGCACATCCCGTCTCCTCCCCTCCCGGCAGCGGCACATCCCGTCTCCTCTGCTCCTGGCTGCGGCACATCCCGTCTCCTCCGCTCCCGGCAGCGGCACATCCCGTCTCCTCCGCTCCCGGCAGCGGCACATCCCGTCTCCTCCGCTCCTGGCTGCGGCACATCCCGTCTCCTCCGCTCCTGGCTGCGGCACATCCCGTCTCCTCCGCTCCTGGCTGCGGCACATCCCGTCTCCTCCGCTCCTGGTTGCGGCACATCCCGTCTCCTCCGCTCCTGGCTGCGGCACATCCCGTCTCCTCCGCTCCTGGCAGCGGCACATCCCGTCTCCTCCGCTCCTGGTTGCGGCACATCCCGTCTCCTCCGCTCCTGGCTGCGGCACATCCCGTCTCCTCCGCTCCTGGCTGCGGCACATCCCGTCTCCTCCGCTCCTGGCAGCGGCACATCCCGTCTCCTCCGCTCCCGGCAGCGGCACATCCCGTCTCCTCCGCTCCTGGCTGCGGCACATCCCGTCTCCTCCGCTCCTGGCTGCGGCACATCCCGTCTCCTCCGCTCCTGGCTGCGGCACATCCCGTCTCCTCCGCTCCTGGCAGCGGCACATCCCGTCTCCTCCGCTCCTGGCAGCGGCACATCCCGTCTCCTCCGCTCCTGGCTGCGGCACATCCCGTCTCCTCCGCTCCTGGCTGCGGCACATCCCGTCTCCTCCGCTCCTGGCTGCGGCACATCCCGTCTCCTCCGCTCCCGGCAGCGGCACATCCCGTCTCCTCCGCTCCTGGCTGCGGCACATCCTGTCTCCTCCGCTCCTGGCTGCGGCACATCCCGTCTCCTCCGCTCCTGGCAGCGGCACATCCCGTCTCCTCCGCTCCTGGCTGCGGCACATCCCGTCTCCTCCGCTCCTGGCTGCGGCACATCCCGTCTCCTCCGCTCCTGGCTGCGGCACATCCCGTCTCCTCCGCTCCTGGCAGCGGCACATCCCGTCTCCTCCGCTCCTGGCAGCGGCACATCCCGTCTCCTCCGCTCCTGGCTGCGGCACATCCCGTCTCCTCCGCTCCTGGCAGCGGCACATCCCGTCTCCTCCGCTCCTGGCAGCGGCACATCCCGTCTCCTCCGCTCCTGGCTGCGGCACATCCCGTCTCCTCCGCTCCTGGCAGTGGCACATCCCGTCTCCTCCGCTCCCATCACAGGTGACCATGGATTCAGTGCAGATTTTTCTGGATTCCCGGTGATATTACTTCTTGTGTGAACTCACCCACAATGCACCGAGCAGCCCGGGGCCAGACACGGCCAACACTGCAACATGTTTAATGAAACCAAATTACAGAAATGATTTTTTAGACACTAATATTTACATTTAAGTAATAAAGCGCCCTCTTCCCATATAATGCTGCGGGGAATCTGTACTGAGGTCGGTGCTTCTCCGAATAATCCAGATCCCGGGGCACAGACCGAAACACGCGTGTGGCCCTTTAAAAAGTGGGCGGGATCACAACGAGAACATTTTTTTGTTACGTCAGTCATGTAATTAATATTGATTGGTAGCAAAAGGACGTCAGTCATCGCTATACTGTAACGGGATTGGTCAGTGACGGGAGGAGGGCGTTAGCTTGCACCAATCGCAGATCGCAGGGCACGGTGAGCGATCAGCCGGAAGACCTTACATTACCAGGTGACATTGCGGCTCCGCCAGAGACCTCAGCCCGCACCGACCGCGCCCGCACCGAGCACCGTGAGTGACCGCCGCCGCCGCCGCCGCCTGCCTGCAGACCCCTCCGGGCGCAGCCGCTGTGCTGAGACTTGTAGTTCCACAGGTGGCCGCTCCTCGGGGGTTCTACAGTCTGTTAATTCATATTTTATCTTATGTTTCTATTTGTCTTCACTTTCTTGACTTTTTTAGGTTACATTATTATTATTATTGTTATTATTATTATTATTGTTATTATTATTATTCCTACAGGCGCACCCTCAATAAACCAGGAGCGAAGGCACAAAATCCCATCATAGGGAAAAGTAAATAGTATATATAAATTATTATTATTATTATTATTATTTACTTTTCCCTATGATGAGATTTTGTGCCTTCTCTCCTGGTTTATTCAGGGTGCGCCTGTAGGTTGTGCCCCCTGTAGTATTATTATTATTATTATTATTATTCATTGCTTATATAGCGCTAACATATTCCGCAGCGCTTTACAGTTTTGCACACATTATCGTCGCTGTCCCCATTGGGGCTCACAATCTAAATTCCCTATCAGTATGTCTTTGGAATGTGGGAGGAAACCGGAGAACCCGGAGGAAACCCACGCAAACACGAGGAGAACATACAAACTCTTTGCAGATGTTGTCCTGGGTGGGATTTGAGCTCAGGACTCCAGCGCTGCTGTGCTAACCACTGAGCCACCGTGCTGCCTGTAGGGAGGACCCCCCATCCCCCTGTATCTATCTGAACTTTCCTTTACTCCCTATATCCGATCACTCGCTCTTGTCACCTGCATCTTATAAACATCTCCAGAATCCGACCTTTTCTCACCGTTGACACTGCTAAGACTCTCACTGTCGCTCTCATTCATTCTCGTCTGGACTAGTGCAACTCTCTTCTGATCGCTCTCCCTCTTTCCAAACTTTCTCCTCCAATCCATCTTGAATGCAGCAGCCAGGGTCATATTTCTGTCCAGCCGCTTCACCGATGCCTCCATCTTGTGCCAGTCATTACACTGGCTACCCATTCGCTACAGGGTCCAGTATAAACTCATCTCTCTCACCCACAAAGCTCTCCACAGCTCTGCACCACCTTATATCTCCTCTCTCATCTCCGTCTATCTCCCTACACGTGCCCTCCGTTCTACAAATGACCTAAGACTAACATCCCCCGTAATCCGAACCTCGCACCTCCGTCTCCAGGACTTCTCTCGTGCTGCGCCAGCTGTCTGGAATGCCCTTCCCCAGACGATCAGACTGATCCCTAGCCCCGACCTATTCAAGCGCTTCAACTTGTACTGAATTTATTGTCTGCACATGTCCCCGCTTTGTAAAGTGCTGCGGAATATGTTGGCGCTATATAAATAACAATTATTATTATTATCCTGGCCGGGCGCCATTGTCACGATACAATGTTGCTGTCTGATATCGGATTGTTATAATCGCTCCTAGATAACGACTGGAGCCGCAGTGATTATCTGTACTGGACGATGGCGGGTTAATAACCGGCCAGGATTAGAAACATTGTAACATTTCTTAGTAAATATTTATCTGTGTTCCAATAGATGAAGTGGAGGGGGGGGGGGGGGGGCGGATTGTAGTAATTCGCAGTTTAGGTCACGGTCTCGGGTCTCACGGTCTGTTTGTTTCTGAAGCGTCAGATGAACGGTGACTCGGAGCCAAGAAATAAGATTTGTGGGAAACCTCCGGCACAGTATGAAACCTGCCTTGTATGTTCGTTTCTAAGACTACTGCTTGCTGTCAGTGAACGGATACATCAATACTAACTCCTAGTCATAAAACCTGCTCTGCCTAATTCCTTCTCACAGCTGAGAGTTTGTTGTTATAATTTTCTCCAGTCTAGACAATCCTCTGGATACGTTTTTTTTTCATGGCTGCAGTGACACATTGTAACAATCTGAGCTAAGCCGTTTTTATGACTAGATGTAAAGATGGAGGTATCCATTCACTGACAACAAGCAGTAGTCTTGTAAATGCTGATACAAAGCATCTTTCGTACTATCGGGACAGGGGGAGATCTGTGCGATGTGTTCGGCTCACAAAGGATTGTGCAGAACAGCTGCAATTGTTACGGATCTCCACCTGTGAGAAGTATAAGGTCAGGTGCTTAATCTGCGAAGGTAAATGTAGTCACTGATTGGTAACAGATATTGTCGTCATTTCTTTGTTACAAATGTCACATTTTTGGTTTAACTTTTTTTTTTTTTCTGTTCTTGGTCGCTCTCCAGTGTTGTTTGCGGTCTGTGCCGCTGACCTTGACTCTTGTCTCTTCGTAGATCCAGTGATCAGCATGGAGGCAATCGTCCGCCGTTGCCCCTTCCTCTCCAGGGTCTCGCAGACCTTCCTCCAGAAAGCCGGCAAATCTCTAATCTCCTATGCCCAGAACTGCCCTGTGATGATGGCGCCCAGAGCCCTGTCCAGCGCCCAGCTCAGCACCTCCGCTGCGCACCGCCAGGAGACCAAGGAGACGTCGAGCAGCGGTCAGAGTAAGAGCCGGCAGTCACCTGGGTGTATGGGATGCTGGGAGTTGTAGTTAAACCGCTGGGCCTAGATTATATGAACAAATGCATAAATGGCAATTCCCTAAAATATTCCATTAACTGGTAATTCCCTTTGATTGCAGATTAGTCATGTTCCCATCATTGCTGTCAGTGGTTACCTGTCCTACAGTGAGGGTGCCTGATGGGGGTAGTGTTCCTAACGCTCATTGCTGGTCACATGACATTCCTGCACACGGAGCTTGCACTCTAAAATAAACCCTTGAGCGCAAATATCCCCTCCCCCCACAGTGTATTATTGGGCAGCGAGGCGCCAATCCCTTTTATTAGGGGTCCTCCCCCACCGAGGGTTCTGGAATTGTCCCTGACCTTCAGTACATGGATATTATGTATTTATATCAGTCCGCCCTTTGTCCTCTGGGCTTTGGACTCTGTTGCACTTCACCCTATAAAACAATGGCGCTGACACAGACTGAACGTACAAGCGATCACTGCTGGTTGTCACATTGGAGCGACAAAGGTCATCGATCTGGATCTGCCGGAACCTCGACGGCAAATATTCACCTGAGGGGGAGGGGCGGTTATCTGCTTTTCTATAATTGGTTGCGATATGACTAAAGTTTTAAATCCATAAAATTCCTTTAATCTGGAATAACACAAATCGATGTGACTCCTGATTCTACCCAGACTGATGACGGGTTAGAAGGATCTGAGCATTGAACATTTCAGTCCAGAAATCCCAATAGATCAGTGTCTTATAAATGCCGGACGGACGGAAGATACAAAAAATAGAAAATTCTTTTAACCTGGGATCCAGAGGCGTAGCTAGGGGTTTGGTTCAGAGGGGGCGAAACTTCTCACTGGGCCCCTAACCAGGTATCCCTGATTACCACTATGGTGACGCCCCCAATGGTGGATGTAGGAGACCCTCAGCAGATGACCGCGCTGTTACTGAAAATAATCACTGTGCAAAGACCAATGTTGATATTACTGCCATATGGTGCCCATATAGTGGTAGATGCCATGTGTCCCTATTACTGCCCCTGATACCCCAATACTGAGCCGCTGCTGCCATATGTCCCTATTACTGCTGCTGTGTGGTTCTCTGTGCCCTCTTACTGGTAAAGCACCCCCCTATAATATAGTAATGCCGGGTGCAAGTGCTCTAGAAAACAGTGCCCATATTGTCCTATAGAAAGTAATATTGCCCTGTGTGCCCCTTTGATAGTCACAGTAACCTGAGTTCCCCTAGAACATTAAGTGTCCACTTTACATGTAATAATGTCCCGAGTCTCCCCCTGTGCAGCTCCCCTATACACAGTATAATGCTCCCACATAGTGTCATGAGCCCCACACTGTATCATGGCCTCCCCTTAGTAGCACCTACTATTTAGAGGCCCCGTTTGTAGCCCCCACACGTTACAGCCATAACACAATTTTAAAAGAAAAGAATCGGCCTCCTGTACGGTCCTTACTCCCGCCAGTACAGCAAACAGCGGCAGGTCCCGGGCACACGAATCCGGTGACGCCGTGTGCTGCTGCGCTCCGCTCTGGACCGGCTGCTCTGCGGCCGCTGGACTAATGTGACCACTAAAGCAAATGAATGTGATACATGAAGTGTGAATAGCACAATGGCTGGTGAAATCTATGAAAACTCAGACTGGTCCTCTGTTCAGTCAGTTTACCATTACTTGCTATGGACTAATGTGACCTACAGTCCGGGCAGAGCCATCGTGTCCCTGCTGCCGCGCAGCTCCTGGGGGCCCGGGGCACCGCACCCTCTGCCCTCCTTCCTCCCGGTGCCTATGCTGCTGCTGGGATCATGGGTTCTGGATCCGCACTCGTGTCTTCGTCTCGTGATTTTCCACGGCTGAAGATTCTACGTCTCAGATTGTTGCTGGTCATGTGCCGGATTACAGGATGTAATATCCATAGAAAGGTCTCATTATGTAAAATTCCTTTAATCTGGCATCAGTGACCCGATTGAGATTTCCAAAGAAGGAACCACATAAGTCATTTGTGAATGCAAAATTGTCACTTTAACAAGTTACCGGCCGCGTGCCGGATTATCAGACTCTCCTGATTACTGGATGGTGGGGTACAAACATTAGTGTTGGGCTCATGTGGATCCTGATCCGATCTCTGACCGTAATACCAGGACTGTCCGCGACTCTCCCGACCCCGGCATAGAAATACTGAGGCCGTCGTGCTCCGGAGACTCACGGTCGGTCCGTGCACCACCAGCCCCTGCGCGGACCGATCTGCATGAGCCGTCGCTCTTGTAATCCGGCATCTGATAATCCGGCACTTGTTCTAGGACTGCGGGGTGAGCGGAGTTTGCTGGTGCAGATCCCTCTGTCCTGAGGACGGATCTGACCCGGGAGGTGCGGCACACACCGGCCTTATCTCTGAACTCTGCTGCTCCTGCGCTCTTTGTGTTCTGGAATGTTCTGTCCTGCCAGATCTTAATTTGCTGTGTCATTCTGTGATGTAACAAATGTTTTATTAGGTTCAGACTTTATTCAGTAAGATTCCATTTAATCCTGCGGCCGATGACCTGATAAATCCGCTGCGCAGTGAGGGGTGTAGTCTTCTCTGATCGCCCGGTAATCCGGCACCTCTCAGATATCACGATGCCGGATGATCGGACATTTATTACTAACACAGCTTCTTATAAAGTGGAATATTTGTATTTCTTCTCTCCAGATACGAAGCCTCCGGCAGCGGCCGTCTCCTGCCCCGTGTCCCCGGCGCCGGTCGACCAGAGCGTGTCCAAGTGCCCCTTCCTGGCCGGAGAGCTGAGCCAGGAGAGCAGCAGCGTGCTCCGCAAGGCCAGCCTCGCTCTGCAGGAGGACGTGCGCGAAGTGCGGAGCCGCCGGAGAGGTACGTTCTGCACCTCCCGCCATTGTAGACAGCTGCTTATTAGCTTTAAGAGAAGGGGGTAATTCTCAATCTGCTGCAATTACCGCTCCCATCGGGACGCCCCCAGTCAGGATGCGGTATGGTCGCCCCCATTATAATCCAGCATATGTAGTGGTCGCGGCTGCTTCTTCGCCTCTTGGCTCCTGGGCCGCTCCTTGCTTATAATGAAGGTGTGACTATTACGCTCCAGACTCCCCTCCCCCATGGGCTCGGCTCCCGCTATTCTCGCCGTATTGTCGTTGGATTTTCTTGTTTGAAAAACATTCCTGAATTCTACGTTTTCAGACCAGAAGTCGCTGCCTGTCGAGGAGCCGGCCATATCTGATCCGAAGCCGGCGAGGAAGATGAGGGTCCTGGAGCAATTCCAGAAGCCCGAACTGGTGTCTCACCTCCTGCAGGACAACATGCCAAAATGTAACTGTCCGTCCTGCGCTCCTCGCTGCCTCATTTCTCAGGATGTAGCCTGCAGTGTAAAGAATGGGGGCCGCCATGGCTTGTCCATCCAGTGTGTAATAAACCTCCCTCTGTATACAGATGATCAGCGGTGTCACCTGAAGTCTCAAACCGGACCCCCAACTATTGTAGATGGCTAATGGTAATAGTCGCTACATATGGGCCCCTCCAGGCTCCAATTACAGCCTTCACCTATTATAGTTACACCCCTGCAAATTATATTAAATAAGATCCCCTACAAGTGATGTAAAAAGGTGATTGACATCCTCCATGCTTTACACTGCAGGCTGCATCCTGAGGAATGGAAACAATCTAGAAATGGTATGTAACCACTCCTCAGTATAAATACTCCTGATCTTACTGACCCTGTCACTGTACGTCTGGTAAGACGAGGCCGGCACGGCTGCGATCGCGGTGTGATGAGACCCCGGCCGGTGCAGCACTTCTGTGTAATCTTTGCATTCATGTAATGTGTATGTATGTATGTATGTATGTATGTATGTATATATATATATATATAATTTTTTTTTTTCTCAGCCGTGCGCACGTTCCAATACGACCACTTCTTTGAGAAAAAAATAGAAGAAAAAAAAAGCGACCACACCTACCGCGTGTTCAAGACCGTCAACCGCCGCGCTCAGGTCTTTCCCATGGCCGACGACTACTCTGACTCGCTGGTCAGTAAGAAGTCCGTGTCAGTCTGGTGCAGCAACGATTACCTGGGGATGAGCCGCCATCCAGAAGTGGTCGGAGCGGTCGTGTGAGTTTTGATTTTCACATTTCTTAAAGGGGTTGACCTGTGAAAACGGATCAGTCAGGATCTGAAAGCTGGGAGCAGAAATGGTTGTCAGAGAAGGGCACAGGTTGTCAGACTGGGGCACTCTTGTCCCGTTAGTATAGATCCTCGGGGCACGTGTCCCGCCGGCGCTGCATTTATCCTGTGTGGGTGCAGGAGGCTGCCGAGCGCTCGCCTTCTATCTGATGGCCTGGATACAATGTATCACTGCAGACATTCTACACTTGGAACCAGTGACCCAAAACAACAAAGTCCCCTGATCTATTAGTGAGCCCAAATGTGACTTCATTACGTGTCGGTGATCGTTTCTGCGGCCCCTCGTCTCCCCCGTGTGACCTATCACCTAGAATGTAGGTCGATTCCCCGGGGGGCCCAGGAGTGCGGCCCCCATTATGTGCTGGGCTAATCCCAGGCTGTATGGTATAGAACATAATTACACTTCCTCCGTTCACATGGGATAAAGGAGCGATAACGAGGTGATTATGTCCTGACCTGAATCTGCTTCTAGCGGGGCCTGATCTGGGTCACGTCGCCTCTTGTTTCTCATGTTTCGGTCCACGTTCCTCCCTGGTTGGGTAACGTCCTTTTATAATGGAGACGGTGTGTTGTGACGTCGGACATTCTCACGTGGACACAGTGTTCAGGCTTCTGAGGTGCCGTGACCCAGATGGAAGCCGAGCTCTGTGTAAGGGACCCGCTGCCCCTGTGATCCGGGGATTAGAATAGATCAGGAATTGGCCCTTTGTACAGAGATCCGTCTCCTTTATACACGATCTATACTGGATGTTCACCTTCTCGCTTGTGGCTGATTGACATCTACTCGCCCACTCCTCCTCCTCCTCCTTCTCCTCCTCCTCCTCCTCCTCCTACAATGTATCAGCATTTTGTTTTTGCATGTTGGGAGTGGTAGTTTCACAACAGCAGTTGGGCCACAGGTTGAAGCAATACCGTATATCCAGAATATTGACTCCTTTTATTGCTTTCCTCCGTATGTTACAAGTAGTAGAAGGAGGAAGCTTCCGCAGCCGCAGGGCGACACATCGCAGTTATGCAAACCATTACATGATGCCTGTGCAATGTTGCCCCACAGAGATTGCTTTATGCACTTCCCCTTTAAGAAGAATTTGCTCTTGTATATTCCTATAGTGAGACCCTGAAATATCACGGGGCCGGAGCGGGCGGCACCAGGAACATCTCGGGCACGAGTAAATTCCACGTGGATCTGGAGCACGAGTTGGCCGACCTGCACGGTAAAGACGCGGCGCTGCTCTTCTCCTCGTGTTTCGTGGCGAACGACTCCACGCTCTTCACCCTGGCTAAGATGTTACCCGGTAAGTGAGGGAGGATCTGCCGGACTGGTGGTGTGAAGCATGCAGTCTGTGTGGACTACAAGTCCCAGCATGCGCAGCTTCAGAACAGCTTATAGGACTGTGCGATACTGTATTAAGGCGACTTTAACTCCTGATCTTCTAGGTTGTGAGATCTACTCGGACTCTGGGAATCACGCCTCCATGATCCAGGGGATCCGCAACAGCCGTGTGCCCAAGTACATCTTCCGCCACAACGACGTGGCTCACCTGCGGGAGCTGCTGAAGAACTCCGACCCCTCCACCCCCAAGATCGTGGCCTTCGAGACCGTCCATTCCATGGATGGTGAGTGCGTGGAGCGTCGTGCGGCTTCACCAGCATGAAAGAAAAACGTTACAACTTTCTAACAAACTTTTTTTTTCAGTTCTTCCCAATTTTCAGGACCTCTGCTGGCTGTCAGTGAATGGAAACAGATGGGCTTAATCACATCTGGAGCAAATACGTTTGTTACAATGTATCAATGTAGACAAGCGACACGGATCTCTCCCATCCTGACATATACTCTTTGCTTACACTGATACATTGTATCAGCCGGGAGTCCAGAGCTGCGTCACTGACTGCATTGTCTAAACTGGATGCAAATGCAACATCGTATTTGTGCAGGTAAATCTAACCTAGAGAGCTTAACGTTCACTGACAGCAAGCAGTGATGCTGCATTGGTAAGAAATTAAAGTGGGTTACACAGTTGCTTTTATATTTTATTAAAGTATTTGTCCCATAGACATTACCGATTGCTGGAGGTTCTGGCTGCTAAGACCACCCCAAACTTATGCCCCCCTCCCATGTATTATATAAATGGAGCACCGCACCCCCCCATTATACACCGTGAATGGCGCAGGGTTCACACATGCTTACTACCACTTTAAGACCCCTGTTCTCGGGATCCTGGGGGTCCCAGCGACGGGAAGGGCAGCATCCTGAGCTCCGTGTAGGATCCTGCAGGTCGGAGGTTTTGGGTTATGCAGAGAGGGAAGATGATAAACTTACTGGGGACATTCTCTATTGCCGCTGTGTGCGCCAGGTCGCTCGGGGAGGGGCGTGTTCCCGGTAAATACTTGGTGGCGATATTGCAGACTTGTCACCATTATCTGCCGTCTTCTGATTGAGTGTAAAACTTCTTATGAATCCTTTGTTCCTTGTGTCGATGTCTATTCTGATGTGTTAACGATTGACTGTTGCAGGCGCCGTCTGCCCCCTGGAGGAGCTGTGCGACGTGGCGCACGAGTACGGAGCAATCACGTTTGTGGATGAAGTGCACGCAGTCGGGTTATATGGCGCCCGGGGCGGGGGGATCGGAGATCGTGATGGAGTCATGAGTAAGATGGATATGATCTCCGGCACTCTGGGTAAATGGTCCATTCATTAACAGCAAGCGGAGATCTTCTAGATTTGATGTGAATCCTCGTAGTTCACCGCTCGGCGTCTATTCTCCAGGCAAAGCGTTCGGCTGCGTCGGAGGTTACATCGCCAGCACCAGCGCTCTGATCGACACGGTCCGCTCCTATGCCGCCGGCTTCATCTTCACCACCTCCCTACCGCCCATGCTGCTGGCCGGAGCCATGGCGTCTGTCCGTGTGCTGAAGAGCAAAGAAGGGCAGGTCCTGAGGCGCCAGCATCAGCGCAACGTCAAGCTCCTGCGGCAGATGCTGATGGACGCCGGGCTCCCTGTGGTGCACTGCCCCAGCCATATCATCCCTATCAGAGTAAGGACTGGCCAGGGTGGAGCAGTGATGGGAGGCTGAGCACCGTGTCCAGGGTGGCACCATGTCTAGGGCGGAGCGGGGGTAAGAGGCTGAGCACCGTGTCTAGGGTGGCACAATGTCCAGGGTAGAGTGGTGGTGGGAGGCTGACTACTATGTCCAGGGTGGCACCATGTCCAGGGTGGAGCAGTGGTAGGAGGCTGAGCACTGTGTTTAGGGTGGCACCATGTCCAGTACAAGGCAGTGGTGGGAGGTTCACTACCGTGTCCAGGGTGGAGCGGTGGTGGGAGGCTGAGCACCGTGTCTAGGGTGGCACAATGTCCAGGGTGGAGCGGTGGTGGGAGGCTGAAGACCGTGTCCAGGGTGGCGCAGTTTCCAGGGCGGAGCGGTGGTGGGAGGCTGACTACCGTGTCCAGTGAGGCACTGTGTCCAGGGCGGAGCGGTGGTGGGAGGCTGACTACCGTGTCCAGTGAGGCACCGTGTCCAGGGCGGAGCGGTGGTGGGAGGCTGACTACCGTGTCCGGGGTGGCGCCGCTCCGGGTATTCATCAGCTAATCCCAGTTACAGGATACAAGTTAGCACAAGACTGAGAGCGGTGATTGCGGACTATTGGGCAAAGCCCGGCGTCCGATAATCCAGAATATCTGAGCATTAGCAATCTACTGGGATCAGGGCTCTAGTATGCACCCAGTGTACAGGTCCATGGGGGCTAGTGGGAACATGTTACCTAAAGTCCTTTAATCCAGCATGAATGGGATCATTCGGTGCCGGAGTATCGGATGATCATGTTTCATTTTCGCCTCCAGGTTGCAGACGCTGCCAAAAATACAGAAATCTGCGACCAGCTGATGAGTAAATACGATATCTACGTCCAGGCGATTAATTACCCCACGGTCCCACGTGGAGAGGAGCTGCTGCGGATCGCACCCACCCCGCACCACACGCCCCAGATGATGAGCTACTTCTTGGGTATGTACTATTGTCTTAAAGGCACGCTCCTCCCAAGTCTAAGTATTATTCATAGGAGCGGAGGGGATGAGCCGGGTGTGGGTCCTGTCGAAACCTGCGCTCCTAGAGCAGAGAGATCTCACTGGGTTCCTGCACGGGACACAAGTTGTTACATTGTATCACTACAACCACAGCGTTCATCCATAAGAGGTGGTAGCGGGCAGAGGACCCTGTAAAACCTGTAGCTTTATGGCCTCGGCGCATCCGTGTAGTGATCAGGACAGATCTATGCCGCACAGATACATTGTCACAAACCTACAGCTGTGTGTACAGGATAAGGTTACAGTGGGTTTTGGCCTTTTTTCATTGAAGGGATATTCCCCAAATTGGAAAGTATCCCTTGTTCATAGAGACCTGACTGCTGGGACCCCCAGTGAGGGGAGGGGGGTGCACATGCTTTACCTCCATTCATTATTTATGGGATGGCCAGAGATCAGTCTGGACAAAGCTCATATAGACAATGAATAGTGCGGACCCTCACCCCCTCTGCTTGCTGGGGGTCCCAGCAGTCCAGACCCCCTACTCTGGGCTTCCCACCTTCTCTCCGGCTGTGAATCTTACACTCAGGACGTAGCTGCGTAGATAATGGCTGAGTGCAGATCTTCTCGGGATCGATCCCTGAGCTTTTCCTTTTGTCTCCCTCCACAGAGAAGCTGCTGATCACCTGGAAGGAGGTTGGTCTGGACCTGAAGCCGCACTCCACGGCCGAGTGTAACTTCTGCCGGCAGCCGCTGCACTTCGAGGTGATGAGCGAGCGTGAGAAATCCTACTTCTCCGGTCTAAGCAAAGTGGTATCTGTGAGCGCATAACACAGAGCCCACCCCGGGGGGCGCCGCGGAGCCGCTCTATAGTCCTGAATGTCACACACTACATAGTACGGTGGTCACTGTCCTCGGAGTATCGTATCTGCCTATGTCTTTTAATAAAGTCTCTATATTTCTTACTGTTACACATCGCCGTCATGTGTGGTGGGCGTCCGCCATCGACAATTCATGGACGGATTGCAGAGCAGCAGTGAGGACTGACACAGACAGAAATCTGTTACATTGTATCAGCGCCGGTACGCTCTAATGGTTTGGGTCAGGGCTTTGTCTGCAGCAGTGATCTCCAAACCTGGGATCAAAAGAACAGCGGAGATCATGTAACAACCTGAGAGCAACAGGTTAGGAAGTGCTGTGCCCCCAGAACGGCTGCACATCCAGGAGGAATCCTGCCCAGTGTTACCAAGAATAATCCTATTCACTGCCTGCAAGCAGAGCTGGTGACAGATGGAAACACAGGATGTTGCTGGGCTGTGATGCACTAATAGAGCAGTAATGTGATGCAGGGATCGTCCAGTCCATAAGAGAATGCAAGAATAACAGTCAGGACTGACCTAAAGGGATCGCTATATACAGTGGTATAAATATTGGACACGTCACCAATTTTCTAAGTAATTGTTTTTCTAAAGATGCTATTGACATGAAATTCTCCTCAGATGTTGGTAACATCCAATCCACACAGGAAAGAAAGCACCATAGGTGTCCATAAATGATGTGCAATAATGAGAAATGACACAGGGGGAAAAGTTTTGATCCCTAGAAGAGCGAGAGGAGCAAAAAGTTTTTGAAAACTCCTGGTATCTGCTGTGATCTAGCAGTAATTAGGAAGCAATCCTGCCACTCGGTGACAAATAATATCAGCTGGTTCAACTGATGGCCGATAAAAAGGAGTCTCATTACCAAGGGGCCACACAAGAAACACCAGCGAGCTGTCTCAAGACCGTCACAACCTTATTGTTGCAAAACATCCCAATAACATTGTTTACAGAAGAATTTCTAAACTACTGAACGGTCCACTGAGCACCGCTGGGGCCATAATCTGGAAGTGGAAAGAACATCATGTCACCATAAACCAACCATGACCAGATGCTCCCTGCAAGATTTCAGACAGGAGTTAAAAGAATTATCAGACGAGTTGGCTGAGAGCCACGGACCAACTGTGGAAACCTACAGAAAGACGTGTGAAACAGGTACAATTGTTTCACAAAAAACTAATGCACGCTCACTGTGCATCCTCTACGACCTGCACGCATGCTCACTGTGCATCCTCTACGACCTGCACGCATGCTCACTGTGCATCCTCTACGACCTGCACGCACGCACGCTCACTGTGCATCCTCTACGACCTGCACGTACGCTCACTGTGCATCCTCTACGACCTGCACGCACGCTCACTATGCATCCTCTATGGCCTGTATGCACGCTCACCACACTAAACTCCATTGCTGAACTAAAAGCATGTTAAGCACGTTTACAGCTTGCTGAACAACATTTAGACTATTCTGTTAAATACTGGGAAAATATAGTCTGGTCAGAAAAGACCCAAATTAAGCTCTTGGAATGCCATAACACATGTTTGGAGGCCAAAAGGCACTGCAGATCGCCCCAAAAACACCAACAGTGAAGCTTGGAGGTGCGAACTTCATGGTGTGCTGCTTATTTTCAGCTCTGGCAAACTTTGTCATTGAAGGCTGAAGGGACAAATGTTCCGAGACATTCTGGATAACAATCTGCTGCCATCTACCAAGATGATGAAACGTTGGTGGACACTTCAGTAAGACAATGATCCCAAACACACCACAAAGAAGCTTCCAACTGGTTTCAGAGAAGAACGTAAATTTGCTGGAATGGCCGAACAGATCAGATCTGAATCCTGTAGAAAATGTATGGAAGGAACTAAAGAATCAGCGTTCATAGAAGGAGCCATGGAAACTTCAGGATGTGACGAGTGTTTGTGTGGAAGAATGGGCCAAAATCTCACCTGAGCAATGTCTGCGACTAGTTTCTCCAGGAGACGTCTAGAACAGGGGTCCCCAACTCCAGTCCTCAAGGCCCACCAACAGGTCATGTTTTCAGGATTTCCTTTGCATTGAACAGGTGATGCAATTATTACCTGGGCAAGACTAAGGAAATCCTGAAAACATGACATGTTGGTGGGCCTTGAGGACTGGAGTTGGGGATCCCTGGTCTAGAAGCTTCATCACCAATAAAAGAAAGGCTTTTATACAAAGTATTAAATAAATGTCAGTGTGTGCAATACCTTTTCCCTTTATAATTTCTCATTATTGCACACAACTTATGGACATATCTGGTGATTTCTTTCCTGGGTGGATCGGACAGGATATTACCGACATATGGGGAGAATTTCATGTCAATAGCATCTTTACAAATAGATTTACTTAGAAAATTGGTGACGTCATCAATACAAATAGTGTTTGTGTTACACTGTATCAGTGCTTGCACCTCTGGACTCTGCTGCTGATGGATTTCGTTCAGTATAAAGCTAATTGTAAAGCTACGAGGAGCCGGCGTCACACCCTGATAATAAGTCCTGATCCCCGCGATGGACGACTCGGGCAAGAAGCAGAAACCGCACAGCGGTCGCGACTAGAAAATGTCAGGAGCCGCCCTGCTGACCGACCATTAACGACCAAATCCAACATGGCGGACGACAACGGGATCAATGGAATCGTAACAATCTAATGTTTATAAATCCGGTTTTCATTCATTTATTTATTCTGATACTGAACCCTGCAATATCCCCATCCTGTGTGATACTGACTGCTGAGCCGTGTATCTAATCCTATCCTGTGTGATACTGACTGCTGAGCCGTGTATCTAATCCTATCCTGTGTGATACTGACTGCTGAGCCGTGTATCTAATCCTCTCCTGTGTGATACTGACTGCTGAGCCGTGTATCTAATCCTCTCCTGTGTGATACTGACTGCTGAACCATGTATCTAATCCTCTCCTGTGTGATACTGACTGCTGAACCATGTATCTAATCCTATCCTGTGTGATACTGACTGCTGAGCCGTGTATCTAATCCTCTCCTGTGTGATACTGACTGCTGAGCCGTGTATCTAATCCTATCCTGTGTGATACTGACTGCTGAGCCGTGTATCTAATCCTCTCCTGTGTGATACTGACTGCTGAACCATGTATCTAATCCTATCCTGTGTGATACTGACTGTTGAACCATGTATCTAATCCTATCCTGTGTGATACTGACTGCTGAGCCGTGTATCTAATCCTCTCCTGTGTGATACTGTCTGCTGAGCCGTGTATCTAATCCTATCCTGTGTGATACTGACTGCTGAGCCGTGTATCTAATCCTATCCTGTGATACTGACTGCTGAACCATGTATCTAACCCTATCCTGTGTGATACTGACTGCTGAGCTGTGTATCTAATCCTCTCCTGTGTGATACTGTCTGCTGAGCCGTGTATCTAATCCTCTCCTGTGTGATACTGTCTGCTGAGCTGTGTATATAATCCTCTCCTGTGTGATACTGACTGCTGAGCTGTGTATCTAATCCTATCCTGTGTGATACTGACTGCTGAACCATGTATCTAATCCTATCCTGTGTGATACTGACTGCTGAGCCGTGTATCTAATCCTATCCTGTGTGATACTGACTGCTGAGCCATGTATCTAATCCTCTCCTGTGTGATTCTGTCTGCTGAACTATGTATCTAATCCTAACCTGTGTGATACTGTCTGCTGAGCCATGTATCTAATCCTATCCTGTGTGATACTGTCTGCTGAACTGTGTATCTAATCCTATCCTGTGTGATACTGACTGCTGAACCATGTATCTAATCCTATCCTGTGTGATACTGACTGCTGAGCCGTGTATCTAATCCTATCCTGTGTGATACTGACTGCTGAGCCATGTATCTAATCCTATCCTGTGTGATACTGACTGCTGAACTATGTATCTAATCCTAACCTGTGTGATACTGTCTGCTGAGCCATGTATCTAATCCTATCCTGTGTGATACTGTCTGCTGAACTGTGTATCTAATCCTATCCTGTGTGATACTGTCTGCTGAGCCATGTATCTAATCCTATCCTGTGTGATACTGACTGCTGAGCCGTGTATCTAATCCTATCCTGTGTGATACTGACTGCTGAGCCATGTATCTAATCCTATCCTGTGTGATACTGTCTGCTGAGCCATGTATCTAATCCTATCCTGTGTGATACTGACTGCTGAGCTGTGTATCTAATCCTATCCTGTGTGATTCTGTCTGCTGAACTATGTATCTAATCCTAACCTGTGTGATACTGTCTGCTGAGCCATGTATCTAATCCTATCCTGTGTGATACTGTCTGCTGAACTGTGTATCTAATCCTATCCTGTGTGATACTGACTGCTGAACCATGTATCTAATCCTATCCTGTGTGATTCTGTCTGCTGAGCCGTGTATCTAATCCTATCCTGTGTGATTCTGTCTGCTGAGCCGTGTATCTAATCCTATCCTGTGTGATTCTGTCTGCTGAACCGTGTATCTAATCCTATCCTGTGTGATACTGTCTGCTGAACCATGTATCTAATCCTATCCTGTGTGATACTGACTGCTGAGCCGTGCATCTAATCCTCTCCTGTGTGATACTAACTGCAGAGCCGTGTATCTAATCCTCTCCTGTGTGATACTGTCTGCTGAGCCATGTATCGAATCCTCTCCTGTGTGATACTGTCTGCTGAGCCGTGTATCTAATCCTCTCCTGTGGGATACTGTCTGCTGAGCTGTGTATCTAATCCTCTCCTGTGTGTTACTGTCTGCTGAGCCGTGTATCTAATCCTCTCCTGTGTGATACTGACTGCTGAGCCGTGTATCTAATCCTCTCCTGTGTGATACTGTCTGCTGAGCCGTGTATCTAATCCTCTCCTGTGTGATACTGTCTGCTGAGCCGTGTATCTAATCCTATCCCGTGTGATACTGACTGCTGAGCCGTATCTAATCCTATCCCGTGTGATATTGTCTGCTGAGCTGTGTATCTAATCCTCTCCTGTGTGATACTGTCTGCTGAGCTGTGTATCTAATCCTCTCCTGTGTGATACTGTCTGCTGAGCTGTGTATCTAATTCTATCCTGTGTGATACTGACTGCTGAGCCGTGTATCTAATCCTCTCCTGTGTGATACTGACTGCTAAGCCGTGTATCTAATCCTTTCCTGTGTGATACTGACTGCTGAGCTGTGTATCTAATCCTTTCCTGTGTGATACTGACTGCTGAGCCGTGTATCTAATCCTTTCCTGTGTGATACTGACTGCTGATCCGTGTATCTAATCCTCTCCTGTGTGATACTGACTGCTGAGCTGTGTATCTAATCCTCTCCTGTGTGATACTGACTGCTGACCTGTGTATCTAATCCTCTCCTGTGTGATGACTGCAGATCCGTGTATCTAATCCTCTCCTGTGTGATGACTGCAGATCCGTGTATCTAATCCTCTCCTGTGTGATACTGCTGAGCTGTGTATCTAATCCTCTCCTGTGTGATACTGACTGCTGACCTGTGTATCTAATCCTCTCCTGTGTGATGACTGCAGATCCGTGTATCTAATCCTCTCCTGTGTGATGACTGCAGATCCGTGTATCTAATCCTCTCCTGTGTGATGACTGCAGATCCGTGTATCTAATCCTATCCTGTGTGATACTGCTGAGCTGTGTATCTAATCCTCTCCTGTGTGATACTGCTGAGCTGTGTATCTAATCCTCTCCTGTGTGATACTGCTGAGCCCCTAAGGGATAGCTAGAGGGGAAATCTGTGCAGTGCCCAGTTCCCCCCTCCCACTACCTCCCCAGGTGAGGTCATGATTGGGACGCCCAGCGGACCAACCGGGGAGAAGAGGTGAGTCTGGCCACACCCTCAGGGGTTAAATTCCAGTGACCGGGCCAGGTTCTCCCTCTTTCTTCCCGGCTGACCCTTGGAAGCTGTTGTCGTCCCTGATCTCCTGACCACCATGGCTGCCCCTACGACCGAGGCCCTACAGCAGGGAGCTGCACAGGAAGGTGAGCAATGGCTGCGATCCCCTAATCCTGGTCTGGGCGCTCACCTTCCTGTGCCCTCTCCTCACCCCCTAGCCTCCCCTCAGGCCTCCCCGTCGTCCCCCAGGGCTCCATCCCTGCACACCCCCCCTCCTGGGGCCTCGTCCTCTCCTGTCTCCCCAGCGCTACTAACCCCCACTCACCGGCTCATCGTATCGGCCCCTGCCTCTGCAGACTCCGGTCGTCCGGGGCTCCCGCTACTAGCCCCCGGCGCTCCGGCTGACCGGGCCGCAGCGGTGCCCCAGGGCAGACGTTCGGGGCGGTCTTCCCGTCCTCCCGTGCGTCTACGTGTCGGAGGGGAGCCGGCCCTGCTAAGTTGCCGTGCTTCTGCCCCACGTGTGGCACCGGGATGCGCGGCGGACGTCTCGGCGCTTGCTTCTGGCGCCGCTGCCCGCCGGTGCCAGGTGCCTGCTCCATACTGCACTTCCTGTCCCCGCTCTGAAACCCGGGGCCCGACGCGCGTATTGGAACCCCCGCCGCCCTCTCATTCTGTTCAGGCCCGCCCTGCCTCCCAGAGTGCAGTGCGGGCTGGGCGGGACACACCCACTTCCGGCCCCACTTCCTCCCGGCAATCCCACTGCAGTGTGGGGACAGGCAGGGGGCCGCCCGCTGCCTCTGTCCCCTCGGCGGCGTGTCAGCCGCTCGGGGGGATCGGGGGCCAGCGTGGGCAGCCGGCCCAGGCACACCTCTGGTCCCCTGCAGCGTCAGGGAGTCCCCTCTCCCTGATGCCGGCTTGGGACCACCAAGCCCCGCCCACTAACTCCCCGGGAAGCATCAGCAGCACAGTTTTAGCCGGCGGGGCCCCAACCCGCCAAATCGGTCGGGGGGGCGCCTCAAAAACAGCGCTCACAAGCCCCCCGAGCCAGGTCCCTCCACGGTGTGCTGCAGCGTCCCCTGCCTCACCAGGACTGCAGCACCGTGGACCTCTGGCCAGCCCACTCCTGGTCCGCCGCGTCACCCAAGCAGGCACATCGGCGTTGCCTGTGCGGGGGGGCGGGCGGTCGGGGGCCAGAGCCACGAACACGGCCGCAGAGCGTGATGACTGGTCTATCCAGACCGACCAGCACGCTCCGCGGCCAGGAATGTACGCACCAAGCACGCACACAGTCGCACCAAACACTAACACAGCCGCATTAAATTACGCGCCGCCAACACCCCCATGCTCCCAAACGCTAATCGCAGACAGTTCCCTATCAGTCCCCGCCCTTTTGCGCTCACCCTATTGCGGTGCTAGCTTAACAGTCACCGCACCTTCCCCGGCTCTACCCCCTGCACCGCCACTCACGCCCCATGGCCAAGGTAACGTCCCCCCTACTCCCGAGGTGAATGCACCTAACGCAACCCCTAGACAGGGCGATCGCAGGCATAGATGCCGCAGATCATCCTCACCCTCATCAGTAGACTCCCACCACCGTCCCCGCTGTCCCTCTAGCTGTCGCTATTCCCACTCCAGAAGCCGACACCACTCATACAGGAGCCGCAGGAGCCACCACAGATCCCGCTCCTCCAGATGGCGCTCGCCATCCACAACCGGCTCAGATACATCGGGGAGTTACAACGGGCAGTACCGGTCACATGCCGAAAGACGGCAGTCTCACCGGACACCCAGAGCGGGTACCCGGTGGGAACAGACACTGACACCCCCCGTTACCGATCAGGCCGAGATCGGCGCCCCAATAGCCTCTCATCCTCGAGCAGACGACAGAGGTCATCCGTCACGTGCTCCGTCCTGGGCTGACGCACGGGGAGACACGCCATACATACCTCCCCGGTCCACCAGCCAGCATCGAACCATCGAGACAATAGAAGCCGGAGAACCTCCCTCTCCGGGGGACGCTCGGCACCAGACACAATGCAGCAGAATACATCCCCGTGCCACGGCGCTGGCCGCTGGCCTGCCATCTTCATCCTCCTGGGCGGGCGGCCAGCACCAGGACAGCGCCACGGCAGGAGCCAGAGTACCTCCGTCCGGAGACACTCGGCCGGCATCTGACAGCGGTGAGTTCCTTGATGTCGGTGAGCGCTCTACAATACAAAATGTGGGAGAAAGCGAGCTGGCGGCCGCTATTAAGACCCTAGTTCAGCAGCTGACACGCCCAGGCGTACCAACTGACACTAGCACCACCCAGGCAGCTAGTCTGCACAAGGATGCATTTTTCTGTGGAGTTAGCCCACTGGGAGCGCATGTTGAGTTAGAGACAAGGCAAAAAATTTGGGATAATGGATACGTAGATATATGGTCACTGTTATCTGCCGACCAACAGTCCGTGGACAAGGAAAGGAGAGTAGGCGAGCGGTTACAAGATAGGAGCAAACCAAAAATAGCTCAAACGATGAATAACTGGCTCCAGGCCTTCGCGGTTCTCGGATGTATAATGGGCCAAAAGCACCCAGAGCGTTGTTCCGAATTATTTATTTACCAAGATCTAATTTATAATTCATATAAGTGCCACAGCGGGGCGGCATGGAAACGGTACGACGAGGAGTTCCGCAGGCGGTTGGCCATGCAACCGGATTTGGGCTGGGGGGTAAAAGCGACGGACGTTTGGTTACGACTGATGTTGTCCCAAAAACAACCCCCCTCTTCTGCAGCGACCACTTATCACTCAACAGCAGCAGGCCAGAATACAGTGGTCGTACGCGGACCTGGGGCCTGCTTACTGTTTAACGATGGATACTGCCGTTTCCAAGGGTCCTGTAAATATAGACACGAATGCTCCTCCTGCGGAGGTGGACACCCTGCGGCCAGATGTACCCGCCAGTCAAATAGAGCACCTGCGAGGTTCAAAGGCATTCAAACTCTTCCTCCCCAGGGCGCGAACGTCGGGCCTGCGGTGTCCTCCTTCCCTCTTGGACATGGTGGCCAATCACTGATGCCCTTGATTCGCGCTTCGGTGACACCGGCGACTTGGCAGGTTTACGGTAAGGCGTGGGAGGAGTGGTGCTCGCTAACGCAAGGAAGACCAGTCGATAGGTGCGACCGGGCGAGATGCGACGTCTTAGTAGAACTCTTAGAAAAGCTCAGGCGGGGAGGTGCGTCGGGGACATTAGCGCAACGTCATCTGTCGGGAATAGCCTTCTTCTTTCAGCTGCTGGGGTGGGTGGACGTAACCAAATATTTTTTCATCAGAGAAGCCGTTAAAGGCTGGAGAAGGCGGCAACCTAGTCAGGAATGCCGTCGCCCAGTTTCCTTAAGGCTGCTGGCCGACATAATTGCAATTTCTTCATCGGTGTGCAAATCGCAATACGAGGCAACGCTGATATCTGCAGCGTTCGCAATCGCCTTCTTCGGGGCGCTTCGCATCAGCGAATTAGTGCCCCAGTCAAAATCCGCATCAGTAGGCGGCTTAATCAATGAAGACCTCGTCATATGCAGCGAAGCTCTGCGCATTAGAGTACGGAGATCCAAATGCGACCCCACCGGGAGGGGGACATGGGTATTGGTCAAGGCGTCAGGCGTCCCAATATGCCCCGTAAAAATAGTTAAAAACTATGCGCTAGTAAGACGTCCGGGTAGATTCTTTCTTTCACACACGGACGGGTCCCCTCTTACTAAATATCAATTTCAAGCGATCTTTAGACAGTGCCTAGAGGCACTCGGCGTGGCTCCAAAGGAATATGGGACACATTCATTCCGAATAGGGGCGGCGACCGAAGCAGCTAGAGCGGGGGTATCGGAAGTCGAGGTGCAGAGAATGGGCCGCTGGAAATCCGCATGCTTTGCAAGATACATAAGACCAGACCTGCTCTAACACTTTTTGTCTATTACAGGCAGCTGTAGGCCCACAGTCTGGGTAGTGGGGCATTCTTTTGTCTACTGGGCATGCAAAAGGGCCAAACTCAGGACGGGGGGAACCAATTTTGGCTTCCCGAATTTGGAAGTCAACTGGAGGGGCATCAGAGGGCTCCGGTGGCGTCAGATCTTCCCGGAGTTGGTCGACATCGCTAAGAAGGCCAAGGGGCCGGTGGTTCTGGTGCTACATGCCGGAGGCAATGATTTGGGCAAGCGGAAAGGGGCCGAGCTGTACACAGTAATGTCAACGGACATCGATCGGTTTGTCTGTTTATTACCAGATATGGTGGTGGTGTGGTCCGAGATAATACCTCGAGCGGTCTGGCACGGAGCTAAGGACGTAAAAGCCATCGAAAACGCAAGAAAAAGGATTAACACAAAGATGTCGAAGTTTGTGAGAGAAAATTACGGCATTGTGGTTCGACACCAAGAGCTAGAAGGGAACAATTTTGCTTTGCTGAGACCAGATGGCATCCACCTCACGGACATCGGGCTCGACATATTCTTGGAGGGTTTGCGGGATGGTGTTGAACAGGCTCTAATGATGTTGTGTGGGGGTCGGAGTCCTGTGTAGGTCATACACATGATCCTCCGTGGCGGTAGGTAGAGGGGGGCAAAGGTTCATAACCTCTCATCGGCTTGCTGGCCCAGCGGTGGTCGGCTGGGGCCTTCAGCAATGAGTGCGTCGTGATGTGTAATTGCCCTTCTCTACTTTGCAAATAATAAACTGACAGACCTGTTCAACCCATCCAGGTTTGTTGGTATCTTTTATTACGGAGTGGTGGGACGGGGGAAAGCACTGGTTACGACACACGGGTCTCTGCAGTCTGGTAGGCACGGTACTGTATAAGGAACGTGCCTCTGACTGCAGAGCCCCTAAGGGATAGCTAGAGGGGAAATCTGTGCAGTGCCCAATTCCCCCCTCCCACTACCTCCCCAGGTGAGGTCATGATTGGGACGCCCAGCGGACCAACCGGGGAGAAGAGGTGAGTCAGGCCACACCCTCAGGGGTTAAATTCTAGTGACCGGGCCAGGTTCTCCCTCTTTCTCCCCGGCTGACCCTTGGAAGCTGTTGTCCCACCCTCCCTCCCTTATAAACTGGTAAATGTACTGTGCAATTACTGTTAAAATGTTTTGAATTTTAAATTTTATAAAAAAAAATAAATGTTGACGTTCTTTTATATACGTCACAGCGGTAGGTAGAGGGGGGCAAAGGTTCGTAACCTCTCATCGGCTTGCTGGCCCAGCGGTCGTCGGCTGGGGCCTTCAGCAATGAGTGCGTCACGATGTGTAATTGCCCTTCTCTACTTTGCAAATAATAAAACTGTGACCGACCTGTTCAACCCATCCAGGATTGTTGGTATCTTTTATTACGGAGTGGTGGGACGGGGGAAGGCACTGGTTACGACACACGGGTCTCTGCAGTCTGTGTGATACTGTCTGCTGAGCCATGTATCTAATCCTCTCCTGTGTGATACTGACTGCTGAGCTGTGTATCTAATCCTATCATGTGTGATACTGACTGCTGAGCCGTGTATCTAATCCTATCCTGTGTGCTACTGACTGCTGAGCCGTGTATCTAATCATATCCTGTGTGATACTGTCTGCTGAGCCGTGTATCTAATCTCTCCTCTGTGATACTGTCTGCTGAGCTGTGTATCTAATCCTATCCTGCGTGATACTGTCTGCTGAGCTCTGTATCTAATTCTCTCCTGTGTGATACTGTCTGCTAAGCTGTGTATCTAATCCTCTCCTGTGTGATACTGTCTGCTGAGCTGTGTATCTAATCCTCTCCTGTGATACTGACTGCTGAGCTGTGTATCTAATCCTCTCCTGTGTGATACTGACTGCTGAGCCGTGTATCTAATCCTATCCTGTGTGCTACTGACTGCTGAGCCGTGTATCTAATCCTATCCTGTGTGATACTGTCTGCTGAGCCGTGTATCTAATCCTCTCCTGTGTGATACTGACTGCTGAGCCGTGTATCTAATCCTCTCCTGTGTGATACTGACTGCTGAGCCGTGTATCTAATCCTATCCTGTGTGATACTGACTGCTGAGCCGTGTATCTAATCCTATCCTGTGTGATACTGACTGCTGAGCCGTGTATCTAATCCTATCCTGTGTGATACTGACTGCTGAGCCGTGTATCTAATCCTATCCTGTGTGATACTGACTGCTGAGCCGTGTATCTAATCCTCTCCTGTGTGATATTGACTGCAGAGCCGTGTATCTAATTCTCTCCTGCGTGATACTGTCTGCTGAGCCGTGTATCTAATCTCTCCTCTGTGATACTGTCTGCTGAGCTGTGTATCTAATCCTATCCTGCGTGATACTGTCTGCTGAGCTCTGTATCTAATCCTCTCCTGTGTGATACTGTCTGCTGAGCTGTGTATCTAATCCTCTCCTGTGTGATACTGTCTGCTGAGCTGTGTATCTAATCCTCTCCTGTGATACTGACTGCTGAGCTGTGTATCTAATCCTCTCCTGTGTGATACTGACTGCTGAGCCGTGTATCTAATCCTATCCTGTGTGCTACTGACTGTTGAGCCGTGTATCTAATCCTATCCTGTGTGATACTGTCTGCTGAGCCGTGTATCTAATCCTCTCCTGTGTGATACTGACTGCTGAGCCGTGTATCTAATCCTCTCCTGTGTGATACTGACTGCTGAGCTGTGTATCTAATCCCATCCTGTGTGATACTGTCTGCTGAGCCGTGTATCTAATCCTATCCTGTGTGATACTGTCTGCTGAGCTGTGTATCTAATCCCATCCTGTGTGATACTGACTGCTGAGCCGTGTATCTAATCCTCTCCTGTGTGATACTGACTGCTGAGCCGTGTATCTAATCCTATCCTGTGTGATACTGTCTGCTGAGCTGTGTATCTAATCCCATCCTGTGTGATACTGACTGCTGAGCCGTGTATCTAATCCTCTCCTGTGTGATACTGTCTGCTGAGCCGTGTATCTAATCCTCTCCTGTGTGATACTGACTGCTGAGCCGTGTATCTAATCCTCTCCTGTGTGATACTGACTGCTGAGCTGTGTATCTAATCCCATCCTGTGTGATACTGTCTGCTGAGCTGTGTATCTAATCCTATCCTGTGTGATACTGTCTGCTGAGCTGTGTATCTAATCCTCTCCTGTGTGATACTGACTGCTGAGCCGTGTATCTAATCCTCTCCTGTGTGATACTGACTGCTGAGCCGTGTATCTAATCCTATCCTGTGTGCTACTGACTGCTGAGCCGTGTATCTAATCCTATCCTGTGTGATACTGTCTGCTGAGCCGTGTATCTAATCCTCTCCTGTGTGATACTGACTGCTGAGCCGTGTATCTAATCCTCTCCTGTGTGATACTGACTGCTGAGCCGTGTATCTAATCCTCTCCTGTGTGATACTAACTGCTGAGCCGTGTATCTAATCCTATCCTGTGTGGTACTGACTGCTGAGCCGTGTATCTAATCCTCTCCTGTGTGATATTGACTGCAGAGCCGTGTATCTAATTCTCTCCTGCGTGATACTGTCTGCTGAGCCGTGTATCTAATCTCTCCTCTGTGATACTGTCTGCTGAGCTGTGTATCTAATCCTATCCTGCGTGATACTGTCTGCTGAGCTCTGTATCTAATCCTCTCCTGTGTGATACTGTCTGCTGAGCTGTGTATCTAATCCTCTCCTGTGATACTGTCTGCTGAGCTGTGTATCTAATCCTCTCCTGTGTGATACTGACTGCTGAGCCGTGTATCTAATCCTATCCTGCGTGATACTGTCTGCTGAGCTCTGTATCTAATTCTCTCCTGTGTGATACTGTCTGCTGAGCTGTGTATCTAATCCTCTCCTGTGTGATACTGTCTGCTGAGCTGTGTATCTAATCCTCTCCTGTGATACTGACTGCTGAGCTGTGTATCTAATCCTCTCCTGTGTGATACTGACTGCTGAGCCGTGTATCTAATCCTATTCTGTGTGCTACTGACTGCTGAGCCGTGTATCTAATCCTATCCTGTGTGATACTGTCTGCTGAGCCGTGTATCTAATCCTCTCCTGTGTGATACTGACTGCTGAGCCGTGTATCTAATCCTATCCTGTGTGATACTGACTGCTGAGCCGTGTATCTAATCCTATCCTGTGTGATACTGACTGCTGAGCCGTGTATCTAATCCTCTCCTGTGTGATATTGACTGCAGAGCCGTGTATCTAATTCTCTCCTGCGTGATACTGTCTGCTGAGCCGTGTATCTAATCTCTCCTCTGTGATACTGTCTGCTGAGCTGTGTATCTAATCCTATCCTGCGTGATACTGTCTGCTGAGCTCTGTATCTAATCCTCTCCTGTGTGATACTGTCTGCTGAGCTGTGTATCTAATCCTCTCCTGTGTGATACTGTCTGCTGAGCTGTGTATCTAATCCTCTCCTGTGATACTGACTGCTGAGCTGTGTATCTAATCCTCTCCTGTGTGATACTGACTGCTGAGCCGTGTATCTAATCCTATCCTGTGTGCTACTGACTGCTGAGCCGTGTATCTAATCCTATCCTGTGTGATACTGACTGCTGAGCCGTGTATCTAATCCTATCCTGTGTGATACTGACTGCTGAGCCGTGTATCTAATCCTCTCCTGTGTGATATTGACTGCAGAGCCGTGTATCTAATTCTCTCCTCTGTGATACTGTCTGCTGAGCTGTGTATCTAATCCTATCCTGCGTGATACTGTCTGCTGAGCTCTGTATCTAATCCTCTCCTGTGTGATACTGTCTGCTGAGCTGTGTATCTAATCCTCTCCTGTGATACTGACTGCTGAGCTGTGTATCTAATCCTATCCTGTGTGATACTGTCTGCTGAGCCGTGTATCTAATCCTATCCTGTGTGATACTGTCTGCTGAGCCGTGTATCTAATCCCCTCCTGTGTGATACTGACTGCTGAGCCGTGTATCTAATCCCCTCCTGTGTAATACTGTCTGCTGAGCCGTGTATCTAATCCTCTCCTGTGTGATACTGACTGCTGAGCCGTGTATCTAATCCTATCCTGTGTGCTACTGACTGCTGAGCTGTGTATCTAATCCTATCCTGTGTGATACTGTCTGCTGAGCCGTGTATCTAATCCTCTCCTGTGTGATACTGACTGCTGAGCCGTGTATCTAATCCTCTCCTGTGTGATACTGACTGCTGAGCTGTGTATCTAATCCTATCCTGTGTGATACTGTCTGCTGAGCTGTGTATCTAATCCTCTCCTGTGTGATACTGACTGCTGAGCTGTGTATCTAATCCTATCCTGTGTGATACTGTCTGCTGAGCCGTGTATCTAATCCTATCCTGTGTGATACTGTCTGCTGAGCCGTGTATCTAATCCCCTCCTGTGTGATACTGACTGCTGAGCCGTGTATCTAATCCTCTCCTGTGTGATACTGACTGCTGAGCCGTGTATCTAATCCTCTCCTGTGTGATACTGACTGCTGAGCCGTGTATCTAATCCCCTCCTGTGTGATACTGACTGCTGAGCCGTGTATCTAATCCTCTCCTGTGTGATACTGACTGCTGAGCCGTGTATCTAATCCTCTCCTGTGTGATACTGACTGCTGAGCCGTGTATCTAATCCTCTCCTGTGTGATACTGCCTGCTGAGCCGTGTATCTAATCCTGTCCTGTGTGATACTGACTGCTGAGCCGTGTATCTAATCCTATCCTGTGTGATACTGTCTGCTGAGCCGTGTATCTAATCCCCTCCTGTGTAATACTGTCTGCTGAGCCGTGTATCTAATCCTCTCCTGTGTGATACTGACTGCTGAGCCGTGTATCTAATCCTATCCTGTGTGATACTGTCTGCTGAGCTGTGTATCTAATCCTCTCCTGTGATCCTGTCTGCTGAGCCGTGTATCTAATCCTCTCCTGTGTGATACTGACTGCTGAGCCGTGTATCTAATCCTCTCCTGTGTGATGTGATACACTAAGCCCCTCCTCCTGCCTTCTATGACGTCACTGTCGGGCGCGGTCCGGTGGATTTTGGTCCCTCTCTCCTCCCGTACATTATTCCGCCCTCGGTTTCTTTCTCTCGTTTCTCGGTTTTGCTGGTGGAGATTTGGCCTCTTCTGTGACGTCACTCTGCCGCATAGAACTATGGGAGCGGCTGCAGATACTGAGCGCGGACCTCTGGGGCTGCGGGACGTCAGCTCCGCCAGGTACAAAGATGGCCGCCGGCGCCTCGGATGTGACGTGCTGAGGTGACGGCTCGTCCTGCAGGTGGCGCTGCTGCTCCCGGGAGACCACGGAGAATAGACGGAAGATGTCGAGTCAGGAGGACCCGGTGCAGCGGGAGATCCACCAGGACTGGGCCAACCGCGAGTATATCGAGGTGATCACCAGCAGCATCAAGAAGATCGCCGACTTCCTCAACTCATTCGGTGAATATCGCGACATGAGATCGGAGGCGGGGGCTTGTAATCGCGATATCATAGACAGGATGTCACTGTGTAAATATATTGTGAATAGTGGCGCCCCCTATGTGCAGGGCGGTGTAATACTGAGGGGGCGCCTGTCATGTCGTGAGGTGATGTCCGGTGATGACCTCCCCTCATGTCCGGGGTGCAGGGCGCCCCCTATGTGCAGGTGCTGGGATGTCCTGGGTGCAGGGCGCCCCCTATGTGCAGGTGCTGGGATGTCCGGGGTGCAGGGCGCCCCCTATGTGCAGGTGCTGGGATGTCCGGGGTGCAGGGCGCCCCCTATGTGCAGGTGCTGGGATGTCCTGGGTGCAGGGCGCCCCCTATGTGCAGGTGCTGGGATGTCCTGGGTGCAGGGCGCCCCCTATGTGCAGGTGCTGGGATGTCCGGGGTGCAGGGCGCCCCCTATGTGCAGGTGCTGGGATGTCCGGGGTGCAGGGCGCCCCCTATGTGCAGGTGCTGGGATGTCCGGGGTGCAGGGCGCCCCCTATGTGCAGGTGCTGGGATGTCCTGGGTGCAGGGCGCCCCCTATGTGCAGGTGCTGGGATGTCCGGGGTGCAGGGCGCCCCCTATGTGCAGGTGCTGGGATGTCCTGGGTGCAGGGCGCCCCCTATGTGCAGGTGCTGGGATGTCCTGGGTGCAGGGCGCCCCCTATGTGCAGGTGCTGGGATGTCCTGGGTGCAGGGCGCCCCCTATGTGCAGGTGCTGGGATGTCCTGGGTGCAGGGCGCCCCCTATGTGCAGGTGCTGGGATGTCCGGGGTGCAGGGCGCCCCCTATGTGCAGGTGCTGGGATGTCCTGGGTGCAGGGCGCCCCCTATGTGCAGGTGCTGGGATGTCCGGGGTGCAGGGCGCCCCCTATGTGCAGGTGCTGGGATGTCCTTGGTGCAGGGCGCCCCCTATGTGCAGGTGCTGGGATGTCCTGGGTGCAGGGCGCCCCCTATGTGCAGGTGCTGGGATGGAGGGTGCCCCCTATGTGCAGGTGCTGGGATGTCTGGGGTCCGGCGCTGTCCTCTGACCTCTCCTCTTATGTCCGGGGTGCAGGGTGCCCCCTTTGTGCAGGTGCTGGGATGTCCTGGGTGCAGGGCGCCCCCTATGTGCAGGTGCTGGGATGTCCTGGGTGCAGGGCGCCCCCTATGTGCAGGGTGGTGGGATGTCCGGGGTCCGGCGCTGTCCTCTGACCTCTCCTCTTGTTTGCAGACATGTCCTGCCGATCACGACTGGCGACATTGAACGAGAAGCTGACGGCTCTGGAGCGGCGGATCGAGTACATAGAGGCGCGGGTACGTGCTGCCCTCTGCGGCCATTCTGCATGTCTGACACGCGGGAGTCTGCATGACGTGTCTGTGGCCGCAGCGGCGGATGCATCGGAGCAGAGAACCTTGTATCCTGCGTGTTACATTGTATCAATACTCTGAGCCGCCAACATTCATCTCTGCAGCGAGGGGCGAGCCGGGCGCAGATCCCCAATGTGACACATCGCTCCGTCACAGGAACGTCTCGGTTGTGGTCACATGCGCGGAGTTCAGGCCGTTATACGAGTGATGGACAGCACTGAAGTCGCTCGTCTCCGGCCTCTGTACAATCACTAGCAGATCCGTCTCTCCCTGTACAGCGGCGATGTGCTGCCGAGAACAAGGATTTATGTTCCACCATAGACAATCCAGTCACTCGATGAGTAGGCAGCATTTTACACATTCATTAGGCGATTATTGACATCATTACACCTATGAACAGCGGGGATTTATAAATGTGGATACTACATACACACAGGTATATACACCAAGCCCGGACATACATGTATACACAGAGCACATACATACACATGTGTATACATACTCCAAGAGCACATACATATGTGTATACACACTCACAGAGCACACATACCATGCCTGTACATAGTGTATACACACATTGTGTATGCACACGTGTGTGCATACTCAGCACATACACACACACACACACACATACTCACAGATACATACTCAGAGCACATACACGTGTATACATACTCAGCACATACACACACATACTCAGATACATACTCACAGAGCACATACACGTGTATACATACTCAGCACATACACACACATACTCAGATACATACTCACAGAGCACATACATACACGTGTATACATACTCACAGCACATACACGTGTATACATACTCACAGAGCACATACATACACGCGTGTGTACATACTCAGGCTGCGATCACACATGTGAGAAATACATGTCACGCATGGTAATACCCGGCATTGCCGCCGTCTCTCGGAGCGTGAGGCTGCATGTATTGCTATGCGGCCGCACTCTCCGCTCCTGAGTGACGGCGGCAGTGCCGGGTATTACCATGCGTGACTCGGGACGTATTTCTCGCATGTGTGATCCCAGCCTCACAGAGCACATACATACACCTGTATGCACACTCAGAGCACATACATTCATACATACTCACACATTATAGATGACTTGCCAGTTTCCTCCTCCTCAGATCTTCCAGACTCCCGCAGGGTACAGGACCTGAGCGGTCACATGACTACACTGTCACCACAGGTCCTGCCGCACTCTCCACATCGGATAATGCAGAACTCTTGTGATCAATGTGGTTTCTGTCGCCAAAACCAGAATGGAGTTTTTTGGGGGATTGTTTTTCGCCACCACAGGGGAAACGTATAGTAACAGCGCTCGCTGCACCTGGGCCCCAGTCTGGCGACTGATCCCGCGTGTTACATTGTAGCCGTCGCCTCTTGCTCTGAATCTTACTTTCATATTTCTTTTGATTTTCTGCCGCCCTCTGGAATGGTGGTGACCGCAGAATAACTGTAGTGCTGCATGAACCCCCCATGGTCTCATCCCCCTTTGCTGTCCCTTCTTGTTGTGTTGGATTTTTTTTTTGCCTGATATTAACCCTTTGTGTGAACTCCCCCCACCCCATTTTCTACATACGATTTGCTAGATCAGCATCTGTGAGGGGAAGCGGCTGAGCCCAATATCCGCTATAACATGAGCTTGTGTGGACATTGAGTAACAACATGCAGCCACCTCCTCTTCTCCAATCAGGAGGGGGAGACTACTGTAAACTTACAGACGTTACCGGCCCTTTAAGTCATCAGTGCTGCAGTTTGGAGCAATACTTTGCTATCTGGAAACCATCAGTAAGCTGCTGGTGACATGTCTGATATTATTTTCTCTCTTTATCTATTGGGTAATTCTGTCTCTTTAGTTATTAGTCCTGAAATCTATCCAGGACCAGTGATGGGGAAGCCGACATTATCCTAAAGGGCGGGGGCAGGGGTTATGGGGTCTTAATGTATCTAAAATAGAAAATGAAGCAACATTGCTCCCGGTCTTCATGTAAAACCTCCTCCCGTTTAGTGTTCACAGCTCCACTCATCTATTAGTGTCTGTCCTCTCTTCTTCATCATCACGCTGTAGAGGAGGCGGACGGCAGCACACAACTGCAGTGTCAGACTACACAGGGTGTAACTACGGCAACACATCAGTCTGCATGCGAGCTGTGCACACAAAACGGATGAAGATTAATGGGGTGAACGCACCTTGTAAAGGCTTCTGATAGGGAATAGTGGTGGTTCGGTTAGAAAAAGCCATGACTTCCTTCCACCCAGTAGATCATAGCGGGTCCTAACCTGTGGATCTCCAGCTCCCATCATAACTGGACAGGCGCAGGAGAGCAGCCCGTAGCCGGATCACTACATCACCTGACCACCGCTCTGGGCTGATAGGGTGGGGGTATGGACTGCTGAGTCCCCTCCGTATAGCATGCCCTTCTGCAGCTTCATCCCTCCCCACCCCCCTCTCCATCTTGTCAGTCTTTACTGTAGTTCTAGCATTCTATTCATGAACTGGGAGGCTCAGGATGAACAGAGCTGTAGCTCCTCCCCCCACCAGGTATTTACAGAGTGCCGCGTATTTCCGTGTCTGCTCGTGGCCGTGCTCTGTGCTGTTCTGTGGCTGCGCTCTTCTGCATGTGCTGTGGCCTGGCAGAGACCCCCGTGCTTCATGTCTGACGACTCGTCCATTACGTCCGGTTTTCGCCATCTGATCACTCATCTTTTTCTATTGCAGGTCACTAAAGGAGAGACTCTGACCTAGACGCTGCGGACCCCCTTCATCTACGTTTACAGCGGCGTCCCCCGATCCTTCCTCCGTTTTACTCTTCACTTTATTGGCCGACAGAAGCCATGGGCTGCGCTATTCCTGGATGGCGGCGAGGTCGCGGGTCGTTGTGCCAATCAGATCACTTTCCTCTTTCATTATTATATTTTTCTTTTGTATCGATGTTTCTGTAACTTTAAACTGTCAAAATAAATGGAATTAATCTCATGATTGCACTGAGTGACCCCCACTATCCGCAGCTCCCCTCCCCCATCCTATCCCATGCAGGAAGCTCCGGCTGATCAGACCAGGGGCCCCCAGCTCCGCCACAGACTGCTCAGGACTCGCTGGATCTTTGGTGCAATAATACGTTTATTAAAAATAGAATCCGCAGTATCAATAATTATTTACACAACGTCTCAAACATTTCTAGCGTGCGCTTAATCTCCCGGATCTGCTTGGCCAGAGCATGAATGGGCTGCATGGACCGGTCCAGCTCCTCACAGCGCGCCATCAGGGTGTACATCCCCTGCGGAGAGAAGGAGGAAGAGTGAGCGCAGCTCTGGAGGATAATACAGGATCAGTAATGTACACAGTGACAGCACCAGCAGAATAGTGAGTGCAGCTCTGGAGTATAATACAGGATGTAACTCAGGATCAGTAATGTATGTACATAGTGACTGCACCAGCAGAATAGTGAGCGCAGCTCTGGAGTATAATACATGATGTAACTCAGGATCAGTAATGTAATGTATGTACACAGTGACTGCACCAGCAGAATAGTGAGTGCAGCTCTGGGGTATAATACAGGATGTAACTCAGGATCAGTAATGTAATTATGTACACAGTGACTGCACCAGCAGAATAGTGAGTGCAGCTCTGGGGTATAATACAGGATGTAACTCAGGATCAGTAATCTATGTACACAGTGACTGCACCAGCAGAATAGTGAGTGCAGCTCTGGAGTATAATACATTACTGATCCTGAGTTAGATCCTGTATGTACAGTGACTGCACCAGCAGAATAGTGAGTGCAGCTCTGGAGTAGGAACAGTACAATGTAGAATTTTAACAAAAGATGTTCCAGGATTGGAGTTTTATTAAATAGGGGGGGGGGGGGGGGTATCCGACCTTCTCTACTTGTCGTTCCGTCTCCTACCTTGATGCTCATGTCCACTGACTCCCCGAGACTGTCCACAGAATCCCTGTACGTCTGGATGTATCCCACGCTGAGCGCCGTCATCTGCAAATAAAGGTGTGGTCAGCTCTGGAGATACGAGGGGGCCGCTCTCTGGGGCATTTGTCCATATCAGTCGCACGCGCCATTGATCGTGGTCTCGCTGATCGCCTCCCCTGCTACAGCTGATAGCGCTCATGTACGATCTTACATTTTGGATTGTGCCGCTCAAACTTTTCATCATCTGATCGACTTTTAGTGCAACTTCCTGAGTGAGGATCTCCAGGTCCTTCAACACCTCCAGGTCGATGGGGGGGATGTCGGCTCTGCTTCTCTGCAGCGCATGATGGCGGACATTGATGTCAGCTACAACACAGGGAAACGAGTTCTGGAGATTGTAGGTACACGTTCACACAGGAAACCTCATTAGAGCCCCCAGAAAAATCACTAGTGGGGTCCACCCTCTTCCGCATTGAAGAGCCACTTCTCAGCTGAGGGTTTGTTACAATTACATCCAATTCATAGGAACCTAAACAGCTGCTGAAAACTACAACCCTCATCAGCAGTGCAAGGTGAAGGCGCCCGAAGAACGGAGCAGTCGCTTCACAGCATCCAGCGCCGAAACCGGTTTATAGAAGCGACAAAAGACGGAATCTTGTGCTCAGCGAGTCGCTCTCACATTGCAGCGGGTTCAGTGTTTGCCATTTTTAGCGCTTTGGTGACCAGGAGGTGTCACTGCTGAGCGCCACCTCCTGGTCAGCCGGGTAATCGCCATCCTGGGAGCATTCGCCAGCACACGGGGACATCTGGCTGCGCACGTAGAACAACCGACAGAAAACCTTCCCTCATTACTCAGTGACACAGGCTTTTCAGCAATCTCACAGCGCACCTTTATTCCACGGTCGGCAGCACATCGCCACCCTTCCCCCTCACACACGGTCGGCAGCACGTCACCCCCCCTTTCCCTCACACACGGTCGGCAGCACATCACCCCCATTCCCCTCACACACGGTCGGCGGCACATCACCACCCTTCCCCTCACACACGGTCGGCAGCACATCACCACCCTTCCCCCTCACACACGGTCAGCAGCACATCACCACCCTTCCCCTCACACACGGTCGGCAGCACTTCGCCACCCTTCCCCTCACACACGGTCGGCAGCACTTCGCCACCCTTCCCCTCACACACGGTCGGCAGCACATCACCCCCCTTCCCCTCACACACGTCGGCAGCACTTCGCCACCCTTCCCCTCACACACGGTCGGCAGCACTTCGCCACCCTTCCCCTCACACACGGTCGGCAGCACTTCGCCACCCTTCCCCTCACACACGGTCGGCAGCACATCGCCCCCCTTCCCCTCACACACGGTCGGCAGCACATCACCCCCCTTCCCCTCACACACGGTCGGCAGCACATCACCACCCTTCCCCTCACACACGGTCGGCAGCACATCACCACCCTTCCCCTCACACACGGTCGGCAGCACTTCGCCACCCTTCCCCTCACACACGGTCGGCAGCACTTCGCCACCCTTCCCCTCACACACGGTCGGCAGCACATCACCCCCCTTCCCCTCACACACGGTCGGCAGCACATCACCCCCCTTCCCCTCACAGACGGTCGGCAGCACATCACCCCCCTTCCCCTCACACACGGTCGGCAGCACTTCGCCACCCTTCCCCTCACACACGGTCGGCAGCACTTCGCCACCCTTCCCCTCTCACACGGTCGGCAGCACATCGCCCCCCTTCCCCTCACACACGGTCGGCAGCACATCACCCCCCTTCCCCTCACACACGGTCGGCAGCACTTCGCCACCCTTCCCCTCACACACGGTCGGCAGCACTTCGCCACCCTTCCCCTCACACACGGTCGGCAGCACATCGCCCCCCTTCCCCTCACACACGGTCGGCAGCACATCGCCCCCCTTCCCCTCACACACGGTCGGCAGCACATCACCCCCCTTCCCCTCACACACGGTCGGCAGCACATCACCACCCTTCCCCTCACACACGGTCGGCAGCACATCACCACCCTTCCCCTCACACACGGTCGGCAGCACATCACCACCCTTCCCCTCACACACAGTCGGCAGCACATCGCCCCCCTTCCCCTCACACACGGTCGGCAGCACTTCGCCACCCTTCCCCTCACACACGGTCGGCAGCACTTCGCCACCCTTCCCCTCACACACGGTCGGCAGCACATCACCACCCTTCCCCTCACACACAGTCGGCAGCACATCACCACCCTTCCCCTCACACACAGTCGGCAGCACATCACCACCCTTCCCCTCACACACGGTCGGCAGCACATCACCACCCTTCCCCTCACACACAGTCGGCAGCACATCGCCCCCCTTCCCCTCACACACGGTCGGCAGCACATCACCCCCAGCATCTCCGGATTGGTCGCTGTGTTGTACACGATGTTACAGGCCCGGACACACCCGCGGCCTCCGCACTCACTGTCCCGCTCCGCGCCGGGCTTGGAGCTCATCCTGACCGCCGTCCTCCCCTGTGCTCCGGGCAGTCGCGGCCTCACATCTTCCTCCTCACAATTTAGCCTGGAGCAGCGCTGCCGTCAATCACTGCGGCCCCGCCCACTACAACTTCTCACTCTGCGCCGTCCAATCTGCTGCCGGGACGTTCCCAGGGGCGGGATTGTGGGAGGAGCCAGCGGAGGGTTCTGGTTGTTACATTGTATCTTTCTCTGACTTCAATATTTACAGAATTCTGTTCTGATTCTTAAATATTTATGTTCTCTGTGTAAACAAACCTGATGGCGGAAGGGGCAGCGAGGACCTGAGACACTGGCAGTGGGGTCATGTCTCCTCAGCTGCAGGGGCCACGAGTGAAAACAGAGGGGTCTTCACTGGGATCCTGGCCTCGGTCCACAGGTCCAGTACACACGTCCGGTCCACGGTTCACACGTCCAGTCCACATTTCACACGTCCGGTCCACGGTTCACACGTCCGGTCCACATTTCACACGTCCGGTCCACATTTCACACGTCCTGTCCACATTTCACACGTCCGGTCCACATTTCACACGTCCGGTCCACATTTCACACGTCCGGTCCACATTTCACACGTCCGGTCCACATTTCACACGTCCGGTCCACATTTCACACGTCCGGTCCACATTTCACACGTCCGGTCCACATTTCACACGTCCGGTCCACATTTCACACGTCCGGTCCACATTTCACACGTCCAGTCCACGGTTCACACGTCCGGTCCACATTTCACACGTCCGGTCCACATTTCACACGTCCGGTCCACAGTTCACACGTCCGGTCCACAGTTCACACGTCCGGTCCACAGTTCACACGTCCGGTCCACAGTTCACACTAGCAGTATTGGGTCAGTATTTTACATCAGTATTTGTAGCCAAAACCAGGAGTGGGTGATAAATGCAGAAGTGGTGCATATGTTTCTATTATACTTTTCCTCTAATTGTTCCACTCCTGGTTTTGGCTACAAATACTGATGTAAAATACTGACCAAATACTGCTAGTGTGAACAAGGCCACCCTTTATGCTTTCATAGAGGCTTGACACAGGGGTAGGTCCCCACAAATGTGGCCTCAGGCGCTTCCCTGTAGCTCAGCATCTCTGTTCATTCCTCGGCGGCGCTCATGTGCCCATGTACGGCCCACACCAAAGCTGTGACTGCAGCCTGGAAGCTTTGTTGGAGCCCGCATCGCACTCTGGATGTTTTTTTCACATTAGGGAATAGAATATTATGAAAGAATGAAGTATTTGAACATAAACTTATGAAATCCAAATTGATAAAAATTGCAAAGAAAATGATGTTATGTGCTGTTTTCTTTATGGACATCATATACAGCCACATGATCAGTGCAGCGGTCAGAGATTGTCTGCAGCAGACAAATGTGTATCACATCGTCACTAAGGCTTCTTTCACACTTGCGTCGGTACGGGGCCGTCGCAATGCGTCGGCCCGACGTACGTTGTGAAAATTCGCCACAACGTGGGCATCGGATGCAGTTTTTCAACGCATCCACTGCCCATTCTATGTCCCGGGGAGGAGGGGGCGGAGTTCCGACTGCACATACGCGGTAGGAAATGGCGGACGCAACAGACAAAAAAAGTTACATTGAACGTTTTTTTGTGCCGACGGTCCGCCAAAACACGACGCATCCAGTGCACGACGTATGGCCATACATTACGATCCGTCGGCAATACAAGTCTATGGGCAAAAAACGCATCCTGCCGGCACATTTGCAGGATCTGTTTTTTCCCCAAAACGACGCATTGCGATGGATTACAAACAACGCAAGTGTGAAGGAAGCCTAAGGAACAAATCAAATTAGTAGCCTCATATCAGCAATGGATTAAATTTGATAGTTTTGTATTTTTTTTTGGTTATTGTCACATTTCCTATTAGGCTCATTTTTAGCCTCTACTTGGTGCCAATCTAGGAACCAGCGACCTACAGCTCCTTGCGTGTGGAGTGTGGGAGAGTGCTGAATCTCTCAGTGCATATCCTAAATAGTGTAATAAAGTGGTGCAGGGCTATGTGCCCACCTTGCGGATTTCTGTGCACATTTTTCTGCTCAGTTTTTGTAAAATCCACAGGTAAAATGCACTGCATTTTACCTGCGGATTACTCATGGATTTCCTGCATTTTATGTGCGGATTTTACCTGCTGTTTTACACCGGCGGATTCCTATTGAGGAGCAGATGAAAAATGCTGCGGAATCCGCACAAAGAATTGACATGCTGCAGAAAATAAACTGCAACGTTTCTGCGTGGTATTTTCTGCAGCATGTGCACAGCGGATTTTGTTTTCCATAGGTTTACACGGTACTGTAAACCGTATGGAAAACTGCTGCAAATCCACAGCATCCAATCCGCTGTGGATCCGCAGTGAAATCCGCAACGTGTGCACATAGCGTAATAGTCAGTGATGACCCAAGTCGCCAACATATCCGAAGCCAAAGCTTCATTCATCTACGCCCATGATCCTCCACCCTCGACCATTGTGTCCATCTCCAGGCATTATGTTCTCCTCCAAATTGGGTGCGGTGTGAAACCTGATTTTTTTGTATGTAAACACTAACCAATGAAATACACTGACTGCCTGGAATAAACAGCACATTGACATGTTATTGCTGGGCAGTGCCCTCTAATGCGGAGGTTGAGAGACATATTGCATAGAATGTCATATTTGTGTAACCCTGGGAGATCCTGAGATCTTTTTGAATCTGTCTGAACCTCCAGTTTGTGAAATTCTTGAAGGATCATTATCTCCTCTGCCATGAGATTCGCAACAACTGACAACATTAGCGTAGCATTACCTTTTTTATTTGTGCGAATAAACAAAGTTACATTCATTTACATAAATTAAAAACATAATAAATAAAATACCACAGATCTGGTACATGCAGTCCCTGTAGGTAGCAAATGCAAAAGCCCTAAAATATAACATACGCAAAATATAAAAGAGCGAAAGACAATTAACTAGAAGCGTGACTTTTAAAGGAACGTTCGATAATGTGGGAGCTGCCATTATTTTGTAGGAGTGGCCAACGTTTATGAGAAATATTCGATAACCTGGTGACACCAATGAGGGATGAGCTGCAAGGTGCCTCATTGATTTAACTCATTCCCACAGTTTAAAAGATAAATAATATAAGAAAAAACATCAGCACTTGCTCCATGGAACCAAACCAAATCCCAACCCATCACCTGAGTATAAATATTACGCTGATTTCCTACAGATAACTGAGGTTATGGAGGTTACATTGTTGGGTACATTAGTCCCATTTCCAGATGCCCATATTCCATCTTGCTGATCTCGCTCGGACCTGTTTCCAGAGATGCTGCAGTATGAATAGACACATCCCATGACCCCTTCTTAGGTTCCTGTAACTTTACTGTTGTCCTCGTTATAAAGACAGCAATATTAGGAGACAGGCGCAGTTATAAATATGTATATCCTAGACAGGAAGGTTGTCAATGTTCCCTGGCGATACAGCTTCATCTCCACGTCCAGCAGGAAATCCTTGGGCTTCCTGAGGGGTCTCTGCATGTAGAGGATACCAGTATATGGATTTAATTTTCTAACGCTGAAATAATTTTCCTCATTTCCTTTCTTGATGTCCATGATGATACTATCTCCAGCATAGGCTGGAGACGGGGAAATGCGGAAAATCTGAGCTGGGACCACCACACCGATTGGGAAGTTGAGGCGATGATAGGAGATCCGCACCGGGGTGTTCTGACAGTCCTGGTAGTTGAAGCAGGTGATCCGCTCACATTGGCTGGAAAAAGAAAATAAAAGGAAAGTTACAGTGTGGCATCACAAGAGTAATCCCTGATCAGAGAAGGCTTCTGTAACTACTGGTTATGGAGCGATATCCCTGATAATGCAGCATAATATCACATAAAAGATCAACATGTATTAAAGGGATCCAGGTGTCAACTGAATTCCCATTATTTGGGTTTATTTTACTCTAAATAAAGACAAAATGTGCTAATTGATTATCTATTATGTCTATACTGCTGTTAGAGCTCAATTTCGTGATCCAGAGCTCCAAATTCCCTGAAAACACATGGAAATATAGTATAACATTGTGTCTGCTGCTACCACTAAGGGGAGCTGCCTGTATATAGAAAATACTTCAGCACACAAAAATAGCAAATTAAATAAGGATATGAGACGCATTCAAAAAAGAGATTGATGTCTTCACAAAAAAAAACAAACAAGCCAATGTTTCAGTCATTCGGGCCTTTATCAAGGTAAATCTGTGAATTGGGAAGTCAAGGATCCATATGAGAGACTCCTGTGTACAGAGATACATGATAAGATCCTGTCTGCAGCCACCACTAGGGGGAGCTCCCTGTATACAGAGATACATGATAAGATCCTGTCTGCAGCCACCACTAGGGGGAGCTCCCCGTATACAGAGATACATGATAAGATCCTGTCTGCAGCCACCACTAGAGGGAGCTCCCCGTATACAGAGATACATGATAAGATCCTGTCTGCAGCCACCACTATGGGGAGCTCCCTGTATACAGAGATACATGATAAGATCCTGTCTGCAGCCACCACTAGGGGGAGCTCCCTGTATACAGAGATACATGATAAGATCCTGTCTGCAGCCACCACTAGGGGGAGCTCCCTGTATACAGAGATACATGATAAGATCCTGTCTGCAGCCACCACTAGGGGGAGCTCCCTGTATACAGAGATACATGATAAGATCCTGTATGCAGTCACCACTAGGGGGAGCTCCCTGTATACAGAGATACATAAGATCCTGTCTGCACCCACCACTAGGGGGAGCTCCCTGTATACAGAGATACATGATAAGATCCTGTCTGCAGTCACCACTAGGGGGAGCTCCCTGTATACAGAGATACATGATAAGATAATGTCTGCAGCCACCACTAGGGGGAGCTCCCTGTATACAGAGATACATGATAAGATTCTGTCTGCAGCCACCACTAGGGGGAGCTCCCTGTATACAGAGATACATGATAAGATCCTGTCTGCAGCCACCACTAGGGGGAGCTCCCTGTATACAGAGATACATGATAAGATCCTGTCTGCAGCCACCACTAGGGGGAGCTCCCTGTATACAGAGATATATGATAAGATCCTGTCTGCAGTCACCACTAGGGGGAGATCCCTGTATACAGAGATACATGATAAGATCCTGTCTGCAGCCACCACTAGGGGGAGCTCCCTGTATACAGAGATACATGATAAGATCCTGTCTGCAGCCACCACTAGGGGGAGCTCCCTGTATACAGAGATACATGATAAGATCCTGTCTGCAGCCACCACTAGGGGGAGCTCCCTGTATACAGAGATATATGATAAGATCCTGTCTGCAGTCACCACTAGGGGGAGATCCCTGTATACAGTGATACATGATAAGATACTGTCTGCAGCCACCGCTAGGGGGAGCTCCCTGTATACAGATACATGATAATATTCTGACTGCAGCCACCACTAGGGGGAGCTCCCTGTATACAGAGATACATAGTAACATAGTAACATAGTAACATGTAACATAGTTAGTAAGGCCGAAAAAAGACATTTGTCCATCCAGTTCAGCCTATATTCCATCATAATAAATCCCGAGATCTACGCCCTTCTACAGAACCTAATAATTGTATGATACAATATTGTTCTGCTCCAGGAAGACATCCAGGCCTCTCTTGAACCCCTCGACTGAGTTCGCCATCACCACCTCCTCAGGCAAGCAATTCCAGATTCTCACTGCCCTAACAGTAAAGAATCCTCTTCTATGTTGGTGGAAAAACCTTCTCTCCTCCAGACGCAAAGAATGCCCCCTTGTGCCCGTCACCTTCCTTGGTATAAACAGATCCTCAGCGAGATATTTGTATTGTCCCCTTATATACTTATACATGGTTATTAGATCGCCCCTCAGTCGTCTTTTTTCTAGACTAAATAATCCTAATTTCGCTAATCTATCTGGGTATTGTAGTTCTCCCATCCCCTTTATTAATTTTGTTGCCCTCCTTTGTACTCTCTCTAGTTCCATTATATCCTTCCTGAGCACCGGTGCCCAAAACTGGACACAGTACTCCATGTGCGGTCTAACTAGGGATTTGTACAGAGGCAGTATAATGCTCTCATCATGTGTATCCAGACCTCTTTTAATGCACCCCATGATCCTGTTTGCCTTGGCCGCTGCTGCCTGGCACTGGCTGCTCCAGGTAAGTTTATAATTAACTAGGATCCCCAAGTCCTTCTCCCTGTCAGATTTACCCAGTGGTTTCCCATTCAGTGTGTAATGGTGATATTGATTCCTTCTTCCCATGTGTATAACCTTACATGATAAGATCCTGTCTGCAGCCACCACTAGGGGGAGCTCCCTGTATACAGATACATGACAATATTCTGACTGCAGCCACCACTAGGGGGAGCTCCCTGTATACAGAGATACATGATAAAATCCTGTCTGCAGCCACCACTAGGGGGAGCTCCCTGTATACAGAGATACGTGATACGATTCTGTCTGCAGCCACCACTAGGGGGAGCTCCCTGTATACAGAGATACATGATAAGATCCTGTCTGCAGCCACCACTAGGGGGAGCTCCCTGTATACAGAGATACATGATACGATTCTGTCTGCAGACACCACTAGGGGGAGCTCCCTGTATACAGAGATATATGATAAGATCCTGTCTGCAGCCACCACTAGGGGGAGCTCCCTGTATACAGAGATACATGATACGATTCTGTCTGCAGCCACCACTAGGGGCAGCTCCCTGTATACAGAGATACATGATAAGATCCTGTCTGCAGCCACCACTAGGGGGAGCTCCCTGTATACAGAGATACATGATACGATTCTGTCTGCAGCCACCACTAGGGGGAGCTCCCTGTATACAGAGATACATGATACGATTCTGTCTGCAGCCACCACTAGGGGGAGCTCCCTGTATACAGAGATACATGATACGATTCTGTCTGCAGCCACCACTAGGGGGAGCTAGAAGCGACAAAAGACGGAATCTTGTGCTCAGCGAGTCGCTCTCACATTGCAGCGGGTTCAGTGTTTGCCATTTTTAGCGCTTTGGTGACCAGGAGGTGTCACTGCTGAGCGCCACCTCTTGGTCAGCCGGGTAATCGCCATCCTGGGAGCATTCGCCAGCACACGGGGACATCTGGCTGCGCACGTAGAACAACCGACAGAAAACCTTCCCTCATTACTCAGTGACACAGGCTTTTCAGCAATCTCACAGCGCACCTTTATTCCACGGTCGGCAGCACATCGCCACCCTTCCCCCTCACACACGGTCGGCAGCACGTCACCCCCCCTTTCCCTCACACACGGTCGGCAGCACATCACCCCCATTCCCCTCACACACGGTCGGCGGCACATCACCACCCTTCCCCTCACACACGGTCAGCAGCACATCACCACCCTTCCCCCTCACACACGGTCAGCAGCACATCACCACCCTTCCCCTCACACACGGTCGGCAGCACTTCGCCACCCTTCCCCTCACACACGGTCGGCAGCACTTCGCCACCCTTCCCCTCACACACGGTCGGCAGCACATCACCCCCCTTCCCCTCACACACGTCGGCAGCACTTCGCCACCCTTCCCCTCACACACGGTCGGCAGCACATCACCACCCTTCCCCTCACACACGGTCGGCAGCACTTCGCCACCCTTCCCCTCACACACGGTCGGCAGCACTTCGCCACCCTTCCCCTCACACACGGTCGGCAGCACATCGCCCCCCTTCCCCTCACACACGGTCGGCAGCACATCACCCCCCTTCCCCTCACACACGGTCGGCAGCACATCACCACCCTTCCCCTCACACACGGTCGGCAGCACATCACCACCCTTCCCCTCACACACGGTCGGCAGCACATCACCACCCTTCCCCTCACACACGGTCGGCAGCACTTCGCCACCCTTCCCCTCACACACGGTCGGCAGCACTTCGCCACCCTTCCCCTCACACACGGTCGGCAGCACATCACCCCCCTTCCCCTCACACACGGTCGGCAGCACATCACCCCCCTTCCCCTCACACACGGTCGGCAGCACATCACCCCCCTTCCCCTCACACACGGTCGGCAGCACTTCGCCACCCTTCCCCTCACACACGGTCGGCAGCACTTCGCCACCCTTCCCCTCACACACGGTCGGCAGCACATCGCCCCCCTTCCCCTCACACACGGTCGGCAGCACATCACCCCCCTTCCCCTCACACACGGTCGGCAGCACTTCGCCACCCTTCCCCTCACACACGGTCGGCAGCACTTCGCCACCCTTCCCCTCACACACGGTCGGCAGCACATCGCCCCCCTTCCCCTCACACACGGTCGGCAGCACATCGCCCCCCTTCCCCTCACACACGGTCGGCAGCACATCACCCCCCTTCCCCTCACACACAGTCGGCAGCACATCACCACCCTTCCCCTCACACACGGTCGGCAGCACATCACCACCCTTCCCCTCACACACAGTCGGCAGCACATCGCCCCCCTTCCCCTCACACACAGTCGGCAGCACATCGCCCCCCTTCCCCTCACACACGGTCGGCAGCACTTCGCCACCCTTCCCCTCACACACGGTCGGCAGCACATCACCACCCTTCCCCTCACACACAGTCGGCAGCACATCACCACCCTTCCCCTCACACACAGTCGGCAGCACATCACCACCCTTCCCCTCACACACGGTCGGCAGCACATCGCCCCCCTTCCCCTCACACACGGTCGGCAGCACATCACCCCCAGCATCTCCGGATTGGTCGCTGTGTTGTACACGATGTTACAGGCCCGGACACACCCGCGGCCTCCGCACTCACTGTCCCGCTCCGCGCCGGGCTTGGAGCTCATCCTGACCGCCGTCCTCCCCTGTGCTCCGGGCAGTCGCGGCCTCACATCTTCCTCCTCACAATTTAGCCTGGAGCAGCGCTGCCGTCAATCACTGCGGCCCCGCCCACTACAACTTCTCACTCTGCGCCGTCCAATCTGCTGCCGGGACGTTCCCAGGGGCGGGATTGTGGGAGGAGCCAGCGGAGGGTTCTGGTTGTTACATTGTATCTTTCTCTGACTTCAATATTTACAGAATTCTGTTCTGATTCTTAAATATTTATGTTCTCTGTGTAAACAAACCTGATGGCGGAAGGGGCAGCGAGGACCTGAGACACTGGCAGTGGGGTCATGTCTCCTCAGCTGCAGGGGCCACGAGTGAAAACAGAGGGGTCTTCACTGGCATCCTGGCCTCGGTCCACAGGTCCAGTACACACGTCCGGTCCACGGTTCACACGTCCGGTCCACATTTCACACGTCCGGTCCACATTTCACACGTCCGGTCCACGGTTCACACGTCCGGTCCACATTTCACACGTCCGGTCCACATTTCACACGTCCTGTCCACATTTCACACGTCCGGTCCACATTTCACACGTCCGGTCCACATTTCACACGTCCAGTCCACGGTTCACACGTCCGGTCCACATTTCACACGTCCGGTCCACGGTTCACACGTCCGGTCCACATTTCACACGTCCAGTCCACGGTTCACACGTCCGGTCCACATTTCACACGTCCGGTCCACGGTTCACACGTCCGGTCCACATTTCACACGTCCGGTCCACATTTCACACGTCCAGTCCACGGTTCACACGTCCGGTCCACGGTTCACACGTCCGGTCCACATTTCACACGTCCGGTCCACATTTCACACGTCCGGTCCACGGTTCACACGTCCGGTCCACGGTTCACACGTCCGGTCCACGGTTCACACGTCCGGTCCACATTTCACACGTCTGGTCCACGGTTCACACGTCCGGTCCACGGTTCACACGTCCGGTCCACGGTTCACACGTCCGGTCCACATTTCACACGTCTGGTCCACGGTTCACACGTCCGGTCCACGGTTCACACGTCCGGTCCACATTTCACACGTCCAGTCCACGGTTCACACGTCCGGTCCACGGTTCACACGTCCGGTCCACGGTTCACACGTCCGGTCCACATTTCACACGTCCGGTCCACATTTCACACGTCCGGTCCACGGTTCACACGTCCGGTCCACATTTCACACGTCCAGTCCACGGTTCACACGTCCGGTCCACATTTCACACGTCCTGTCCACATTTCACACGTCCGGTCCACATTTCACACGTCCAGTCCACGGTTCACACGTCCGGTCCACATTTCACACGTCCAGTCCACGGTTCACACGTCCGGTCCACATTTCACACGTCCTGTCCACATTTCACACGTCCGGTCCACATTTCACACGTCCAGTCCACGGTTCACACGTCCGGTCCACATTTCACACGTCCGGTCCACATTTCACACGTCCGGTCCACATTTCACACGTCCAGTCCACGGTTCACACGTCCGGTCCACATTTCACACGTCCGGTCCACAGTTCACACGTCCGGTCCACAGTTCACACGTCCGGTCCACAGTTCACACTAGCAGTATTGGGTCAGTATTTTACATCAGTATTTGTAGCCAAAACCAGGAGTGGGTGATAAATGCAGAAGTGGTGCATATGTTTCTATTATACTTTTCCTCTAATTGTTCCACTCCTGGTTTTGGCTACAAATACTGATGTAAAATACTGACCAAATACTGCTAGTGTGAACAAGGCCACCCTTTATGCTTTCATAGAGGCTTGACACAGGGGTAGGTCCCCACAAATGTGGCCTCAGGCGCTTCCCTGTAGCTCAGCATCTCTGTTCATTCCTCGGCGGCGCTCATGTGCCCATGTACGGCCCACACCAAAGCTGTGACTGCAGCCTGGAAGCTTTGTTGGAGCCCGCATCGCACTCTGGATGTTTTTTTCACATTAGGGAATAGAATATTATGAAAGAATGAAGTATTTGAACATAAACTTATGAAATCCAAATTGATAAAAATTGCAAAGAAAATGATGTTATGTGCTGTTTTCTTTATGGACATGATATACAGCCACATGATCAGTGCAGCGGTCAGAGATTGTCTGCAGCAGACAAATGTGTATCACATCGTCACTAAGGCTTCTTTCACACTTGCGTCGGTACGGGGCCGTCGCAATGCGTCGGCCCGACGTACGTTGTGAAAATTCGCCACAACGTGGGCATCGGATGCAGTTTTTCAACGCATCCACTGCCCATTCTATGTCCCGGGGAGGAGGGGGCGGAGTTCCGACTGCACATACGCGGTAGGAAATGGCGGACGCAACAGACAAAAAAAGTTACATTGAACGTTTTTTTGTGCCGACGGTCCGCCAAAACACGACGCATCCAGTGCACGACGTATGGCCATACATTACGATCCGTCGGCAATACAAGTCTATGGGCAAAAAACGCATCCTGCCGGCACATTTGCAGGATCTGTTTTTTCCCCAAAACGACGCATTGCGATGGATTACAAACAACGCAAGTGTGAAGGAAGCCTAAGGAACAAATCAAATTAGTAGCCTCATATCAGCAATGGATTAAATTTGATAGTTTTGTATTTTTTTTTGGTTATTGTCACATTTCCTATTATTAGGCTCATTTTTAGCCTCTACTTGGTGCCAATCTAGGAACCAGCGACCTACAGCTCCTTGCGTGTGGAGTGTGGGAGAGTGCTGAATCTCTCAGTGCATATCCTAAATAGTGTAATAAAGTGGTGCAGGGCTATGTGCCCACCTTGCGGATTTCTGTGCACATTTTTCTGCTCAGTTTTTGTAAAATCCACAGGTAAAATGCACTGCATTTTACCTGCGGATTACTCATGGATTTCCTGCATTTTATGTGCGGATTTTACCTGCTGTTTTACACCGGCGGATTCCTATTGAGGAGCAGATGAAAAATGCTGCGGAATCCGCACAAAGAATTGACATGCTGCAGAAAATAAACTGCAACGTTTCTGCGTGGTATTTTCTGCAGCATGTGCACAGCGGATTTTGTTTTCCATAGGTTTACACGGTACTGTAAACCGTATGGAAAACTGCTGCAAATCCACAGCATCCAATCCGCTGTGGATCCGCAGTGAAATCCGCAACGTGTGCACATAGCGTAATAGTCAGTGATGACCCAAGTCGCCAACATATCCGAAGCCAAAGCTTCATTCATCTACGCCCATGATCCTCCACCCTCGACCATTGTGTCCATCTCCAGGCATTATGTTCTCCTCCAAATTGGGTGCGGTGTGAAACCTGATTTTTTTGTATGTAAACACTAACCAATGAAATACACTGACTGCCTGGAATAAACAGCACATTGACATGTTATTGCTGGGCAGTGCCCTCTAATGCGGAGGTTGAGAGACATATTGCATAGAATGTCATATTTGTGTAACCCTGGGAGATCCTGAGATCTTTTTGAATCTGTCTGAACCTCCAGTTTGTGAAATTCTTGAAGGATCATTATCTCCTCTGCCATGAGATTCGCAACAACTGACAACATTAGCGTAGCATTACCTTTTTTATTTGTGCGAATAAACAAAGTTACATTCATTTACATAAATTAAAAACATAATAAATAAAATACCACAGATCTGGTACATGCAGTCCCTGTAGGTAGCAAATGCAAAAGCCCTAAAATATAACATACGCAAAATATAAAAGAGCGAAAGACAATTAACTAGAAGCGTGACTTTTAAAGGAACGTTCGATAATGTGGGAGCTGCCATTATTTTGTAGGAGTGGCCAACGTTTATGAGAAATATTCGATAACCTGGTGACACCAATGAGGGATGAGCTGCAAGGTGCCTCATTGATTTAACTCATTCCCACAGTTTAAAAGATAAATAATATAAGAAAAAACATCAGCACTTGCTCCATGGAACCAAACCAAATCCCAACCCATCACCTGAGTATAAATATTACGCTGATTTCCTACAGATAACTGAGGTTATGGAGGTTACATTGTTGGGTACATTAGTCCCATTTCCAGATGCCCATATTCCATCTTGCTGATCTCGCTCGGACCTGTTTCCAGAGATGCTGCAGTATGAATAGACACATCCCATGACCCCTTCTTAGGTTCCTGTAACTTTACTGTTGTCCTCGTTATAAAGACAGCAATATTAGGAGACAGGCGCAGTTATAAATATGTATATCCTAGACAGGAAGGTTGTCAATGTTCCCTGGCGATACAGCTTCATCTCCACGTCCAGCAGGAAATCCTTGGGCTTCCTGAGGGGTCTCTGCATGTAGAGGATACCAGTATATGGATTTAATTTTCTAACGCTGAAATAATTTTCCTCATTTCCTTTCTTGATGTCCATGATGATACTATCTCCAGCATAGGCTGGAGACGGGGAAATGCGGAAAATCTGAGCTGGGACCACCACACCGATTGGGAAGTTGAGGCGATGATAGGAGATCCGCACCGGGGTGTTCTGACAGTCCTGGTAGTTGAAGCAGGTGATCCGCTCACATTGGCTGGAAAAAGAAAATAAAAGGAAAGTTACAGTGTGGCATCACAAGAGTAATCCCTGATCAGAGAAGGCTTCTGTAACTACTGGTTATGGAGCTATATCCCTGATAATGCAGCATAATATCACATAAAAGATCAACATGTATTAAAGGGATCCAGGTGTCAACTGAATTCCCATTATTTGGGTTTATTTTACTCTAAATAAAGACAAAATGTGCTAATTGATTATCTATTATGTCTATACTGCTGTTAGAGCTCAATTTCGTGATCCAGAGCTCCAAATTCCCTGAAAACACATGGAAATATAGTATAACATTGTGTCTGCTGCTACCACTAAGGGGAGCTGCCTGTATATAGAAAATACTTCAGCACACAAAAATAGCAAATTAAATAAGGATATGAGATGCATTCAAAAAAGAGATTGATGTCTTCACAAAAAAAAAAAAACAAGCCAATGTTTCAGTCATTTGGGCCTTTATCAAGGTAAATCTGTGAATTGGGAAGTCAAGGATCCATATGAGAGACTCCTGTGTACAGAGATACATGATAAGATAATGTCTGCAGCCACCACTAGGGGGAGCTCCCTGTATACAGAGATACATGATAAGATCCTGTCTGCAGCCACCACTAGGGGGAGCTCCCCGTATACAGAGATACATGATAAGATCCTGTCTGCAGCCACCACTATGGGGAACTCCCTGTATACAGAGATACATGATAAGATCCTGTCTGCAGCCACCACTAGGGGGAGCTCCCTGTATACAGAGATACGTGATAAGATCCTGTCTGCAGCCACCACTATGGGGAGCTCCCTGTATACAGAGATACATGATAAGATCCTGTCTGCAGTCACCACTAGGGGGAGCTCCCTGTATACAGAGATACATGATAAGATCCTGTCTGCAGTCACCACTAGGGGGAGCTCCCTGTATACAGAGATACATGATAAGATCCTGTATGCAGTCACCACTAGGGGGAGCTCCCTGTATACAGACATACATGATAAGATCCTGTCTGCAGCCTCCACTAGGGGGAGCTCCCTGTATACAGACATACATGATAAGATCCTGTCTGCAGCCTCCACTAGGGGGAGCTCCCTGTATACAGAGATACATGATAAGATCCTGTCTGCAGCCTCCACTAGGGGGAGCTCCCTGTATACAGAGATACATGATAAGATCCTGTCTGCAGCCTCCACTAGGGGGAGCTCCCTGTATACAGAGATATATGATAAGATCCAGTCTGCAGTCACCACTAGGGGGAGCTCCCTGTATACAGAGATACATGATAAGATCCTGTCTGCAGTCACCACTAGGGGGAGCTCCCTGTATACAGAGATACATGATAAGATCCTGTCTGCAGTCACCACTAGGGGGAGCTCCCTGTATACAGAGATGCATGATAAGATCCTGTCTGCAGCCACCACTAGGGGGAGCTCCCTGTATACAGAGATACATGATAAGATCCTGTCTGCAGTCACCACTAGGGGGAGCTCCCTGTATACAGAGATACATGATAAGATTCTGTCTGCAGTCACCACTAGGGGGAGCTCCCTGTATACAGAGATACATGATAAGATAATGTCTGCAGCCACCACTAGGGGGAGCTCCCTGTATACAGCGATACATGATAAGATTCTGTCTGCGGCCACCACTAGGGGGAGCTCCCTGTATACAGAGATATATGATAAGATCCTGTCTGCAGCCACCACTAGGGGGAGCTCCCTGTATACAGAGATACATGATAAGATCCTGTCTGCAGCCACCACTAGGGGGAGCTCCCTGTATACAGAGATACATGATAAGATCCTGTCTGCAGCCACCACTAGGGGGAGCTCCCTGTATACAGAGATACATGATAAGATCCTGTCTGCAGCCACCACTAGGGGGAGCTCCCTGTATACAGAGATACATGATAAGATCCTGTCTGCAGTCACCACTAGGGGGAGCTCCCTGTATACAGAGATACATGATAAGATCCTGTATGCAGTCACCACTAGGGGGAGCTCCCTGTATACAGAGATACATGATAAGATCCTGGCTGCAGCCACCACTAGGGGGAGCTCCCTGTATACAGAGATACATGATAAGATCCTGTCTGCAGCCACCACTAGGGGGAGCTCCCTGTATACAGAGATACATGATAAGATCCTGTCTGCAGTCACCACTAGGGGGAGCTCCCTGTATACAGAGATACATGATAAGATCCTGTCTGCAGCCACCACTAGGGGGAGCTCCCTGTATACAGAGATACATGATAAGATCCTGTCTGCAGCCACCACTAGGGGGAGCTCCCTGTATACAGAGATACATGATAAGATCCTGTCTGCAGTCACCACTAGGGGGAGCTCCCTGTATACAGAGATACATGATAAGATCCTGTCAGCAGCCACCACTAGGGGGAGCTCCCTGTATACAGAGATACATGATAAGATCCTGTCTGCAGTCACCACTAGGGGGAGCTCCCTGTATACAGAGATACATGATAAGATCCTGTCTGCAGCCACCACTAGGGGGAGCTCCCTGTATACAGAGATACATGATAAGATCCTGTCTGCAGCCACCACTAGGGGGAGCTCCCTGTATACCGAGATACATGATAAGATCCTGTCTGCTGCCACCACTAGGGGGAGCTCCCTGTATACAGAGATATATGATAAGATCCTGTCTGCAGCCACCACTAGGGGGAGCTCCCTGTATACAGAGATACATGATAAGATCCTGTCTGCAGCCACCACTAGGGGGAGCTCCCTGTATACAGAGATATATGATAAGATACTGTCTGCAGCCACCGCTAGGGGGAGCTCCCTGTATACAGATACATGATAATATTCTGACTGCAGCCACCACTAGGGGGAGCTCCCTGTATACAGAGATACATAGTAACATAGTAACATAGTTAGTAAGGCCGAAAAAAGACATTTGTCCATCTAGTTCAGCCTATATTCCATCATAATAAATCCCGAGATCTACGTCCTTCTACAGAACCTAATAATTGTATGATACAATATTGTTCTGCTCCAGGAAGACATCCAGGCCTCTCTTGAACCCCTCGACTGAGTTCGCCATCACCACCTCCTCAGGCAAGCAATTCCAGATTCTCACTGCCCTAACAGTAAAGAATCCTCTTCTATGTTGGTGGAAAAACCTTCTCTCCTCCAGACGCAAAGAATGCCCCCTTGTGCCCGTCACCTTCCTTGGTATAAACAGATCCTCAGCGAGATATTTGTATTGTCCCCTTATATACTTATACATGGTTATTAGATCGCCCCTCAGTCGTCTTTTTTCTAGACTAAATAATCCTAATTTCGCTAATCTATCTGGGTATTGTAGTTCTCCCATCCCCTTTATTAATTTTGTTGCCCTCCTTTGTACTCTCTCTAGTTCCATTATATCCTTCCTGAGCACCGGTGCCCAAAACTGGACACAGTACTCCATGTGCGGTCTAACTAGGGATTTGTACAGAGGCAGTATAATGCTCTCATCATGTGTATCCAGACCTCTTTTAATGCACCCCATGATCCTGTTTGCCTTGGCCGCTGCTGCCTGGCACTGGCTGCTCCAGGTAAGTTTATCATTAACTAGGATCCCCAAGTCCTTCTCCCTGTCAGATTTACCCAGTGGTTTCCCATTCAGTGTGTAATGGTGATATTGATTCCTTCTTCCCATGTGTATAACCTTACATGATAAGATCCTGTCTGCAGTCACCACTAGGGGGAGCTCCCTGTATACAGATACATGACAATATTCTGACTGCAGCCACCACTAGGGGGAGCTCCCTGTATACAGAGATACATGATAAAATCCTGTCTGCAGCCACCACTAGGGGGAGCTCCCTGTATACAGAGATACGTGATAAGATCCTGTCTGCAGTCACCACTAGGGGGAGCTCCCTGTATACAGAGATACATGATAAGATCCTGTCTGCAACCACCACTAGGGGGAGCTCCCTGTATACAGAGATACATGATAAGATCCTGTCTGCAGCCACCACTAGGGGGAGCTCCCTGTATACAGAGATACATGATACGATTCTGTCTGCAGCCACCACTAGGGGGAGCTCCCTGTATACAGAGATATATGATAAGATCCTGTCTGCAGCCACTACTAGGGGGAGTTCCCTGTATACAAAGATACATGATAAGATCCTGTCTGCAGCCACCACTAGGGGGAGCTCCCTGTATACAGAGATACATGATACGATTCTGTCTGCAGCCACCACTAGGGGGAGCTCCCTGTATACAGAGATATATGATAAGATCCTGTCTGCAGCCACCACTAGGGGGAGCTCCCTGTATACAGAGATACATGATACGATTCTGTCTGCAGCCACCACTAGGGGCAGCTCCCTGTATACAGAGATATATGATAAGATCCTGTCTGCAGCCGCCACTAGGGGGAGCTCCCTGTATACAGAGATACATGATATGATTCTGTCTGCAGCCACCACTAGGGGGAGCTCCCTGTATACAGAGATACATGATAAGATCCTGTCTGCAGTCACCACTAGGGGGAGCTCCCTGTATACAGAGATACATGATATGATTCTGTCTGCAGCCACCACTAGGGGGAGCTCCCTGTATACAGAGATACATGATAAGATCCTGTCTGCAGTCACCACTAGGGGGAGCTCCCTGTATACAGTGATACATGATAAGATCCTGTCTGCAGTCACCACTAGGGGGAACTCCCTGTATACAGAGATACATGATAAGATCCTGTCTGCAGCCACCACTAGGGGGAGCTCCCTGTATACAGAAATACATGATAAGATCCTGTCTGCAGTCACCACTAGGGGGAGCTCCCTGTATACAGAGATACATGATAAGATTCTGTCTGCAGCCACCACTAGGGGGAGCTCCCTGTATACAGTGATACATGATAAGATCCTGTCTGCAGTCACCACTAGGGGGAGCTCCCTGTATACAGAGATACATGATAAGATCCTGTCTGCAGCCACCACTAGGGGGAGCTCCCTGTATACAGAGATACATGATAAGATCCTGTCTGCAGTCACCACTAGGGGGAGCTCCCTGTATACAGAGATACATGATAAGATTCTGTCTGCCGCCACCACTAGGGGGAGCTCCCTGTATAGAGATACATGATAAGATCCTGTCTGCAGCCACCACTAGGGGGAGCTCCCTGTATACAGAGATACATGATGAGATCCTGTCTGCAGTCATAACTAGGGGGAGCTCCCTGTATACAGAGATACATGATAAGATTCTGTCTGCCGCCACCACTAGGGGGAGCTCCCTGTATACAGAGATACATGATAAGACTCTGTCTGCAGCCACCACTAGGGGGAGCTCCCTGTATACAGAGATACATGATAAAATCCTGTCTGCAGCCACCACTAGGGGGAGCTCCCTGTATACAGAGATACATGATAAGATCCTGTCTACAGTCACCACTAGGGGGAGCTCCCTGTATACAGAGATACATGATAAGATCCTGTCTACAGTCACCACTAGGGGGAGCTTCCTGTATACAGAGATACATGATAAGATCCTGTCTACAGTCACCACTAGGGGGAGCTCCCTGTATACAGAGATACATGATAAGATGCTGTCTGCAGCCACCACTAGGGGGAGCTCCCTGTATACAGAGATACATGATGAGATCCTGTCTGCAGCCACCACTAGGGGGAGCTCTCTGTATACAGAGATACATGATAAGATCCTGTCTGCAGCCACCACTAGGGGGAGCTCCCTGTACACAGAGATACATGATAAGATCCTGTCTGCAGCCACCACTAGGGGGAGCTCCCTGTATACAGAGATACATGATAAGCTCCTGTCTGCAGCCACCACTAGGGGGAGCTCCCTGTATACAGAGATACATGATAAGATCCTGTCTGCAGTCACCACTAGGGGGAGCTCCCTGTATACAGAGATACATGATAAGATTCTGTCTGCCGCCACCACTAGGGGGAGCTCCCTGTATAGAGATACATGATAAGATCCTGTCTGCAGCCACCACTAGGGGGAGCTCCCTGTATACAGAGATACATGATGAGATCCTGTCTGCAGTCATCACTAGGGGGAGCTCCCTGTATACAGAGATACATGATAAGATTCTGTCTGCCGCCACCACTAGGGGGAGCTCCCTGTATACAGAGATACATGATAAGACTCTGTCTGCAGCCACCACTAGGGGGAGCTCCCTGTATACAGAGATACATGATAAAATCCTGTCTGCAGCCACCACTAGGGGGAGCTCCCTGTATACAGAGATACATGATAAGATCCTGTCTACAGTCACCACTAGGGGGAGCTCCCTGTATACAGAGATACATGATAAGATCCTGTCTACAGTCACCACTAGGGGGAGCTCCCTGTATACAGAGATACATGATAAGATCCTGTCTACAGTCACCACTAGGGGGAGCTCCCTGTATACAGAGATACATGATAAGATGCTGTCTGCAGCCACCACTAGGGGGAGCTCCCTGTATACAGAGATACATGATGAGATCCTGTCTGCAGCCACCACTAGGGGGAGCTCTCTGTATACAGAGATACATGATAAGATCCTGTCTGCAGCCACCACTAGGGGGAGCTCCCTGTACACAGAGATACATGATAAGATCCTGTCTGCAGCCACCACTAGGGGGAGCTCCCTGTATACAGAGATACATGATAAGCTCCTGTCTGCAGCCACCACTAGGGGGAGCTCCCTGTACACAGAGATACATGATAAGATCCTGTCTGCAGCCACCACTAGGGGGAGCTCCCTGTATACAGAGATACATGATAAGATCCTGTCTGCAGCCACCACTAGGGGGAGCTCCCTGTATACAGAGATACATGATAAGATCCTGTCTGCAGCCACCACTAGGGGGAGCACCTTGTATACAGAGATACATGATAAGATCCTGTCTGCAGCCACCACTAGGGGGAGCTCCCTGTATACAGAGATACATGATAAGATCCTGTCTGCAGTCACCACTAGGGGGAGCTCCCTGTATACAGAGATACATGATAAGATCCTGTCTGCAGTCACCACTAGGGGGAGCTCCCTGTATACAGAGATACATGATAAGATCCTGTCTGCAGTCACCACTAGGGGGAGCTCCCTGTATACAGAGATACATGATAAGATCCTGTCTGCAGCCACCACTAGGGGGAGCTCCCTGTATACAGAGATACATGATAAGATCCTGTCTGCAGTCACCACTAGGGGGAGCGCCTTGTATACAGAGATACATGATAAGATCCTGTCTGCAGCCAACACTAGGAGGAGCTCCCTGTATATAGAGATACATGATAAGATCCTGTCTGCAGTCACCACTAGGGGGAGCTCCCTGTGTACAGAGATACATGATAAGATCCTGTCTGCAGCCACCACTAGGGGGAGCTCCCTGTATACAGAGATACATGATAAGATCCTGTCTGCAGTCACCACTAGGGGGAGCTCCCTGTATACAGAGATACATGATAAGATCCTGTCTGCAGTCACCACTAGGGGGAGCTCCCTGTATACAGAGATACATGATAAGATCCTGTCTGCAGCCACCACTAGGGGGAGCTCCCTGTATACAGAGATACATGATAAGATCCTGTCTGCAGTCACCACTAGGGGGAGCTCCCTGTATACAGAGATAAATGATAAGATCCTGTCTGCAGCCACCACTAGGGGGAGCTCCCTGTATAGAGATACATGATAAGATCCTGTCTGCAGCCTCCACTAGGGGGAGCTCCCTGTATACAGAGATACATGACAAGATTGTGTCTGAAGCCACGACTGATGAGTTTATTTCCTACTTTCTATGTACATTGATGTCACTAATATATAAATTACGTTTCAGTCTATAAAACTTACATGTTGGAGACTCTTCGGTAATTTTCTGGACAGTCAAAGGACAAACACTTGTGACTTCCTTGGATGTTGTAACATTCCTCTGACGTTGAGCAGTTGTGGGTCCCGATTTCACACTCATCAATGTCTGACCAAGAAAAAGAAGTTTAACATCAATGTAACTTTGTAGTTTAAACAAATTAATGAAAATGTTACTCTAAGCGCTAAAAACCTATTTACAGGCAGAATCATCAACTTAATGTGCATTAGAAAACTAAACAGACGCTCAGAACGAAAGCAAGAAGATTCCAAGAATAATTCATATTGGTCAGAGCATGAAATGTTTCAGTAAAGTTGATTTTTCTGCACTACATGACATTATCCAGTAGATGGAGCTGCAGTCTATGTAATTCTTATTGGGGGGTTTGGGGTGCGGTCATGACAGATTCTTCTATGTGGGTGTTTGTTGTTAGTGGATACTATGTATAAGACATGTGAATGTCAGGACCACTGAAAATGTAATTTAGTTACATTTTACCTTTGCACGTTAGCCCATTGGCTGCCATGGTGTATCCATGCTCTGGGCACGCACACTGGTAGCTTCCTGGCGTGTTGACACAGGCAAAAGTGCACAGAGAGCCGATACTCTGTCGACATTCATCAATATCTGGAATAGAACGATCATTGGTTATTGTGCTTTATCACACAGTGCCCCAAAAACAGCAGCACACAGTGCCCCAATAACAGCACCACACGGTGCCCCAATAACAGCAGCACACAGTGCCCCAATAACAGCGGCACCCAGTGCCCCAATAACAGCAGCACACAGTGCCCCAATAACAGCAGCACACAGTGCCCCAATAACAGCGGCACACAGTGCCCCAATAACAGCACCACACGGTGCCCCAATAACAGCAGCACACAGTGCCCCAATAACAGCGGCACCCAGTGCCCCAATAACAGCAGCACACAGTGCCCCAATAACAGCAGCACACAGTGCCCCAATAACAGCAGCACACGGTGCCCCAATAACGGCAGCTCACAGTGCCCCAATAACAGCGCCACACGGTGCCCCAATAACAGCAGCACACAGTGCCCCAATAACAGCACCACACGGTGCCCCAATAACAGCAGCACACAGTGCCCCAATAACAGCAGCACACAGTGCCCCAATAACAGCAGCACACAGTGCCCCAATAACAGCACCACACGGTGCCCCAATAACAGCAGCACACAGTGCCACAATAACAGCACCACACGGTGCCCCAATAACAGCAGCACACAGTGCCCCAATAACAGCAGCACACAGTGCCCCAATAACAGCACCACACAGTGCCCCAATAACAGCAGCACACAGTGCCCCAATAACAGCACCACACGGTGCCCCAATAACAGCAGCACACAGTGCCACAATAACAGCACCACACGGTGCCCCAATAACAGCAGCACACGGTGCCCCAATAACAGCAGCACACAGTGCCCCAATAACAGCAGCACACAGTGCCCCAATAACAGCAGCACACAGTGCCCCAATAACAGCGGCACACAGTGCCCCAATAACAGCAGCACACAGTGCCCCAATAACGGCAGCACACAGTGCCCCAATAACAGCACCACACAGTGCCCCAATAACAGCACCACACAGTGCCCCAACAACAGCAGCACACAGTGCCCCAATAACAGCAGCACACAGTGCCCCAATAACAGCAGCACACAGTGCCCCAATAACAGCAGCACACAGTGCCCCAATAACAGCGGCACACAGTGCCCCAATAACAGCAGCACACAGTGCCCCAATAACGGCAGCACACAGTGCCCCAATAACAGCACCACACAGTGCCCCAATAACAGCACCACACAGTGCCCCAATAACAGCACCACACAGTGCCCCAATAACAGCACCACACAGTGCCCCAAAAACAGCAGCACACAGTGCCCCAATAACAGCGGCACACAGTGCCCCAATAACAGGAACACACAGTGCCCCAATAACAGCAGCACACGGTGCCCCAAAAACAGCAGCACACGGTGCCCCAATAACAGCACCACACAGTGCCCCAATAACAGCGGCACCCAGTGCCCCAATAACAGCAGCACACAGTGCCCCAATAACGGCAGCACACAGTGCCCCAATAACGGCAGCACACAGTGCCCCAATAACAGCAGCACACGGTGCCCCAATAACAGCGGCACACAGAGCACCAATAACAGCAGCACACGGTGCCCCAATAACAGCAGCACACGGTGCCCCAATAACAGCGGCACACAGTGCCCCAATAACAGCAGCACACAGTGCCACAATAACAGCAGCACACAGTGCCACAATAACAGCAGCACACAGTGCCCCAATAACAGCACCACACAGTGCCCCAATAACGGCAGCACACAGTGCCCCAATAACAGCAGCACACAGTGCCCCAATAACAGCAGCACACGGTGCCCCAATAACAGCGGCACACAGAGCACCAATAACAGCAGCACACGGTGCCCCAATAACAGCAGCACACGGTGCCCCAATAACAGCGGCACACAGTGCCCCAATAACAGCAGCACACAGTGCCACAATAACAGCAGCACACAGTGCCCCAATAACAGCAGCACACAGTGCCCCAATAACAGCAGCACACAGTGCCCCAATAACAGCAGCACACAGTGCCCCAATAACAGCAGCACACAGTGCCCCAATAACAGCGGCACACAGTGCCCCAATAACAGCAGCACACAGTGCCCCAATAACAGCGGCACACGGTGCCCCAATAACAGCTGCACACGGTGCCCCAATAACAGCACCACACAGTGCCCCAATAACGGCAGCACACAGTGCCCCAATAACAGCAGCACACAGTGCCCCAATAACAGCAGCACACGGTGCCCCAATAACAGCGGCACACAGAGCACCAATAACAGCAGCACACGGTGCCCCAATAACAGCAGCACACGGTGCCCCAATAACAGCGGCACACAGTGCCCCAATAACAGCAGCACACAGTGCCACAATAACAGCAGCACACAGTGCCACAATAACAGCAGCACACAGTGCCCCAATAACAGCAGCACACAGTGCCCCAATAACAGCAGCACACAGTGCCCCAATAACAGCAGCACACAGTGCCCCAATAACAGCAGCACACAGTGCCACAATAACAGCAGCACACAGTGCCCCAATAACAGCAGCACACAGTGCCACAATAACAGCAGCACACAGTGCCCCAATAACGGCAGCACACAGTGCCCCAATAACAGCATCACACAGTGCCCCAATAACAGCAGCACACGGTGCCCCAGTGTCTCTAGCTCATGTTACCTTCGCAGGTGGCGCCGTCGTCGCCCAGCTTGTAGCCCTCCTTGCAGTAACACTGGTAGGAGCCGTAGATGTTGGTGCACTCCTGGTTACACGGGTTCTGCTCACACTCATTTACATCTGCAGATAAACAATCACAGGTCACATGTCTGATGTACAATCATCCTGGATAGACCGCGCTCCATGGGTGGTCCTGAGTGTACACTCTGCCTATGGCCCCTGAGCTTTGGTTGATGAACAGAATGACAGGACTGCAGTGTGGACTGACACACAGGAAGGACAGTGCAGTTTTACCTTCACAATGTTTCCCGTCCTGCCCCAGGTGGAAGCCGGTGAAGCAGGAGCAGCGGTAGGAGCCCACCGTATTCTCACACGTGTGGTGACACATTCTCCCCGGATACACCCAGCACTCATTGACGTCTGAAAAGATCGGACAGGAGACGCTGAAGACACAAGTGTTGGAGATTATACGAGACTATAATAGTATTCTGCATATTACGCACCGAGACATCTCCGCCGGAACGTGTCAAAGCGATACCCGGCCTTACAGTCACAGCGATACGACCCAGCGACATTGTGGCAGGCCTGTTCAGCCGAGCAGTTGTGTGCCCCCCCGGCACATTCATCAATGTCTGCAATGAAGGGACACAATGTGACATCCGAGTCTACCAGGCACCTGGGGGCCACATCTGATCCACTCGGAGACTGGCGACCAGGCAGAGGGACCCCCGTACTACGAGCCATGTGCATCCAAGAGCTCCATCTGTTCTGGAGGTGGATGTGGACCCTCAACTCAGGGCCCTGGTTTAGCTGCACAGCTTGCACCAATGATATGACCCCCAGGAGCTCTTCAGTGGGGGCTTCATGTCCAGACACTCTACACAGGACTGAAAGGGTTAAGCACCACACAAACCCTAACCCCAATGGTATGAAAATGGGTCTAATAATTACACCTGCGCTGATACAGTGTAACAAATTATCAGAACCGAAGAAAGATGTGTGCTGCTACTGAATGCGAATGTCACCAGCCCTCAGCTGGAAAGAATATGTCTATTCAATGACAGCAAGGTTGTGTTTCCAAAAATAGGAGAGGGGGGATTGTGGAGCCCTGGTGCCTGCCGGGGGCCGAGGGGCCGCTGGCACAGGGTCTACCCTGGGGCCCAGGACTAGAGGAGGATCTATGGCTGGCTGAGTACTGTGTGACCCTCCTCACCAATGCACGTGGTCCCGTTGTGGTTGGCCTTGTACCCTCGGTTGCAGTTCAGGTGTTTCCGCTGGCACACGTACGACCCCAGGGTGTTGATACAGGTGAATCCTTGTGTGCAGGGGGCCGGGCTGGACGAGCATTCGTTAATATCTGAAAGAATAGGAAAGTCAGTCCAGGACGCACAGGACACCAGTGACCGCTCTGGCCGGGACCCCACAGGGCCACACACAGGAGAGGGGCCGGAGCCAAGCCCAACGGGGACCACTATCTCTAGGGGTCCCAGGGGAGGGGTCCAGAGCAAAGCCCAACGGGGGACCCACTATCTATAGAGGTCCCAGGGGAGGGGCCGGAGCAAAGCCCAACGGGGTCCCACTATCTCTAGAGGTCCCAGGGGAGGGGCCGGAGCCAAGCCCAATGGGGGTCCCACTATCTCTAGAGGTCCCAGGGGAGGGGCCCAGAGCAAAGCCCAACGGGGTCCCACTATCTCTAGGGGTCCCAGGGGAGGGGTCCAGAGCAAAGCCCAACGGGGTCCCACTATCTATAGAGGTCCCAGGGGAGGGGCCCAGAGCAAAGCCCAATGGGGGACCCACTATCTATAGAGGTCCCAGGGGAGGGGCCGGAGCCAAGCCCAATGGGGGTCCCACTATCTCTAGAGGTCCCAGGGGAGGGGCCCAGAGCAAAGCCCAACGGGGGACCCACTATCTCTAGAGGTCCCAGGGGAGGGGCCCAGAGCAAAGCCCAACGGGGGACCCACTATCTATAGAGGTCCCAGGGGAGGGGCCCAGAGCAAAGCCCAACGGGGTCCCACTATCTATAGAGGTCCCAGGGGAGGGGCCCAGAGCAAAGCCCAACGGGGTCCCACTATCTCTAGAGGTCCCAGGGGAGGGGCCCAGAGCAAAGCCCAACGGGGGACCCACTATCTATAGAGGTCCCAGGGGAGGGGCCCAGAGCAAAGCCCAACGGTGGACCCACTATCTCTAGAGGTCCCAGGGGAGGGGCCCAGAGCAAAGCCCAACGGGGGACCCACTATCTATAGAGGTCCCAGGGGAGGGGCCGGAGCCAAGCCCAACGGGGGACCCACTATCTATAGAGGTCCCAGGGGAGGGGCCCAGAGCAAAGCCCAACGGGGTCCCACTATCTATAGAGGTCCCAGGGGAGGGGCCCAGAGCAAAGCCCAACGGGGTCCCACTATCTCTAGAGGTCCCAGGGGAGGGGCCCAGAGCAAAGCCCAACGGGGGACCCACTATCTATAGAGGTCCCAGGGGAGGGGCCGGAGCCAAGCCCAACGGGGACCACTATCTCTAGGGGTCCCAGGGGAGGGGTCCAGAGCAAAGCCCAACGGGGTCCCACTATCTATAGAGGTCCCAGGGGAGGGGCCGGAGCCAAGCCCAACGGGGACCACTATCTCTAGAGGTCCCAGGGGAGGGGCCCAGAGCAAAGCCCAACGGGGGACCCACTATCTATAGAAGTCCCAGGGGAGGGGCCCAGAGCAAAGCCCAACGGGGTCCCACTATCTCTAGAGGTCCCAGGGGAGGGGCCCAGAGCAAAGCCCAACGGGGGACCCACTATCTATAGAGGTCCCAGGGGAGGGGCCGGAGCCAAGCCCAACGGGGACCCACTATCTCTAGGGGTCCCAGGGGAGGGGCCGGAGCCAAGCCCAACGGGGACCACTATCTCTAGGGGTCCCAGGGGAGGGGCCCAGAGCAAAGCCCAACGGGGTCCCACTATCTCTAGAGGTCCCAGGGGAGGGGCCCAGAGCAAAGCCCAACGGGGGACCCACTATCTATAGAGGTCCCAGGGGAGGGGCCCAGAGCAAAGCCCAACGGGGGACCCACTATCTCTAGAGGTCCCAGGGGAGGGGCCGGAGCCAAGCCCAACGGGGACCACTATCTCTAGGGGTCCCGGGGAGGGGTCCAGAGCAAAGCCCAACGGGGTCCCACTATCTATAGAGGTCCCAGGGGAGGGGCCGGAGCCAAGCCCAACGGGGACCACTATCTCTAGAGGTCCCAGGGGAGGGGCCCAGAGCAAAGCCCAACGGGGGACCCACTATCTATAGAGGTCCCAGGGGAGGGGCCCAGAGCAAAGCCCAACGGGGGACCCACTATCTATAGAGGTCCCAGGGGAGGGGCCCAGAGCAAAGCCCAACGGGGGACCCACTATCTATAGAGGTCCCAGGGGAGGGGCCGGAGCCAAGCCCAACGGGGACCACTATCTCTAGGGGTCCCAGGGGAGGGGCCCAGAGCAAAGCCCAACGGGGGACCCACTATCTATAGAGGTCCCAGGGGAGGAGCCCAGAGCAAAGCCCAACGGGGTCCCACTATCTCTAGGGGTCCCAGGGGAGGGGTCCAGAGCAAAGCCCAACGGGGTCCCACTATCTCTAGAGGTCCCAGGGGAGGGGCCCAGAGCAAAGCCCAACGGGGGACCCACTATCTATAGAGGTCCCAGGGGAGGGGCCGGAGCAAAGCCCAACGGGGGACCCACTATCTCTAGAGGTCCCAGGGGAGGGGCCGGAGCAAAGCCCAACGGGGGACTCACTATCTCTAGGGGTCCCAGGGGAGGGGTCCAGAGCAAAGCCCAACGGGGTCCCACTATCTCTAGAGGTCCCAGGGGAGGGGCCGGAGCAAAGCCCAACGGGGGACCCACTATCTCTAGGGGTGCCTTAACTGTTTCCTCAAACCCCTGTCCCAAATATATATATCTACAGTGATACATTGTGACAAAATATTATACACGTAATTATTATTATTTACTCTGATACATTGTGACAACCACCAGTTGTGATCACAGAGCTAGATCTATAACATCTGATGGTGCGCAATGAATATCTCCCCGACAGCAAGCAGAGATCTTTAGGTTACAATCACACAATGAATATCTCCCCGACAGCAAGCAGAGATCTTTAGGTTACGATCCCACAATGAATATCTCCCCTGACAGCAAGCAGAGATCTTTAGGTTACAATCACACAATGAATATCTCCCCGACAGCAAGCAGAGATCTTTAGGTTACAATCCCACAATGAATATCTCCCTGACAGCAAGCAGAGATCTTTAGGTTACGATCCCACAATGAATATCTCCCTGACAGCAAGCAGAGATCTTTAGGCTACAATCCCACAATGAATATCTCCCCAACAGCAAGCAGAGATCTTTAGGTTACGATCCCACAATGAATATCTCCCTGACAGCAAGCAGAGATCTTTAGGTTACAATCACACAATGAATATCTCCCCTGACAGCAAGCAGAGATCTTTAGGTTACAATCACACAATGAATATCTCCCCAACAGCAAGCAGAGATCTTTAGGTTACAATCACACAATGAATATCTCCCCGACAGCAAGCAGAGATCTTTAGGCTACAATCACACAATGAATATCTCCCCGACAGCAAGCAGAGATCTTTAGGTTACGATCCCACAATGAATATCTCCCCTGACAGCAAGCAGAGTTCTTTAGGTTACGATCCCACAATGAATATCTCCCCGACAGCAAGCAGAGATCTTTAGGTTACAATCCCACAATGAATATCTCCCCGACAGCAAGCAGAGATCTTTAGGTTACGATCCCACAATGAATAGCTCTCCTGACAGCAAGCAGAGATCTTTAGGTTACAATCCCACAATGAATATCTCCCCGACAGCAAGCAGAGATCTTTAGGTTACAATCACACAATGAATATCTCCCCAACAGCAAGCAGAGATCTTTAGGTTACGATCCCACAATGAATAGCTCTCCTGACAGCAAGCAGAGATCTTTAGGTTACAATCCAACAATGAATATCTCCCCGACAGCAAGCAGAGATCTTTAGGTTACAATCACACAATGAATATCTCCCCGACAGCAAGCAGAGATCTTTAGGTTACGATCCCACAATGAATATCTCCCCTGACAGCAAGCAGAGATCTTTAGGTTACAATCCCACAATGAATATCTCCCCGACAGCAAGCAGAGATCTTTAGGCTACAATCACACAATGAATATCTCCCCGACAGCAAGCAGAGATCTTTAGGTTACGATCCCACAATGAATATCTCCCCTGACAGCAAGCAGAGATCTTTAGGCTACAATCACACAATGAATATCTCCCCGACAGCAAGCAGAGATCTTTAGGTTATGATCCCACAATGAATATCTCCCTGACAGCAAGCAGAGATCTTTAGGTTACAATCACACAATGAATATCTCCCCGACAGCAAGCAGAGATCTTTAGGTTACAATCACACAATGAATATCTCCCCAACAGCAAGCAGATATCTTTAGGTTACGATCCCACAATGAATAGCTCTCCTGACAGCAAGCAGAGATCTTTAGGTTACAATCACACAATGAATATCTCCCCGACAGCAAGCAGAGATCTTTAGGTTACAATCACACAATGAATATCTCCCCGACAGCAAGCAGAGATCTTTAGGTTACAATCCCACAATTAATATCTCCCCTGACAGCAAGCAGAGATCTTTAGGTTACGATCCCACAATGAATATCTCCCCGACAGCAAGCAGAGATCTTTAGGTTACAATCACACAATGAATATCTCCCCAACAGCAAGCAGATATCTTTAGGTTACAATCACACAATGAATATCTCCCCGACAGCAAGCAGAGATCTTTAGGTTACAATCACACAATGAATATCTCCCCGACAGCAAGCAGAGATCTTTAGGTTACAATCCCACAATGAATATCTCCCCTGACAGCAAGCAGAGATCTTTAGGTTACGATCCCACAATGAATATCTCCCCTGACAGCAAGCAGAGATCTTTAGGTTACGATCCCACAATGAATATCTCCCCTGACAGCAAGCAGAGATCTTTAGGTTACGATCCCACAATGAATATCTCCCTGACAGCAAGCAGAGATCTTTAGGTTACGATCCCACAATGAATATCTCCCTGACAGCAAGCAGAGATCTTTAGGTTACGATCCCACAATGAATAGCTCTCCTGACAGCAAGCAGAGATCTTTAGGTTACAATCCCACAATGAATATCTCCCCTGACAGCAAGCAGAGATCTTTAGGTTACGATCCCACAATGAATATCTCCCCGACAGCAAGCAGAGATCTTTAGGTTACGATCCCACAATGAATATCTCCCCTGACAGCAAGCAGAGATCTTTAGGTTACGATCCCACAATGAATATCTCCCCGACAGCAAGCAGAGATCTTTAGGTTACGATCCCACAATGAATATCTCCCCTGACAGCAAGCAGAGATCTTTAGGTTACAATCCCACAATGAATATCTCCCCTGACAGCAAGCAGAGATCTTTAGGTTACGATCCCACAATGAATATCTCCCCGACAGCAAGCAGAGATCTTTAGGTTACAATCCCACAATGAATATCTCCCCGACAGCAAGCAGAGATCTTTAGGTTACGATCCCACAATGAATATCTCCCCGACAGCAAGCAGAGATCTTTAGGTTACGATCCCACAATGAATATCTCCCCTGACAGCAAGCAGAGATCTTTAGGTTACGATCCCACAATGAATATCTCCCCGACAGCAAGCAGAGATCTTTAGGTTACGATCCCACAATGAATATCTCCCCGACAGCAAGCAGAGATCTTTAGGTTACAATCCCACAATGAATATCTCCCCTGACAGCAAGCAGATATCTTTAGGTTACGATCCCACAATGAATATCTCCCCTGACAGCAAGCAGAGATCTTTAGGTTACAATCCCACAATGAATATCTCCCCTGACAGCAAGCAGAGATCTTTAGGTTACGATCCCACAATGAATATCTCCCCTGACAGCAAGCAGAGATCTTTAGGTTACAATCACACAATGAATATCTCCCTGACAGCAAGCAGAGATCTTTAGGTTACAATCCCACAATGAATATCTCCCTGACAGCAAGCAGAGATCTTTAGGTTACAATCACACAATGAATATCTCCCCGACAGCAAGCAGAGATCATTAGGTTACAATCACACAATGAATATCTCCCTGACAGCAAGCAGAGATCTTTAGGTTACAATCCCACAATGAATATCTCCCCTGACAGCAAGCAGAGATCTTTAGGTTACGATCCCACAATGAATAACTCCCCTGACAGCAAGCAGAGATCTTTAGGCCACAATCCCACAATGAATATCTCCCTGACAGCAAGCAGAGATCTTTAGGCTACGATCCCACAATGAATATCTCCCCTGACAGCAAGCAGAGATCTTTAGGTTACGATCCCACAATGAATATCTCCCCTGACAGCAAGCAGAGATCTTTAGGTTACGATCCCACAATGAATATCTCCCCTGACAGCAAGCAGAGATCTTTAGGCTACGATCCCACAATGAATATCTCTCTGACAGCAAGCAGAGATCTTTAGGCTATAATCCCACAATGAATAGCTCTCCTGACAGCAAGCAGAGATCTTTAGGTTACAATCCCACAATGAATATCTCCCTGACAGCAAGCAGAGATCTTTAGGCTACGATCCCACAATGAATATCTCTCTGACAGCAAGCAGAGATCTTTAGGCTATAATCCCACAATGAATAGCTCTCCTGACAGCAAGCAGAGATCTTTAGGTTACGATCCCACAATGAATATCTCCCTGACAGCAAGCAGAGATCTTTAGGTTACGATCCCACAATGAATATCTCCCTGACAGCAAGCAGAGATCTTTAGGCTACGATCCCACAATGAATATCTCCCCTGACAGCAAGCAGAGATCTTTAGGTTACGATCCCACAATGAATATCTCCCCGACAGCAAGCAGAGATCTTTAGGTTACAATCCCACAATGAATATCTCCCCTGACAGCAAGCAGAGATCTTTAGGTTACGATCCCACAATGAATATCTCCCCGACAGCAAGCAGAGATCTTTAGGTTACAATCACACAATGAATATCTCCCTGACAGCAAGCAGAGATCTTTAGGTTACAATCCCACAATGAATATCTGCCCTGACAGCAAGCAGAGATCTGTAGGTTACAATCCCACAATGAATATCTCCCTGACAGCAAGCAGAGATCTTTAGGCCACGATCCCACAATGAATATCTCCCTGACAGCAAGCAGAGATCTTTAGGTTACAATCCCACAATGAATATCTCCCCTGACAGCAAGCAGAGATCTTTAGGTTACAATCACACAATGAATATCTCCCCTGACAGCAAGCAGAGATCTTTAGGCTACAATCACACAATGAATATCTCCCTGACAGCAAGCAGAGATCTTTAGGTTACGATCCCACAATGAATAGCTCTCCTGACAGCAAGCAGAGATCTTTAGGTTACGATCCCACAATGAATAGCTCTCCTGACAGCAAGCAGAGATCTTTAGGTTACGATCCCACAATGAATAGCTCTCCTGACAGCAAGCAGAGATCTTTAGGTTACAATCCCACAATGAATATCTCCCCGACAGCAAGCAGATATCTTTAGGTTACAATCCCACAATGAATATCTCCCTGACAGCAAGCAGAGATCTTTAGGCCACGATCCCACAATGAATATCTCCCCTGACAGCAAGCAGAGATCTTTAGGTTACAATCCCACAATGAATATCTCCCCTGACAGCAAGCAGAGATCTGTAGGTTACAATCCCACAATGAATATCTCCCTGACAGCAAGCAGAGATCTTTAGGCCACGATCCCACAATGAATATCTCCCTGACAGCAAGCAGAGATCTTTAGGTTACGATCCCACAATGAATATCTCCCCTGACAGCAAGCAGAGATCTTTAGGTTACAATCCCACAATGAATATCTCCCCGACAGCAAGCAGAGATCTTTAGGCCACGATCCCACAATGAATATCTCCCTGACAGCAAGCAGAGATCTTTAGGTTACGATCCCACAATGAATATCTCCCCTGACAGCAAGCAGATATCTTTAGGTTACAATCCCACAATGAATATCTCCCCTGACAGCAAGCAGAGATCTTTAGGTTACGATCCCACAATGAATATCTCCCCTGACAGCAAGCAGAGATCTTTAGGTTACAATCCCACAATGAATATCTCCCCTGACAGCAAGCAGAGATCTGTAGGTTACAATCCCACAATGAATATCTCCCTGACAGCAAGCAGAGATCTTTAGGCCACGATCCCACAATGAATATCTCCCTGACAGCAAGCAGAGATCTTTAGGTTACGATCCCACAATGAATATCTCCCCTGACAGCAAGCAGAGATCTTTAGGCCACGATCCCACAATGAATATCTCCCCTGACAGCAAGCAGAGATCTTTAGGCCACGATCCCACAATGAATATCTCCCCTGACAGCAAGCAGAGATCTTTAGGTTACAATCACACAATGAATATCTCCCCTGACAGCAAGCAGAGATCTTTAGGCTACAATCACACAATGAATATCTCCCTGACAGCAAGCAGAAATCTTTAGGTTACGATCCCACAATGAATAGCTCTCCTGACAGCAAGCAGAGATCTTTAGGTTACGATCCCACAATGAATAGCTCTCCTGACAGCAAGCAGAGATCTTTAGGTTACGATCCCACAATGAATAGCTCTCCTGACAGCAAGCAGAGATCTTTAGGTTACGATCCCACAATGAATAGCTCTCCTGACAGCAAGCAGAGATCTTTAGGTTACAATCCCACAATGAATATCTCCCCTGACAGCAAGCAGAGATCTGTAGGTTACAATCCCACAATGAATATCTCCCTGACAGCAAGCAGAGATCTTTAGGCCACGATCCCACAATGAATATCTCCCTGACAGCAAGCAGAGATCTTTAGGCCACGATCCCACAATGAATATCTCCCTGACAGCAAGCAGAGATCTTTAGGCCACGATCCCACAATGAATATCTCCCCTGACAGCAAGCAGAGATCTTTAGGCCACGATCCCACAATGATGTTCTGATAACTTTTATTAACCCTTCGCAGTATTTCAATGGCAAATTCTAACCTTGACATACGCCGTCATCCAGGGTGAACCCGATGTCACACGTCACGTCCACGGCGCACACAAACGACCCCGCCGTGTTCACGCAGCGCTCGCCTCTGCCACAGGTGTGCGTATTCAGGCTGCACTCATCGACATCTGCCCCCGGGGACGATAAGATTGGGGGATTTACATACAATGTCTTTCCTGATTGTTGTTACACGCAGCACTTTTGACATTTTGTGAGCGGCGGGGACTGAGGCGAGAACTTCATTTGGCTACAAACATTTGCTGTAGAATATGGGGCAGAACATTCCTCTGCAGGTTCATGTGTCTCCATGGTAACAGAACTGTATCTAATCCTTACACTTGTTTTCTTAATAACCTAAAGCCAGTAGAAGATAGAAAGTGACCAGTGACTGCAGGAACAAATACAAGGATTGCTGTAGTCCGTTACCATGGAAATACATCACTCTGCATGGGAGCTGTAGACACACAATGTTAATTATAATAATCTATTTGCAAACTTCCTTTTTTAAAATCTATTTTAATATATGTATATCATTGGGGGGTGTTGGATACTTGCCTTTTTTAGGTTCTGGTGTTGGTTCGGATTTGGCCAGAAGTTTGATTTCTGGAGGAAGTAACTGCTCTTCTCCATTGCAGCACAGCATCATCATGTGGTTGCAGGGGTAGCCCAGGTTCAGGTTGGACTCGCAGGAATCTCCTTCCTTCTGGATCTTCAGTCCCAGCGAACAACAGTCACAGCAAAGCTACAATGTAACAAGGAGGGAGGAACAAAGGAATATTAATGCGGATCCCTGGAGAAGGGGAACTAACGGTTTGGGTCCCTGATCCTTGGGGGATTGTGGTGTCCTAAAGGCCGTAGAGGAAACTTAGATTTCTGGAGGATGAGGCAGAACCCAGGGGAACGCAGGATGATGGTTCCATGTGCTGCAGTGTCACTGATGGCCACCAGGCAGCGCTGCACTGTATCATAGCATGTCCTCCTGTGATTATTATTATTATTTATTTATATAGCACCATTAATTCCATGGTGCTTTACATGAGAAGGGGTTACATTAGATTTATCTATGGAGCCGCTTGTATCAATGTTACAACATGATCCTCATTGCTGCAAAACAGCCTGAACTAAAAGTCACACATTAGGCCGAGTGCTCCTGTGTTCTGTACAAGAAAGCAACAGACATCTCTGCTGGACACCGGAAGAACAAAACGATCAGACATCCCCGATACCAGGTACGGACTGGGGCTGAAATTCAGTCCTGGCATTTGGAATCACACAGGCCCAAATTGTCCCCGTCCCCATGAACCAGACGGGATCTATCACTAATATTACCCTGGATGGAGGAAAGGAAGATTTACTACAAGACCAATATTTCTAATGATCCCCGCGGCTGATGGGGTAAGTGACGGAGTCAGCGACTTTGTGCTCCATCACAACTCCTAACAGTATGGGGGTCCTGAGAACACGGATTCTGCTAACAACGTAGCAGACGAGGCGGCCCATGACCAGACAGGCCCTGCCCGATACACATCTCCCACGATGATCAGCCGCCATACACATTACACTGTAACTCACCTTGAAGTGCGACCTTTCACAGAGATCGTTCTCTGCCTGAAGACAGACTCCATGTTCTTTGGCGGCAATCATCCCAGAAATACAAGAGTTATCCTTAATGTAAGAAATACAGCATTGCCGCTCCGCCAGCCTGGAAATGGGAGAGATTAACAACTTAAGAGATGAAACCACAATAATACTGCCCCTATATACAAGAATATAACTACTATAATACTGCCCCTATAAACAAGAATATAACTACTATAATACTGCTACTATGTACAAGAATATAACTACTATAATACTGCCCCTATATACAAGAATATAACTACTATAACACTGCCCCTATGTACAAGATTATAACTACTATAATACTGCTCCTATATACAAGAATATAACTACTATAATACTGCCCCTATGTACAAGAATACAACTACTATAATACTGCTCCTATGTACAAGATTATAACTACTATAATACTGCCCCTATGTACAAGATTATAACTACTATAATACTGCTCCTATGTACAAGAATATAACTACTATAATACTGCTACTATGTACAAGAATATAACTACTATAATACTGCTCCTATGTACAAGAATATAACTACTATAATACTGCCCCTATGTACAAGAATATAACTACTATAATACTGCCCCTATATACAAGAATATAACTACTATAATACTGCCCCTATATACAAGAATATAACTACTATAATACTGCCCCTATGTACAAGAATATAACTACTATAATACTGCCCCTATGTACAAGAATATAACTACTATAATACTGCTCCTATGTACAAGAATATAACTACTATAATACTGCCCCTATGTACAAGAATATAACTACTATAATACTGCCCCTATATACAAGAATATAACTACTATAATACTGCCCCTATATACAAGAATATAACTACTATAATACTGCCCCTATGTACAAGAATATAACTACTATAATACTGCCCCTATGTACAAGAATATAACTACTATAATACTGCTCCTATGTACAAGAATATAACTACTATAATACTGCCCCTATGTACAAGATTATAACTACTATAATACTGCCTCCTATGTACAAGAATATAACTACTATAATACTGCCCCTATATACAAGAATATAACTACTATAATACTGCCCCTATATACAAGAATATAACTACTATAATACTGCCTCTATGTACAAGAATATAACTACTATAATACTGCCCCTATGTACAAGAATATAACTACTATAATACTGCCCCTATGTACAAGATTATAACTACTATAATACTGCCCCCTATGTACAAGAATATAACTACTATAACACTGCTCCTATGTACAAGAATATAACTACTATAATACTGCCCCTATGTACAAGAATATAACTACTATAATACTGCCCCCTATGTACAAGAATATAACTACTATAATACTGCCCCTATGTACAAGAATATAACTACTATAATACTGCTCCTATGTACAAGAATATAACTACTATAATACTGCCCCTATGTACAAGAATATAACTACTGTAATACTGCTCCTATGTACAAGAATATAACTACTATATACTGCTCCTATGTACAAGAATATAACTACTATAATACTGATCCTATATACAATAATATAACTTCTATAATACTGCTCCTATATACAAGAATATAACTACTATAATACTGTCGCTATGTATAAGAATATAACTACTATAATACTGCTCCTATGTACAAGAATATAACTACTATAATACTGCTCCTATGTATAAGAATATAACTACTATAATACTGCTCCTATGTACAAGAATATAACTAATATAATACTGCTCCTATGTACAAGAATATAACTTCTATAATACTGCTCCTATATACAAGAATATAACTACTATAATACTGTCGCTATGTATAAGAATATAACTACTATAATACTGCTCCTATGTACAAGAATATAACTAATATAATACTGCTCCTATATACAAGAATATAGCTACTATAATACTGCTCCTATGTGCAAGAATATAACTACTATAATACTGCCCCTATATACAAGAATATAACTACTATAATACTGCCCCTATGTACAAGAATATAACTACTATAATACTGCCTCTATGTACAAGAATATAACTACTATAATACTGCCCCTATGTACAATAATATAACTACTATAATACTGCCCCTATGTACAAGAATATAACTACTATAATACTGCCCCTATGTACAAGAATATAACTACTATAATACTGCTCCTATGTACAATAATATAACTACTATAATACTGCTCCCTATGTACAAGAATATAACTACTATAATACTGCTCCTATGTACAAGAATATAACTACTATAATACTGCACATATGTACAAGAATATAACTACTGTAATACTGCCCCTATGTACAAGAATATAACTACTGTAATACTGCCCCTATGTACAAGAATATAACTACTATAATACTGCACCTATGTACAAGAATATAACTACTATAATACTGCCCCTATGTACAAGAATATAACAACTGTAATACTGCCCCTATGTACAAGAATATAACTACTATAATACTGCACCTATGTACAAGAATATAACTACTATAATACTGCCCCTATATACAAGAATATAACTACTATAATACTGCCCCTATGTACAAGAATATAACTACTGTAATACTGCTCCTATGTACAAGAATATAACTACTATAATACTGCTCCTATATACAAGAATATAACTTCTATAATACTGCTCCTATATACAAGAATATAACTACTATAATACTGTCGCTATGTATAAGAATATAACTACTATAATACTGCTCCTATATACAAGAATATAGCTACTATAATACTGCTCCTATGTGCAAGAATATAACTACTATAATACTGCCCCTATGTACAAGAATATAACTACTATAATACTGCTCCTATGTACAAGAATATAACTACTATAATACTGCTCCTATGTATAAGAATATAACTACTATAATACTGCCCCTATGTACAAGAATATAACTACTATAATACTGCCCCTATATACAAGAATATAACTACTATAATACTGCCCCTATGTACAAGAATATAACTACTATAATACTGCCTCTATGTACAAGAATATAACTACTATAATACTGCTCCTATGAACAAGAATATAACTACTATAATACTGCCCCATGTACAAGAATATAACTACTATAATACTGCTCCTATGTACAAGAATATAACTACTATAATACTGCTCTTATGTACAAGAATATAACTACTATAATACTGCTCCTATGTACAAGAATATAACTACTATAATACTGCTCCTATGTACAAAAATATAACTACTATAATACTGTCCCTATATACAAGAATATAACTACTATAATACTGCCCCTATATACAAGAATATAACTGCTATAATACTGCTCCTATATACAAGAATATAACGACTATAATACTGCCCCTATATACAAGAATATAACTACTATAATACTGCTCATATGTACAAGAATATGACTACTATAATACTGCCCCCTATGTACAAGAATATAACTACTATAATACTGCTCCTATGTACAAGAATATAACTACTATAATACTGCCCCTATGTACAAGAATATAACTACTATAATACTGCTCCTATGTACAAGAATATAACTACTATAATACTGCCCCCTATGTACAAGAATATAACTACTATAATACTGCCCCTATGTACAAGGATATAACTACTATAATACTGCCCCTATATACAAGAATATAACTACTATAATACTGCCCCTATGTACAAGAATATAACTACTATAATACTGCCTCTATGTACAAGAATATAACTACTATAATACTGCTCCTATGAACAAGAATATAACTACTATAATACTGCCCCATGTACAAGAATATAACTGCTATAATACTGCTCCTATGTACAAGAATATAACTACTATAATACTGCTCTTATGTACAAGAATATAACTACTATAATACTGCTCCTATGTACAAGAATATAACTACTATAATACTGCTCCTATGTACAAAAATATAACTACTATAATACTGTCCCTATATACAAGAATATAACTACTATAATACTGCCCCTATATACAAGAATATAACTGCTATAATACTGCTCCTATATACAAGAATATAACGACTATAATACTGCCCCTATATACAAGAATATAACTACTATAATACTGCTCCTATGTACAAGAATATAACTACTATAATACTGCCCCCTATGTACAAGAATATAACTACTATAATACTGCTCCTATGTACAAGAATATAACTACTATAATACTGCCCCTATGTACAAGAATATAACTACTATAATACTGCTCCTATGTACAAGAATATAACTACTATAATACTGCCCCCTATGTACAAGAATATAACTACTATAATACTGCCCCTATGTACAAGGATATAACTACTATAATACTGCCCCTATATACAAGAATATAACTACTATAATACTGCCCCCTATGTACAAGAATATAACTACTATAATACTGCTCCTATGTACAAGGATATAACTACTATAATACTGCCCCTATGTACAAGAATATAACTACTATAATACTGCTCCTATGTACAAGAATATAACTACTATAATACTGCCCCTATGTACAAGAATATAACTACTATAATACTGCTCCTATGTACAAGAATATAACTACTATAATACTGTTCCTATATACAAGAATATAACTACTATAATACTGCTGCTATATACAAGAATATAACTACTATAATACTGCTCCCTGTATACAAGAATATAACTACTATAGTACTGCCCCCTATGTATAAGAATATAACTACTGTAATACTGCCCCTATTTACAAGAATATAACTACTGTAATACTGCCCCTATGTACAAGAATATAACTACTATAATACTGCACCTATGTACAAGAATATAACTACTGTAATACTGCCCCTATGTACAAGAATATAACTACTATAATACTGCACCTATGTACAAGAATATAACTACTGTAATACTGCCCCTATGTACAAGAATATAACTACTGTAATACTGCCCCTATGTACAAGAATATAACTACTATAATACTGCACCTATGTACAAGAATATAACTACTATAATACTGCCCCTATATACAAGAATATAACTACTATAATACTGCCCCTATGTACAAGAATATAACTACTGTAATACTGCTCCTATGTACAAGAATATAACTACTATATACTGCTCCTATGTACAAGAATATAACTACTATAATACTGCTCCTATATACAAGAATATAACTTCTATAATACTGCTCCTATATACAAGAATATAACTACTATAATACTGTCGCTATGTATAAGAATATAACTACTATAATACTGCTCCTATGTACAAGAATATAACTAATATAATACTGCTCCTATGTACAAGAATATAACTACTATAATACTGCCCCTATGTACAAGAATATAACTACTATAATACTGCCCCTATATACAAGAATATAACTACTATAATACTGCCCCTATGTACAAGAATATAACTACTATAATACTGCCTCTATGTACAAGAATATAACTACTATAATACTGCTCCTATGAACAAGAATATAACTACTATAATACTGCCCCATGTACAAGAATATAACTACTATAATACTGCTCCTATGAACAAGAATATAACTACTATAATACTGCCCCATGTACAAGAATATAACTACTATAATACTGCTCCTATGTACAAGAATATAACTACTATAATACTGCCCCTATGTACAAGAATATAACTACTATAATACTGCCTCTATGTACAAGAATATAACTACTATAATACTGCTGCTATGTACAAAAATATAACTACTATAATACTGCTCCTATGTACAAGAATATAACTACTATAATACTGCTCCTATGTACAAGAATATAACTACTATAATACTGCCCCTATGTACAAGAATATAACTACTATAATACTGCCCCTATGTACAAGGATATAACTACTATAATACTGCCCCTATATACAAGAATATAACTACTATAATACTGCCCCCTATGTACAAGAATATAACTACTATAATACTGCTCCTATATACAAGGATATAACTACTATAATACTGCCCCTATGTACAAGAATATAACTACTATAATACTGCTCCTATGTACAAGAATATAACTACTATAATACTGCCTCTATGTACAAGAATATAACTACTATAATACTGCTGCTATGTACAAAAATATAACTACTATAATACTGCTCCTATGTACAAGAATATAACTACTATAATACTGCCCCTATGTACAAGAATATAACTACTATAATACTGCTCCTATGTACAAGAATATAACTACTATAATACTGCCCCTATATACAAGAATATAACTACTATAATACTGCCCCTATGTACAAGAATATAACTACTATAATACTGCCTCTATGTACAAGAATATAACTACTATAATACTGCCCCTATGTACAAGAATATAACTACTATAATACTGCTCCTATGTACAAGAATATAACTACTATAATACTGCCCCTATATACAAGAATATAACTACTATAATACTGCCTCCTAGCTGTGAGGTTGTGTGTTGGTAGTTCTCCTGATGTCTGGAGCAAGCCCAGGGAGGGGCCACCCTGGGCGGGGAAGCTCCCCAGGCAAGGCCCAGGCTTCTCGGCCTACACTGGGTCAAGGCTCCCAGACCTCTCTGAATGGGAATGTTAATCCCAAAGCCTCTGTGAGACCAGTGAATGCAGCGGCCAAAGCTGCAGCAGTTCTGTGATGGAAGAAAAACCAGCAAGTAAAGGTTTGGGAGGAAAATCTACTCCAAGTCCAGCAAAGAAGCCAGAAGGTAAAGTGTTGGTGAGTGATGTTCCACAGCACAGTATGAAGTCCTGTAACTCCCCGGTCAGTCAGCAGCCCCTGCCTGAGGCTCAGGTGAGATCACTCTCAGCTGTACCAATCACCTCTCCTGCTTCCAGGCAGAGACGGACGTCTTTGGAAAGACAAACTATACAGGAGAACTTGCAGCAACATGGCAGTGTGGCGCTGTCAGGACGCACCCGGTCACAGTCAGGTGGCAGCGATAAACCTGCTGCGGAGCCGGCATCCAGCCGAGGAGCCACAAAGCCATCTGTGGTGGAACCGCACAAGTCTGTATTCAAAACCCCTGTACCCGTGGTGAAGACAAAACCTGTGCAGCCGGCGCGTGCACCCGAGCTGCAGCTAGCGGACGAGATACCAGGACTTGTCAGAAAGCTGGGTGAGTTACAGCAGCAAAAAAAAGCGCTGCAAATGGAGGTAGACTTCATCTATAGTCTAAAGACCACTAACCCTGCCAGTAATGATGTGTATGACCTGAGACTGAACACACTGGGGGTGCAGCTGGCAAGTGTGGTGCAGGACATTGAATCTGTGCTGGAGGGCATGGGGCCCCTGGCGGAGACCTACAGGAACCGGGAGCGGTTCGCCTCCTATAAGCAGGACTGTGCTGTAGAGACCAGGACCCCTGATATTCAGGACGGGACCCCCCAGCAGCGGACACGGCCTGTGTTACAGGCTGCCCGCTTCTGCTTCCAAGAAGGAAAAAAACTGCAGCAGCAAGCAGCTGAGTGTGAACAGGAGCATGCACTTCAGACTCCAACAGAGGCACCACAGGTCCCAGAATGCCCCATGCAGGAGCAGGACAGTGTTTGTGAGACTGTTTGTGCTGATGAGGCTGAGGCTGAGGCACAGACCGGGGCTGGTGATGTTGTGCCCATGGAGTCGGGGGTTGGGGAGGCTTCACATTCTGTCATGGACGTGGCACTGTCTGATAATGATACTGCTAATAATAATATGCATGATATGTGTGACTATCCCCCGTTACCATCTAGTCCACAAGGTGTGGCAGCCCCCCCTGCTGCAGACCCTCTCCCTGCTGCAGACCCTCTCCCTGTCAGTCGGCCCAGTGTGACCCGGCAGGTGCCCCCCAGGAATGCCTGGAGCCGCGGCGCCCCATCCTTCACTTCCAGCGCCAGGTATACCAGCCAGACTTTTAAGCGCATTAATGTGGTGCGGTTTAAGTACATAGGTGCCAAGGAGGATCTGCCACAGCGCAGGTATGTGGTGAGAGAGCTGCTATGCGGCCAGATGGGGTTTGTGGCAAACGAGATACTGGCGGTGTCCAATCTTCTGGACAGACAGGGCTATGAGGTCAGCTTCAAGCTGCAGTGTGACCTGGACAGGTTCTGGTCCAATTACCCCAGGTTCAGAGACGCTGAAGGCTGGAATAAGTTTATATTGGTTCCTATCTCCAGGCCGGACACTGTCACGGTAAACATCACCTTCTGGAATGAGGCCGTTCCCCCACAGGACATCGAGGTGTGGCTCCGGAGACACTGTGACCTCGCCTCTGGACTCTCCAAGGTCAGAGGTGAGGATGGTATCTGGACAATGGGGTGGAAAGCTGTGGTGAAACTGCGGCAACTCAATAACATTACTGCCCATTTACCCAACTCCTTCATTGGGAGGGAGAAGGGAAGATGTTATTACCCCGGGCAGCCCAGGAAATGCTTCAAATGTGGTGAGAAAGGTAATCTGGCCAACGCCTGTACTGTGGTGAAGTGCAGCCTGTGTGGGGATATCGGCCATGTCGCTGTGGATTGCCGGGATGTTAGATGCAACCTCTGCGGTAAGATGGGCCACCCTCACAGGGACTGTCCAGACGCCTGGCATAATATCTGCAGAGTCTTCCCTGATGAGGCTGTACTGGCAGGGGCAGAGGCTCAGGAGGATGAGGATGTGGTGGCAGGGGCGCATGAGGGGGAGGATTTAATGTCAGGAGAGATGGTGACCAGCCCAGATGCCCAGCAGGAGTCCATTCATGTAACACCAGAGAAGCAGGGTATAGAGGGTGCAGAGGGGAACTCGGAGGTCGCTCCTCAGGTCCAGCAGCCTCAGGAAGCCCCCCCTTCAGCATCACTGTCTGAATCTGATGACTGGAGCGTTAATCACAATAAAAGGAAGAAAAAGAGCACGTCCTCCCGTAAACCTGAGGCAGAATATGACGCCCGTCAGAGTGCTACTAAGAAGGTTCAGAATTCTGCAGGAGTGATGGTTGTGTCCAACAAGTATGGAGTTTTATCGGAGTCTAATGATGATGATTATGAGACAGAGTTGAGGAAAGTTGATGCAGAGTGTGACAGGGACATAGAGGACCACCCTCCGTCAAAGCGGAAGCCCTTATCTGTGGACCCTCGGGTAGAGTCTGACATGGACACCGGTGGTGGACAGAACATCCCTGACTCATGATGATGGCAGTTACTGTGCTCCTTCTCTATTGTGTTGTGATGGCGGGGTTCTCATTAACACTGACCTCAAGTAATGTCAACAGTATTAAGGCAAGGAGGACGAGACATGTGGTGTATGAACATCTCACACATCTGGACACCGATGTCATTTTCCTGCAGGAGACACGACTGACATCTCTGGGGCTTATGAGAGAGGCTGAGAGGGAATGGCGGTGCGGTCCTTCTTTCTGGTCACTGGCTGTGGAGCCTTACGCCGGAGTCGCTGTCCTGTTTAACACCAATGATGTGACTGTGCATAGGATGACGGAGGTGGTCATGGGAAGATGTTTGGTCCTGGAAGTCACTATTCATGGGAGGCGACTCCGGCTTATTAACATCTATGGGCCACAGACAGTGACTGACAGGATCCAGCTGTTTAATAATGTTAAGCCTTACCTCTTCACTTCTCTTCCGGTGGTGATGGCAGGGGACTTTAATGCCATACTGACGTCAGGTGACAGTTCCTCGGGCAGGACAGTGACCAGGGACGGTAAGGTCCTACATAACATTATAATGCAGGCTGGACTGACTGACGTTTTCGCACGGGGAGGTCGACAGCCAAAATTCACATATTCATGTTCCAACAGGAGCAGTAGGATAGATTTTGCTTTTGTGAGTCCTACTGAGGCTGTTGACACCCTGAGTGAGAAGGTCGTCCCTTACTCTGATCACCTCGCCTTGTGTTTCTGTCTGGGGACCTCTAACCGTCCAGACATCGGTAGAGGGTTGTGGAAGCTCAATTCCAGTCTCCTGGATGATGCTTATGTTCAGAGTCGTGTCTACTCCCTTATCCAGCTTCATCTAGATAGGGTTGACTTCTATGATAACATGACCGACTGGTGGGAGGACGTCAAGGAGGATATCAGATCCCTCTTAAAGAGACTGTCAGTTAATAAAGGGAGGAATAAGTACAGCCAGTACCTAAAGCTGCGTAAAGAATTGGAGTCACTATATTCGGCGGGCGGGGATGACAAAGTGAAGATCGACCGACTGAAATCTGAGATAAGGCAGTATCAGTATAGTAGGTATACCTCCCTGGTTCTTGAACGGGATTATGGGTCCTTGGGGGCCCCTGATCCCTTTGAGAATTGCAGGGAGAGGGTAGTCAAAAAAATGGTCACGGGTCTCACTGACTTCCAGGGTGTATTGCAGGATTCACGGGAGGGTATCCTGGAGGTGGTGAGATCTTACTATGCTGACTTGTTTCAGAGGAAAGTTTTGGATAAAGATAAGATGGCTCAATTCTTGGAGGCAACTCCTGCGCCTGATACTAATGATCTGGACTTTTCTCCTTTGACAGCGGAGTTAACGGTGGAGGAAGTTAAGGAGGCTATTGATAAATTACATCTGAAGAAGGCACCAGGTCCAGATGGCATAACAGCAGAATTTTATAGGAAATTCAGAGACCTCCTGGCTCCAATCCTCGTGGATGTGTATAGAAGTTGTCTAGAAAATCACCTGATGCCTCCATCCATGAGAGTGTCCTCGTTGATTCTGCTGTCTAAAGGTAAAGAGCCGAGCGACATCAAGAACTGGAGGCCAATTGCCCTCTTGAATGTGGACAGGAAGATTCTAGCAAAGATCCTGTTTTCTAGATTAGTCTGTTTGTCCCCAGCACTGTTGGCAGGCTCTCAGTTTGGCACAGTAAAAGGGCGGAACATCTCTGGAGCAGTCATCTCGATACGGGAGATGTTTGAGAGATGTAAAGCCCTGCGGTGTGGGAAATATATTGTTAGTCTGGACCAAGCTAAAGCCTTTGACAGGGTTGATCATGACTATCTGTGGGCCACTTTGTCAAAGTACGGTATTCCGGGACAATTTGTGGATTGGCTGAAGACATTGTACAGAGAGATGGTGAGCTTTCCTCTGATTAATGGTTGGCAGGGTGACAGTTTTGGAGTTGGGGCAGGGGTGAGACAGGGTTGCCCACTGAGTCCCCTCCTGTACGTTTTTGTCCTAGACCCGTTTCTGAGGTCACTGCAGGAGTGTGATTTTCAGGGGGTGCCGGTCCCCCATTGCCTGCCTCTGAATGTTGTTGCCTATGCGGATGATGTGACGTTGGTGATCTCTAATCCTCGAGAGGTGCAGATGTTATCTGCGTCTATCAGAAGTTACTCAGAGGCCTCCGGGTCTCTGGTCAACCTTGAGAAGAGTCAAGCTCTGTGGACATTAGATACTGATCCCAGCTATGATCTGCGGCAGTTTGCCAAAGCCTCCACCCATATTAAGATCCTCGGGGTTAAATTTGGGAGGGATGATAATGCCACGCTAAATTGGGAGGAGAAATTGGAAGCCGGAAATGCAAAGGTTCAGCGATGGAAGAACTGGAGGCTGACCTACAGAGAAAGGGTCGCAATGTTGAAGACTTACCTGGTCCCTGTTTTCTTGTATGTCTCTGTCATTTTCCCTTTGCCAGAATCTTTCTCAGCGAGGCTCTTCAGCCTGTTCTTCCAGCTCTTGTGGGGGAATAGGTTGAACCTAATAAAGAGGGGAATAACCTACCTACGGCGGAGAGAGGGTGGGCTGGATATGTTGAATCCAAGGGTTTTCTTTGACTCCTTGTTTCTAAAGGTAAATTTTGGGAACATGGACTCAAACAGTAGCTCTCTGTGGGTAAACAGTATCAGGTACTGGATATTGCCTTTTGCAGAATCTTGGGTGCGAGGCGGCAGTCTCAAGAGGAGGAGATGGACAGGTGACCACCTCCCCCAGTATCTGGACTATGGTCTGAAGTGTGTTAGGAGGTGGGGACTGGAGAAGTCTTACATTGAGAGCAGTACGAGAAGAGACCTGTATGCTCATGTATGTAGGACGTTCTTCTACTCTCCACTGGCCCTGAGAGATTGTGTCACCACCACCCTGCAGGAAAGCCTTAGGTTCCTAAACGGGAAAAGACTTCCTCCTAAACTGTTTGACATCACTTGGCTTTCGCTGCATAGTCGGCTCTTTGTCAGGGGGAACCTGAAACACTTGAGTGTCTCCGATCGGAATTGTCCCCTTGGTTGTCAGCAGGAGGAGACTATGGAGCATTTTATATGTGATTGCTGGGAAGGGAGGAAGATCTGGGAGGAAGTGTCTGATAATCTAAAAATCCCCAGACTGCGGACTCTAAAGTATCCTGACATTATCTATGGTGTCCCCTCCACTGTTAGTAACATCGACAGAGAGACGATGTACATTATAATAAGCGTCATTAAATACTATCATTGGCACATGAGAACCCGGGTGTCACTGCACAATGAGCTGTTCGATCACACCGCTGCGGCTGCTCAGGTTATGTCAGAACTCCGGTGGATAAAATCGCTAGAAGTTGGAAGGAGTCCGAGAAATATTAAGTTATGGAGCAATGTAAAATTCAGTTAGAAAATATGATATGACTTTTTTTTTTTTTTTTTTTGTTTTTTTTTTGTTTTATTTTCTTCTACCTCCAGGTGTGGACACTTTAATTTATGTATCAATATGATCTGATTATTTAGTACTTGTGTATATATGACTAAAGTGAATTGTGTTTTGTAATTCTTGTAATTCTGGGTGATTTTTTGTTTTTATTATAATTGTATTTATGTTTGGTTTTTATAATAAAAATTGCCCCTATATACAAGAATATAACTACTATAATACTGCCCCTATGTACAAGAATATAACTACTGTAATACTGCTCCTATGTACAAGAATATAACTACTATATACTGCTCCTATGTACAAGAATATAACTACTATAATACTGCTCCTATATACAAGAATATAACTTCTATAATACTGCTCCTATATACAAGAATATAACTACTATAATACTGTCGCTATGTATAAGAATATAACTACTATAATACTGCTCCTATGTACAAGAATATAACTAATATAATACTGCTCCTATGTACAAGAATATAACTACTATAATACTGCCCCTATGTACAAGAATATAACTACTATAATACTGCCCCTATATACAAGAATATAACTACTATAATACTGCCCCTATGTACAAGAATATAACTACTATAATACTGCCTCTATGTACAAGAATATAACTACTATAATACTGCTCCTATGAACAAGAATATAACTACTATAATACTGCCCCATGTACAAGAATATAACTACTATAATACTGCTCCTATGAACAAGAATATAACTACTATAATACTGCCCCATGTACAAGAATATAACTACTATAATACTGCTCCTATGTACAAGAATATAACTACTATAATACTGCCCCTATGTACAAGAATATAACTACTATAATACTGCCTCTATGTACAAGAATATAACTACTATAATACTGCTGCTATGTACAAAAATATAACTACTATAATACTGCTCCTATGTACAAGAATATAACTACTATAATACTGCTCCTATATACAAGAATATAACTACTATAATACTGCTCCCTATATACAAGAATATAACTACTATAATACTGCACCTATGTACAAGAATATAACTACTGTAATACTGCCCCTATGTACAAGAATATAACTACTGTAATACTGCCCCTATGTACAAGAATATAACTACTATAATACTGCACCTATGTACAAGAATATAACTACTATAATACTGCCCCTATGTACAAGAATATAACTACTATAATACTGCCCCTATGTACAAGAATATAACTACTGTAATACTGCTCCTATGTACAAGAATATAACTACTATATACTGCTCCTATGTACAAGAATATAACTACTATAATACTGCTCCTATATACAAGAATATAACTTCTATAATACTGCTCCTATATACAAGAATATAACTACTATAATACTGTCGCTATGTATAAGAATATAACTACTATAATACTGCTCCTATGTACAAGAATATAACTAATATAATACTGCTCCTATTTACAAGAATATAACTACTATAATACTGCCCCTATGTACAAGAATATAACTACTATAATACTGCCCCTATATACAAGAATATAACTACTATAATACTGCCCCTATGTACAAGAATATAACTACTATAATACTGCCTCTATGTACAAGAATATAACTACTATAATACTGCTCCTATGAACAAGAATATAACTACTATAATACTGCCCCTATGTACAAGAATATAACTACTGTAATACTGCCCCTATGTACAAGAATATAACTACTATAATACTGCCTCTATGTACAAGAATATAACTACTATAATACTGCCCCTATATACAAGAATATAACTACTATAATACTGCCCCTATGTACAAGAATATAACTACTATAATACTGCCTCTATGTACAAGAATATAACTACTATAATACTGCTCCTATGAACAAGAATATAACTACTATAATACTGCCCCATGTACAAGAATATAACTACTATAATACTGCTCCTATGTACAAGAATATAACTACTATAATACTGCCCCTATATACAAGAATATAACTACTATAATACTGCCCCTATGTACAAGAATATAACTACTATAATACTGCCTCTATGTACAAGAATATAACTACTATAATACTGCTCCTATGAACAAGAATATAACTACTATAATACTGCCCCATGTACAAGAATATAACTACTATAATACTGCTCCTATGAACAAGAATATAACTACTATAATACTGTCCCATGTACAAGAATATAACTACTATAATACTGCCCCTATGTACAAGAATATAACTACTATAATACTGCCTCTATGTACAAGAATATAACTACTATAATACTGCTGCTATGTACAAAAATATAACTACTATAATACTGCTCCTATGTACAAGAATATAACTACTATAATACTGCCCCTATGTACAAGAATATAACTACTATAATACTGCCTCTATGTACAAGAATATAACTACTATAATACTGCTCCTATGTACAAGAATATAACTACTATAATAGTGCCCCTATGTACAAGAATATAACTACTATAATACTGCTCCTATATACAAGGATATAACTACTATAATACTGCCCCTATGTACAAGAATATAACTACTATAATACTGCCTCTATGTACAAGAATATAACTACTATAATACTGCTGCTATGTACAAAAATATAACTACTATAATACTGCTCCTATGTACAAGAATATAACTACTATAATACTGCCCCTATGTACAAAAATATAACTACTATAATACTGCTCCTATGTACAAGAATATAACTACTATAATACTGCCCCTATGTACAAGAATATAACTACTATAATAATGCTCCTATGTACAAGAATATAACTACTATAATACTGCCCCTATATACAAGAATATAACTACTATAATACTGCCCCTATGTACAAGAATATAACTACTATAATACTGCCTCTATGTACAAGAATATAACGACTATAATACTGCCCCTATGTACAATAATATAACTACTAAAATACTGCCCCTATGTACAAGAATATAACTACTAACTCGCATCATGTTCTCATACACTTTATGCAGTATTAGCCCTCTGTGTCTGTACTGCTACATACTTAGGCAGGTAACTGGTTCATGCAGCTTTACATGAACACCTGAGCCTTACACTATAGCTGGTCCGAATAACTAAAGCAATTGTTACCATCCACCTCTCGTGTCTCCCCTTTTCCCCATAGTTTGTAAGCTTGCGAGCAGGGCCCTCACTCCTCCTGGTATCTGTTTTGAACTGTATTTCTGTTATGCTGTAATGTCTATTGTCTGTACAAGTCCCCTCTATAATTTGTAAAGCGCTGCGGAATATGTTGGCGCTATATAAATAAAATTATTATTATATTATTATTATTACTATAATACTGCCCCTATGTACAAGAATATAACTACTATAATACTGTTCTATATACAAGAATATAACTACTATAATACTGTTCTATATACAAGAATATAACTACTATAATACTGCCCCCTATGTACAAGAATATAACTACTATAATACTGCTCCCTATATACAAGAATATAACTACTATAATACTGCCCCTATGTACAAGAATATAACTACTGTAATACTGCCCCTATGTACAAGAATATAACTACTATAATACTGCCCCCTATGTACAAGAATATAACTACTATAATACTGCCCCTATGTACAAGAATATAACTACTGTAATACTGCCCCTATGTACAAGAATATAACTACTGTAATACTGCCCCTATGTACAAGAATATAACTACTATAATACTGCACCTATATAGAAGAATATAACTACTATAATACTGCCCCTATGTACAAGAATATAACTACTATAATACTGCTCCTATGTACAAGAATATAACTGCTATAATACTGATCCTATGTACAAGAATATAACTACTATAATTCTGCTCCTATGTACAAGAATATAACTACTATAATACTGCCCCTATATAGAAGAATATAACTACTATAATACTGCTCCTATGTACAAGAATATAACTACTATAATACTGCCCCTATGTACAAGAATATAACTGCTGTAATACTGCCCCTATGTACAAGAATATAACTACTATAATACTGCCCCTATGTACAAGAATATAACTGCTATAATACTGCCCCTATGTACAAGAATATAACTACTATAATACTGCCCCCTATGTACAAGAATATAACTACTTTAATACTGCTCGTATGTACAAGAATATAACTACTATAATACTGCTCCTATGTACAAGAATATAACTACTATAATACTGCTCCTATGTACAAGAATATAACTACTATAATACTGCCCCCTATGTACAAGAATATAACTACTATAATACTGCCCCTATGTACAAGAATATAACTACTATAATACTGCTCCTATGTACAAGAATATAACTACTATAATACTGCCCCCTATGTACAAGAATATAACTACTATAATACTGCTCGTATGTACAAGAATATAACTACTATAATACTGCCCCTATATAGAAGAATATAACTACTATAATACTGCTCGTATGTACAAGAATATAACTACTATAATACTGCCCCTATATAGAAGAATATAACTACTATAATACTGCTCCTATGTACAGTATATCACATATTTGCGCTGATTTTGCAGATATATTTGTCGGTTTTTTTCTGCTCGTCCTTGTTCTGGCTCGTTATCAGGATTCCTTCATATTTGGTAATTTTCATTATGTAGATGAGACTTCTTGGCTTTGTTTCCGGACGTTCTCTGTTACAATGTGTCACTGTTTGGCAGTTTTTGTGTTTCATGCTGTAATGTTATTAACATCCAAGGGGAAAACGTGATTGAGAATATCCCAGGGATTTGTTCATTCATGAAATCTGGCAGATTTGATATCTGGACACCTGTGGACAGTCAGTGTCTAGGGCTCAGGAGTCGCGGAAGTAACAATTCCTTTACGGCACTACTGGATGAAGCTTTTGGATCTACTGCTGGATAGATGTGGAAGGAGACACTATTCCCTGTAGCTCCTCTTCTCTCCCAGGAGTCTGGAGTCAGGCGCCCCCTATCTGCCTGCTCAGGTCACTGCCGCAGATCAGGGGCCACTTCTATTAGAACTATTCCCAGTGATTAGTATTTAGCAATTTCTCGGATAACTCCGCTCTTCTTTGTTGCATTCTATGAAATCTATGCAGAGCGGGGCGTCCCCATGATAACTCTGTGAGGGGCCCCACACAACCACCATGGAAACTAAGCCTGGGAGTGCAGCTGTTTTTACCATCTCAGCTCCCAGCCAGATGCTGCAGAAACCCCCATAGCAGCTGAGCGATTGCTGCCGGAGAGCGTGAGACCACCGGAGTCCTCAGCCAATGGCTAGTGTTACCTGCTAAGGGGATTCCTTCTCGCTTCCAGGCATGGCATCACCCTCCCCGGGAGGCAGGCAATACCACTGTGACAACCGGATTCCTGGGGTGCCACATAGACAAGACCCCCAAGAATAATCACCACACACAGTCATCTGATCAGGGGTCTCCATATGGACAGAGCTGTGCTGAACCAGCGGTCCTAGAATGGACAAAACTATGCTGAACCAGGAGGCTAAGGATGAACATAGCTGTGCTGAGCCAGGATACTCAAGATGGACTTCGCTATACTGAACCAGGAGGCCCTGGATGGCTGGATGGACAGTGCTAGAGTGAACCAGGGGCCTCAGGATGGACAGCGCTATACTGAACCAGGAGGCCCAGGATGGACAGCGCTATACTGAACTAGGAGGCTCGGGATGGACAGCGCTATAGTGAACTAGGGGGCTCAGTATGGACAGCTCTATACTGAATCAGGTGGCCCAGGATGGACAGTGTTATACTGAATCAGGTGGCTCAGGATGGAAAGCACTCTAGTGAATCAGGAGGCCCAGAGTGGACAGCACTATAGTGAACTAGGCGGCTCAGGATGGACAGTGCTATACTGAAGTAGGAAGCCCAGGATGGACAGCGCCATAGTAAACTAGGAGGCTCAGGATGGACAGTGCTATACTGAACCAGGTGGCCCAGGATGAACAGAGTTGTGCTGAGCCAGGAGACTCAAGATGGACAGCGCTATTCTGATCCAGGAGACTCAAGATGGACAGGGCTGTGCTGAACCAGGAGACCCAGGATGGACAGTGCTATACTGAACCAGGAGGCCCAGGATGGACAGCGCTATAGTGAACCAGGAGGCTCAGGATGGACAGCGCTATACTGAATCAGGAGGCACAGGAAGGACAGCGCCATAGTGAACTAGGTGGCTCAGGATGGACAGCGCTATACTGAACCAGGTGGCCCAGGATGGAGAGCGCCATAGTGAACTTGGAGGCTCAGAATGGACAGCGCCATAGTGAACTAGATGGCTCAGGATGGACAGCGCCATAGTGAACTAGGAGGCTCAGGCTGGACAGCGCCATAGTGAACTAGGAGGCTCAGGATGGACAGCGCCATAGTGAACTAGGAGGCTCAGAATGGACAGCTCTATACTAAATCAGGTGGCTCAAGATGGACAGTGCTATACTGAATCAGGTGGCTCAGGATGGACAGCACTATAGTGAACCAGGAGGCCCAGGGTGGACAGCACTATAGTGAACTAGGAGGCGCAGGATGGACAGTGCTATGCTGAACTCGGAGGCTCAGGATGGACAGTGCTATACTGAACTAGGAGGCGCAGGATGGACAGTGCTATACTGAACTAGGAGGTTCAGGATGGACAGCGCCATAGTGAACTAGGAGGCCCAGGATGGACAGCTCTATACTGAATCAGGTGGCTCAGGATGGACAGTGCTATACTGAATCAGGTGGCTCAGGATGGGCAGCACTATAGTGAACCAGGAGGCCCAGGGTGGACAGAACTATAGTGAACTAGGTGGCGCAGGATGGTCAGTGCTATACTGAACTAGGAGGCTCAGGATGGACAATGCTATACTGAAATAGAGGGCTCTGGATGAACAGTGCTGCAGTGAACCAGGAGGCCCAGGATGAACAGAGCTCAACCAAATATTAAAGGACTACAAAACATGGGACTGTTCCTCCTGGGTTGGACCTCTGTGGCTTAAACTGAATGTTATCCTTATTCATGAAGCCTCAGAAGAATCTTGTAAGTGGATTTTATTTGTTTCTTGGAATTTTTATTCGGTTTTGGGTGTTTGTTTTTACGAGCAAAGAAATGAACAAATGTGAAACCCCCAATCTCCGGCCGAAGCTTCCAGCACTTTCTTTAATTTAATTTCCTGGTGCAGCGGTGAATGTCGTGTCGACATCTGTAACCAGCAGTTGTGTTCAATTACCGAGCGGCTCCGGTGGTTGGATCAGACCCTCTGTGCCAGGAAAGGAAAATGTGCTGCCCCTAAAAGACTTCTTAGAGGGGATCTCCATGCAGAGCTGATATTCAGATTCCTGGTGAGGAGGAAAGACGCGATATCTCCAGAATTAACTCCATTCCTTAATTTAGGGCTGAAATGTGTTCCCATCAATGACTGGAGGAACACAGAGAGTCATGTGGGAGGAGCCTATGTTGGATGCGCCCTCTGCTGGTAATGGGCTGTATTGCATGAGGATGGAATTCTATCACTTTAATGTGTAAAATATTTAATCTATGGAACATCACAAAACATTTTCCACCTCCTGATAAAAGGTCTGATAAGAGGAGCAGGATTCCTGGCTGCTATAACCTGGGCGCTATCACCTACCTGCAGTCCTCGGAGACGCTCAGGGGCAGGTTCTCACATTCTCCATGGTCAATGGACCACTGCTGACCGGCCGCACAGCACGTCTCCACCAGATCCTTAGAGGATCCTGGAAAAAGGAAAGAAAAAGTCACTGACAGCTGGAAATATCCATCATCCTCATCGTCATCATCAGAGAAGTCCGGAGGGTTCGTACAGTATTGGATGAGCTGCTCTTGCATCGCTCTTGTACAGGGGAACCTGGCCCAAAACCTCGACCCAAAACCGAATCCATATTCTGTACCTATTCATCCTTCTACCTGTAACCTGATCCACTGGTGGACACAGACGAGGCCCCTGTGCAGAACAGTAGAGGGGCCCTGGCCGTCCAATATCCTATCATAATGCACAATTCCACCTCCACCTGCAGCTGTGGCCCCTGACATCTTGGGTCCTTGTGCAGCTCCACAGGATATGTCCGCCCCTGACCTGATCCATCACCTTATCTATATCTATGACCCTTACAGAATCCCGCAAATAACCCTATTTATAACCGTATCAGCTTCCTTATCACGGCCTGTACCCACCTACAACCCATCTCTATCCCACTAATACAAAATCCCTCCACAATACATTGTATTCAACATGACCCAATACAGATGTGGCCACAAGTTATCTGATTGAGTGCAATGTTATTTTTTTTAAAAGTGTGGAGAATAAGGGGCAGGAGTGTGGGGAATAAGGGGCAGAAATCTGGAGAATAAGGGGCAGGAGTGTGGAGAATAAGGGGCAGGAGTGTGGAGAATAAGGGGCAGGAGTGTGGGGAATAAGGGGCAGGAGTGTGGACAACAAGGGGCAGGAGTGTGGAGAATAAGGGGCAGGAGTGTGGGGAATACGGGGCAGGAGTGTGGAGAACAAGGGAAAGGAGTGTGGGGAATAAGGGGCAGGAGTGTGGAGAATAAGGGGCAGGAGTGTGGAGAACAAGGGAAAGGAGTGTGGGGAATAAGGGGCAGGAGTGTGGGGAATACGGGGCAGGAGTGTGGAGAACAAGGGAAAGGAGTGTGGGGAATAAGGGACAGGAGTGTGGAGAATAAGGGGCAGGAGTGTGGAGAACAAGGGAAAGGAGTGTGGGGAATAAGGGGCAGGAGTGTGGAGAATAAGGGGCGGGAGTGTGGAGAATAAGGGGCGGGAATGTGGGGAATAAGGGGCAGCAGTGTGGAGGATAAGGGGCAGCAGTGTGGAGGATAAGGGGCAGGAGTGTGGAGAATAAGGGGCAGGAGTGTGGAGAATAAGGGGCAGGAGTGTGGAGAACAAGGGAAAGGAGTGTGGGGAATAAGGGGCAGGAGTGTGGGGAATAAGGGGCAGGAGTGTAGGGAATAAAGGGCAGGAAAATGGAGAATAAGGGGCAGAAGTGTGGAGAATAAGGGGCAGGAGTGTGGAGGATAAGGGGCAGGAGTGTGGAGAATAAGGGGCAGGAGTGTGGAGAACAAGGGGCAGGAGTGTGGAGAACAAGGGGCAGGAGTGTGGGGAATAAGGGGCAGGAGTGTAAAGAATAAGGGGCAGGAGAGTGGAGAATAAGGGGCAGGAGAGTGGAGAATAAGGGGCAGGAGAGTGGAGATTATGGGGCCGGAGTGCGGAGAATAAGGGGCCGGAGTGTGGAGAATAAGGGGCCGGAGTGTGAAGAATAAGGGGCAGGAGTGTGGAGAACAAGGGGCGGGAGTGTGGAGAAAAAGGGGCCGGAGTGTGAAGAATAAGGGGCAGGAGAGTGGAGAATAAGGGGCAGGAGAGTGGAGAATAAGGGGCAGGAGAGTGCAGAATATGGGGCCGGAGTGTGGAGAATAAGGGGCAGGAGTGTGGAGAATAAGGGGCAGGAGTGTGGAGAATAAGGGGCAGGAGTGTGGAGAACAAGGGAAAGGAGTGTGGGGAATAAGGGGCAGGAGTGTGGGGAATAAGGGGCAGGAGTGTAGGGAATAAAGGGCAGGAAAATGGAGAATAAGGGGCAGAAGTGTGGAGAATAAGGGGCAGGAGTGTGGAGGATAAGGGGCAGGAGTGTGGAGAATAAGGGGCAGGAGTGTGAAGAATAAGGGGCAGGAGTGTGGAGAATAAGGGGCAGGAGTGTGGAGAATAAGGGGCAGGAGTGTGAAGAATAAGGGGCAGGAGTGTGGAGAATAAGGGGCAGGAGTGTGAAGAATAAGGGGCAGGAGTGTGGAGAATAAGGGGCGGGAGTGTGGAGAATAAGGGGCGGGAGTGTGGAGAATAAGGGGCGGGAGTGTGGAGAATAAGGGGCGGGAGTGTGGAGAATAAGGGGCAGGAGTGTGGAGAATAAGGGGCAGGAGTGTGGAGAATAAGGGGCAGGAGTGTGGAGAATAAGGGGCAGGAGTGTGGAGAATAAGGGGCAGGAGTGTGAAGAATAAGGGGCAGGAGTGTGGAGAATAAGGGGCAGGAGTGTGAAGAATAAGGGGCAGGAGTGTGGAGAATAAGGGGCAGGAGTGTGGAGAATAAGGGGCAGGAGTGTGGAGAATAAGGGGCAGGAGTGTGGAGAATAAGGGGCAGGAGTGTGGAGAACAAGGGAAAGGAGTGTGGGGAATAAGGGACAGGAGTGTGGAGAATAAGGGGCAGGAGTGTGGAGAACAAGGGAAAGGAGTGTGGAGAATAAGGGGCAGGAGTGTGGAGAATAAGGGGCGGGAGTGTGGAGAATAAGGGGCGGGAATGTGGGGAATAAGGGGCAGCAGTGTGGAGGATAAGGGGCAGGAGTGTGGAGAATAAGGGGCAGGAGTGTGGAGAATAAGGGGCAGGAGTGTGGAGAATAAGGGGCAGGAGTGTGGAGAACAAGGGAAAGGAGTGTGGGGAATAAGGGGCAGGAGTGTGGGGAATAAGGGGCAGGAGTGTAGGGAATAAAGGGCAGGAAAATGGAGAATAAGGGGCAGAAGTGTGGAGAATAAGGGGCAGGAGTGTGGAGGATAAGGGGCAGGAGTGTGAAGAATAAGGGGCAGGAGTGTGAAGAATAAGGGGCAGGAGTGTGGAGAATAAGGGGCAGGAGTGTGGAGAATAAGGGGCAGGAGTGTGGAGAATAAGGGGCAGGAGTGTGGAGAATAAGGGGCAGGAGTGTGAAGAATAAGGGGCAGGAGTGTGGAGAATAAGGGGCAGGAGTGTGGAGAATAAGGGGCAGGAGTGTGGAGAATAAGGGGCAGGAGTGTGGAGAATAAGGGGCAGGAGTGTGGAGAATAAGGGGCAGGAGTGTGGAGAATAAGGGGCAGGAGTGTGGAGAATAAGGGGCAGGAGTGTGGAGAATAAGGGGCAGGAGTGTGGAGAATAAGGGGCAGGAGTGTGAAGAATAAGGAGCAGGAGTGTGGAGAATAAGGGGCAGGAGTGTGGAGAATAAGGAGCAGGAGTGTGGAGAATAAGGGGCCGCACTGGGAATATTGAGGCATCACAGGAACTTTATGGATTAGTCAATAAAATGTAACAAGGTGCGGAATGTTTATTATTGCCCGTCAGTAACTATAGAAACAGCGACTAAAGAGCGAAAACACTGAAGACGAAAAATGTGGAAACCAAAACTTGTGTCAGTTTTGGCAATGACTGTATGTAATCTGTCCTCGCCGGAGTCGCCCCTGTCTGCTCTATTCACCAGTCTATAACTTTCATTTATCTTTAAGGCTGCCGTCACACTAATGGTCAGTATTTTACATCAGTATTTGTAGCCAAAACCAGGAGTGGGTGATAAATGCAGAAGTGGAGCATGTGTTTTTATTATACTTTTCCTCCATTTGTTCCACTCCTGGTTTTGGCTACAAATACTGATGTAAAATACTGACCAAATACTGCTAGTGTGACGGCAGCCTAAGGTCAAGATCAGTATTTGGTCAGTATTTTACATCAGTATTGAAAGCTAAAACCAGGAGTGGGTGATAAATACAGAAGTAGTGACGTGTTTCTATTATACTTCTCGTCTGATTGTTTCACTCCTGATTTTTATTTAGAAATACTATGTAAAATACTGACCAAAAACTGAATGTGTGAACGTGTCCTTACCTCTCTACTATCGTATATGTACCCAACAATTAATAGTGTCTATATGCCAATCAGGCATCCAGTGAATTCCCTGGCCCATGTCTATCCAATCCATAAACTAGTCCACAACCTGACCTATAACCCGTCCATTATTCTACATATCACTATGGTCTATACATTACTCTGCCCATTATCCTATCCATACACCAGTCCATAACTCTACCTGTAACCTGTCCATTATCAGATATACTGTATACTCCCCCATATCTTATACAGTATATACCCAGCCCATCCTGGCCATAAACCGATCTATTACCCTCCTTATAACCGGCCATCCACCATCAGAAATACTGTATTTACTGCCATATCTTATATATACCCCAGTTCATATCCTATCCATACACTAGCCCATGACTCTACCTGTAACCCGTCCACTACTAGAGATATACACTCTCATATCCTATACTGTACAGTATACACCCCAGGCCGCCCTATCCATACACCAGCCCATAATGTTACCTGTCACCTATCCACCACTAGATATATACTGTGCACCCCCTTATCCTATACTGTATATACCTGGCCCTTCTATCCATACACGAGTCCATAACTCTAAAAATAAACATTTATGAAAAGGAAGCTGATGCCCAATGAAATGAGAAAAAAACTTTATTAATGCAACCAAAGGACAATAAACACACCTGTGTATAGAAGGAAAAACCAATGCAGATTATGCTACATTACTCAGAGCAATGATTGTAGCAATCCTTCCCACATGGACTCCAGCACAGGGAGCGCCTGAAAAATACCAGTGTAGATCAAATATAGCTAATATATACATATATACAGCTAATATATCAATTTGATATATAAAAATGCCTGTCGGCTGCTTACTCAGGTTGTATATTTCAATCTTCCCTTTATTTTTGGTTGTTATGTTTCATCATTTAATGTCGTGGTAATAAGTATGACAACTTTGGTCCTATAAGCCTTTGTATTGTACGGCTGCTCCGCACCAGCATCTGCCCTTGTAGCCAATATGGTATAACATTAGATTTGGTCATTTGTAGCTTTTTGCTGCACACTATTGATGTGATCTATTGATGCTTCACCAGGCACTTCCCCTCATTAGCACTTTAGATTCATTCTGTTGCACCTTAACTATGTGACTTATATATAAACATTTTTTGCTACTTTTTTTTTTTTTTGCTACAAACGTATTTACTAGCATTGCATAATGGCATGAATTTGCACTATTCATACATCATGTATTGACCACTTGCTTGTATGAATTTATTATAATGTGTCTAATTGCTTTGTGCATTGCTTGATGTGTCCATAGATAGTGTAGCCAGCTATACCGCACAATGGTTATATACAACTATGTTCTTTTTCATTCTATTGATATATTAGCTGTATATATTAGCTATATTTGACCCACACTAGTATTTTTCAGGTGCTCCCTGTGCTGGGGTCCATGTGTTACAATCATTTTTCTGAGTAATGTAGCATACTTTTTTTCCTTCTGTACACCTTTGTGTTTATTGTCTTTTGTTTGCATTAATAAAGATTATTTCTGATGTCATTGGGCACCAGCTTCCTTTTCTTATCGGTTTGGAAATATATGGAAGTGACTGCAAGACTATTTTGGGGTCAATATTGGGATTTCCAATCCATAACTCCACCTTTAACCCTTCCACTATCCGCTATATACACCCCCATAGCCTATGCTGTATATACCCCACCCTGTCCTATCCATATCCTAATGTAGAGATGCAGAAATCATCAGATATTTCTTCAGATTTGGGGATTTTGCCGCCTTTCACTTTATTCCGTATTTTCCCTTTTTCCGCTTGCCCCTTCCCTCTCGTTTTTTTCTCGCTGTTCCGTGTTTCGCTGGCGTTCCAGTCTTGCGTTACCCGGAGGGGTCGCGTCTCTCTTTGGTTCTGGTTTAGTTTAAATTCTTATGATACATTTTTTTTTTTTTAGTAAAGGAAAAAAAATAAATTTCTGGAAGTCAAAAACCGTGAAGCCGAGGAGGGCGGCTCCCAACGTGTTTGTAACAGCAACCGAGGGAATGCGGGATAATGTGAATATGGAGTGAAACTGAAGGAAAGACGCCGCGGCCAAGGAAAACATGGCGCCGAGGGGTCAAAATATCCAATTTACAGCAAAGGCCTGAATATTAGATTTAAGTTTTATAAAAAGACGTTTGGTGCCAAATGGAAAAACAAGACGATCCAAGGATCAGGCAGGAGAGTGGGCTGCATGCGGGATTAACCCTCTCGATGCCACGCGTCACTCAGTCAGGAATTGAAACTTTTTTTTGTAGATCTACTTTGTATCAAGTTGTCATCACTGCTGAGTTTATGGAGGGACAAGCAAAGCTGCAGTGTAGAGCATGGACCCAAAAGTCTAAAGCTATAGCAAGTTTTTATTTTTTTTATTTTTAATACTTCGCCAAGTTCTTTTCGCCATGTAGTCTAAAGCCAACATCCTGTCCCAGACTCAGGTGTCTTCTTTGTCCACCCTCCATGCTTTACACCAGGGGTGTCAAACTGCATTCCACGAGGGCTGCAAACAGGTCATGTTTTCAGGATTTCCTTGTACTGCACAGGTGATAATTTAATCACCAACTCATTATTTGTGTAGGTGATTAAATTATCACCTGTGCAGTACAAGGAAATCCTGAAAACATGACCTGTTTGCAGCCCTCGAGGAATGCAGCTTGACACCCCTGCTTTACACTGCAGCTCTCCACTGATTTAAATTACAGCAAGGGCAAAATAATTGTAAACTACAGTCATTGGCTCCTATAGGACTGGGATGGGACCCTACACGTGGACTCATTGCTGCCAATTAATGAACTTTGCCACCTTCCATTCCCCACCCCGCGCCCCCCGGCATCGACTGTCGCCGTCAGCGCCATATCCATTCATTGACATTGTGAGAAGTTTAGGACACGAGATGCCCGGAATAAATCTGATTAAGCGAAATAAAGTAGAAAATAATATTTTCTGACTTCACTACAACCTGCTCCATCTGTAAGCTCAGGGCTGCCTCGCCAAGAGAGGCACGAAAACCTGAGTAATGAGGCCGGGAAAGAATGAGTCAGAAACGGGAGAAGAAGAAAATACGTCTGTGATTCCGATTAGGACAAGGAATTGGCCGCAACTTGGGGTGTGATGTAAGGAAGACCCAGGTATGCAGCGCCCTCCCCTCCCCCACTCCACCCTTCTGCTTGGTACAAGAGCCAAAAAAGAAATAGAGGGGGAAAAAAAGATGGCGCCTTTAATTTGTGTTTGACCTCAAAATACCTCTAACGTTATTACAGGCCGGTATGTAATATGCGCCAGGTATAGGGCTGACGGAAGAGGAGCGCTGCTTCGCCATCGCAACTTTAACTATTGCCCTTCCGTTTTTTCTCCGTCTTTCCACCTCTCGCTCACACTCCACATTGCAGATGACTGTACTTCTATTACTATCTTCACCCAATAGTGCAACCTGGGCAATCGCACAGGGGCCCCAAGAAATCAGGGGCCACCTCCTCTAGGGCAGCTTCTGTCACAGACACATAATTGTACTGCGGAGGGCCCCTATAATGTCCTTACACAGGGGCCCCTCCTGTCTGTGTCTGTCCCTGTAAGTCCACCGTGAATACAATGTATCACTGCAGGTAAAATGTATCAACCTGGAGTCCACAGAAGATTGTTCAGACTGGACGCAGTCAAAACAAACCCTCAGCTGTGAGAAGTGACAGGTCAGGGTTGGTGCTTTCAGCCAGTGAAGATCAACAATGAATGTTTGCATTTGCTGACAGCAAGCAGAGATCTTGTAGATGGTGACGATCTTTAATAGGAAATTTGTGACTAAAGTCATTAAACAGTGATTACGCTTCATTTACATGGGACTGAATGTAAAGTGGAGAGATGATGGCGGTACAATCGCTGGGCAGCTGCAGATACACAGATGTGCTGCGCCGCTGAAGGACGGGGCTGCGGGTTTATATTAATAGTGTGATGAGCGTCGCGGGCTGCGAGAGGTTGGAATCCATCATTCCGGCCAGGATCACATATTTCCTGATCGTTAGAGATTATTTGTGTTTTTTACGCTGGAGGTGGAGGGGTGAGAAATGGTTTTCGGATGGAAGTTATTATCCTCGTCATTAGCCGGCAATTTCCACTGAGACTGTGGATCAATTTTCTGGATTTTATTGCTCAAATAAAAAAGCAAACACGACGGCGAATATAAACGAATGCACCTGCATAGTCCACACCTTACCATATGTCACAATCGTGCGGTGGGTCTGGGGTTGGTGGGTCACTTTCTTTTCAAGACCACCACCGCCTTGTAAAGATGCTGAGGGTACTGGTGCTGGATTGGCCGACCAAGTCTGCAGAGCTGAGCCCTATAGGCATCTGTGGGGTCTCCAACATCACCAGGGAAGGACGATACCAGGGGCCTCCGGTGGCGCTCTAGTGACCTCCATGGCCAAGAGGGTGAAGGCAGAAGATGATGGAGGCCACTAGGGTTGAGCGACTTTTACTTTTTTAGGGTCGAGTCGGGTTTCGCGAAACTCGACTATCTCAAAAGTCGAGTCGAGTGAAATCGGCCGATTATGGCAAAAAGTCGGGTATCGACCGAAACACGAAACCCAATGCAAAGTCAATAGGTATTTTTTTTTCTCTCTCTTCTCTCTCTCTCCTCCGTCCCTGAACAGAAAAACTGGTGTTACACATTGCAAATCGCTACAGCGCACAAGCGAAAAGATGGCGATAGGCGTCCACACCCCTAAGACCTATGTCATCACTCTGCCCACGCTCCTTCATTGGCTGAAAAAATGGCGCCAAGAGCGTCATACGAAACGCGACTTTGGCGCGAAAGTCGCGTACCGCATGGCCGACCCCACACAGGGATCGGGTCGGGTTTCATGAAACCCGACTTTGCCAAAAGTCGGCGACTTTTGAAAATGAACGATCCGTTTCACTCAACCCTAGAGGCCACACAAAATATTTACACTTAGGGCACAACTTGGCCATTTTCCCTTAGGGGTGTACTCACTTTTGTTGCTAGCGGTTTAGACATTAATGGCTGTGTGTTGAGCTATTTAGATGGCACCAAAGACTTCTGTACATTGTATCAGTGTCAGCTCTTCAGTGTTGTCCCATGTGGGTTATGTAGTGATGACCTTTGCTCTGTGGTTACAATGTATCATTATACAATGTATCAGACTGTTCTTATGGAATTTGTCAGATTTTCCCTGGAGGTGAAGCCGATAATAGAAATCGCAATTGATATTTTCCAGGTTGGTGACATATGAAAGACGTAAGAACCGCGATCATTACAGTGCATAGAATGCGGGTCGGAGTCCTGACATTCCAGGGGCCCCACTAACAGAGCGATGCACAGAATGCGGGCCGGAGTCCTGACATTCCAGGGGCCCCACTAACAGAGCGATGCACAGAATGCGGGCCGCAGTCCTGACATTCCAGGGGCCCCACTAACAGAGCGATGCACAGAATGCGGCCCGGAGTCCTGACATTCCAGGGGCCCCACTAACAGAGCGATGCACAGAATGCGGCCCGGAGTCCTGACATTCCAGGGGCCCCACTAACAGAGCGATGCACAGAATGCGGCCCGCAGTCCTGACATTCCAGGGGCCCCACTAACAGAGCGATGCACAGAATGCGGCCCAGAGTCCTGACATTCCAGGGGCCCCTCTAACAGAGCGATGCACAGAATGCGGCCCAGAGTCCTGACATTCCAGGGGCCCCTCTAACAGAGCGATGCACAGAATGCGGCCCGGAGTCCTGACATTCCAGGGGCCCCTCTAACAGAGCGATGCACAGAATGCGGGCCGGAGTCCTGACATTCCAGGGGCCCCTCTAACAGAGCGATGCACAGAATGCGGGCCGCATTCCTGACATTCCAGGGGCCCCACTAACAGAGCGATGCACAGAATGCGGCCCGCAGTCCTGACATTCCAGGGGCCCCTCTAACAGAGCGATGCACAGAATGCGGGCCGCAGTCCTGACATTCCAGGGGCCCCACTAACCGAGCGATGCACAGAATGCGGCCCGCAGTCCTGACATTCCAGGGGCCCCTCTAACAGAGCGATGCACAGAATGCGGGCCCGGAGTCCTGACATTCCAGGGGCCCCACTAACAGAGCGATGTACAGAATGCGGCCCGGAGTCCTGACATTCCAGGGGCCCCTCTAACAGAGCGATGCACAGAATGCGGCCCGGAGTCCTGACATTCCAGGGGCCCCTCTAACAGAGCGATGCACAGAATGCGGCCTGTAGTCCTGACATTCCAGGGGCCCCACTAACAGAGCGATGCACAGAATGCGGGCCGGAGTCCTGACATTCCAGGGGCCCCACTAACAGAGCGATGCACAGAATGCGGCCCGCAGTCCTGACATTCCAGGGGCCCCACTAACCGAGCGATGCACAGAATGCGGCCCGCAGTCCTGACATTCCAGGGGCCCCTCTAACAGAGCGATGCACAGAATGCGGGCCCGGAGTCCTGACATTCCAGGGGCCCCACTAACAGAGCGATGTACAGAATGCGGCCCGGAGTCCTGACATTCCAGGGGCCCCTCTAACAGAGCGATGCACAGAATGCGGCCCGGAGTCCTGACATTCCAGGGGCCCCTCTAACAGAGCGATGCACAGAATGCGGCCTGTAGTCCTGACATTCCAGGGGCCCCACTAACAGAGCGATGCACAGAATGCGGGCCGGAGTCCTGACATTCCAGGGGCCCCACTAACAGAGCGATGCACAGAATGCGGCCCGCAGTCCTGACATTCCAGGGGCCCCTCTAACAGAGCGATGCACAGAATGCGGCCCGGAGTCCTGACATTCCAGGGGCCCCTCTAACAGAGCGATGCACAGAATGCGGCCCGGAGTCCTGACATTCCAGGGGCCCCACTAACAGAGCGATGCACAGAATGCGGCCTGTAGTCCTGACATTCCAGGGGCCCCACTAACAGAGCGATGCACAGAATGCGGGCCGGAGTCCTGACATTCCAGGGGCCCCACTAACAGAGCGATGCACAGAATGCGGCCCGCAGTCCTGACATTCCAGGGGCCCCTCTAACAGAGCGATGCACAGAATGCGGGCCGGAGTCCTGACATTCCAGGGGCCCCACTAACAGAGCGATGCACAGAATGCGGGCCGCAGTCCTGACATTCCAGGGGCCCCACTAACAGAGTGATGCACAGAATGCGGGCCGGAGTCCTGACATTCCAGGGGCCCCACTAACAGAGCGATGCACAGAATGCGGGCCGCAGTCCTGACATTCCAGGGGCCCCACTAACAGAGCGATGCACAGAATGCGGGCCGCAGTCCTGACATTCCTGGGGCCCCACTAACAGAGCGATGCACAGAATGCGGCCTGTAGTCCTGACATTCCAGGGGCCCCACTAACAGAGCGATGCACAGAATGCGGGCCGGAGTCCTGACATTCCAGGGGCCCCACTAACAGAGTGATGCACAGAATGCGGGCCGGAGTCCTGACATTCCAGGGGCCCCTCTAACAGAGCGATGCACAGAATGCGGGCCGCAGTCCTGACATTCCAGGGGCCCCACTAACAGAGCGATGCACAGAATGCGGCCCGCAGTCCTGACATTCCAGGGGCCCCTCTAACAGAGCGATGCACAGAATGCGGGCCCGGAGTCCTGACATTCCAGGGGCCCCTCTAACAGAGCGATGCACAGAATGCGGCCCGGAGTCCTGACATTCCAGGGGCCCCTCTAACAGAGCGATGCACAGAATGCGGGCCGCAGTCCTGACATTCCAGGGGCCCCACTAACAGAGTGATGCACAGAATGCGGGCCGGAGTCCTGACATTCCAGGGGCCCCACTAACAGAGCGATGCACAGAATGCGGGCCGCAGTCCTGACATTCCAGGGGCCCCACTAACAGAGCGATGCACAGAATGCGGCCCGCAGTCCTGACATTCCTGGGGCCCCACTAACAGAGCGATGTACAGAATGCGGGCCGGAGTCCTGACATTCCAGGGGCCCCACTAACAGAGCGATGCACAGAATGCGGCCTGTAGTCCTGACATTCCAGGGGCCCCACTAACAGAGCGATGCACAGAATGCGGGCCGGAGTCCTGACATTCCAGGGGCCCCACTAACAGAGCGATGCACAGAATGCGGGCCGGAGTCCTGACATTCCAGGGGCCCCACTAACAGAGCGATGCACAGAATGCGGCCCAGAGTCCTGACATTCCAGGGGCCCCTCTAACAGAGCGATGCACAGAATGCGGCCCAGAGTCCTGACATTCCAGGGGCCCCTCTAACAGAGCGATGCACAGAATGCGGCCCGGAGTCCTGACATTCCAGGGGCCCCACTAACAGAGCGATGCACAGAATGCGGCCCAGAGTCCTGACATTCCAGGGGCCCCTCTAACAGAGCGATGCACAGAATGCGGCCCAGAGTCCTGACATTCCAGGGGCCCCTCTAACAGAGCGATGCACAGAATGCGGCCCGGAGTCCTGACATTCCAAGGGCCCCACTAACAGAGCGATGCACAGAATGCGGCCCGGAGTCCTGACATTCCAGGGGCCCCTCTAACAGAGCGATGCACAGAATGCGGGCCGGAGTCCTGACATTCCAGGGGCCCCACTAACAGAGCGATGCACAGAATGCGGCCCGGAGTCCTGACATTCCAGGGGCCCCACTAACAGAGCGATGCACAGAATGCGGGCCCGGAGTCCTGACATTCCAGGGGCCCCTCTAACAGAGCGATGCACAGAATGCGGGCCCGGAGTCCTGACATTCCAGGGGCCCCACTAACAGAGCGATGCACAGAATGCGGCCCGGAGTCCTGACATTCCAGGGGCCCCTCTAACAGAGCGATGCACAGAATGCGGGCCCGGAGTCCTGACATTCCAGGGGCCCCTCTAACAGAGCGATGCACAGAATGCGGCCCGCAGTCCTGACATTCCAGGGGCCCCACTAACAGAGTGATGCACAGAATGCGGGCCGGAGTCCTGACATTCCAGGGGCCCCACTAACAGAGCGATGCACAGAATGCGGCCTGTAGTCCTGACATTCCAGGGGCCCCACTAACAGAGCGATGCACAGAATGCGGCCCGCAGTCCTGACATTCCAGGGGCCCCACTAACAGAGCGATGCACAGAATGCGGCCCGCAGTCCTGACATTCCAGGGGCCCCACTAACAGAGCGATGCACAGAATGCGGCCTGTAGTCCTGACATTCCAGGGGCCCCACTAACAGAGCGATGCACAGAATGCGGGCCGGAGTCCTGACATTCCAGGGGCCCCACTAACAGAGCGATGCACAGAATGCGGCCCGGAGTCCTGACATTCCAGGGGCCCCTCTAACAGAGCGATGCACAGAATGCGGCCCGGAGTCCTGACATTCCAGGGGCCCCTCTAACAGAGCGATGCACAGAATGCGGCCCGGAGTCCTGACATTCCAGGGGCCCCACTAACAGAGCGATGCACAGAATGCGGGCCGCAGTCCTGACATTCCAGGGGCCCCTCTAACAGAGCGATGCACAGAATGCGGGCCGCAGTCCTGACATTCCAGGGGCCCCTCTAACAGAGCGATGCACAGAATGCGGCCCGGAGTCCTGACATTCCAGGGGCCCCTCTAACAGAGCGATGCACAGAATGCGGCCCGGAGTCCTGACATTCCAGGGGCCCCACTAACAGAGCGATGCACAGAATGCGGGCCCGGAGTCCTGACATTCCAGGGGCCCCTCTAACAGAGCGATGCACAGAATGCGGGCCCGGAGTCCTGACATTCCAGGGGCCCCTCTAACAGAGCGATGCACAGAATGCGGCCCGGAGTCCTGACATTCCAGGGGCCCCTCTAACAGAGCGATGCACAGAATGCGGGCCCAGTCCTGACATTCCAGGGGCCCCACTAACAGAGCGATGCACAGAATGCGGCCCGGAGTCCTGACATTCCAGGGGCCCCTCTAACAGAGCGATGCACAGAATGCGGGCCCAGTCCTGACATTCCAGGGGCCCCACTAACAGAGCGATGCACAGAATGCGGCCCGCAGTCCTGACATTCCAGGGGCCCCACTAACAGAGCGATGCACAGAATGCGGCCCGGAGTCCTGACATTCCAGGGGCCCCACTAACAGAGCGATGCACAGAATGCGGCCCGGAGTCCTGACATTCCAGGGGCCCCACTAACAGAGCGATGCACAGAATGCGGGCCGCAGTCCTGACATTCCAGGGGCCCCACTAACAGAGCGATGCACAGAATGCGGCCCGCAGTCCTGACATTCCAGGGGCCCCACTAACAGAGCGATGCACAGAATGCGGCCTGTAGTCCTGACATTCCAGGGGCCCCTCTAACAGAGCGATGCACAGAATGCGGCCCAGAGTCCTGACATTCCAGGGGCCCCACTAACAGAGCGATGCACAGAATGCGGCCCGGAGTCCTGACATTCCAGGGGCCCCACTAACAGAGCGATGCACAGAATGCGGGCCGCAGTCCTGACATTCCAGGGGCCCCACTAACAGAGCGATGCACAGAATGCGGCCCGCAGTCCTGACATTCCAGGGGCCCCACTAACAGAGCGATGCACAGAATGCGGCCTGTAGTCCTGACATTCCAGGGGCCCCACTAACAGAGCGATGCACAGAATGCGGCCCAGAGTCCTGACATTCCAGGGGCCCCACTAACAGAGCGATGCACAGAATGCGGGCCCGGAGTCCTGACATTCCAGGGGCCCCTCTAACAGAGCGATGCACAGAATGCGGCCCGGAGTCCTGACATTCCAGGGGCCCCTCTAACAGAGCGATGCACAGAATGCGGGCCCAGTCCTGACATTCCAGGGGCCCCACTAACAGAGCGATGCACAGAATGCGGCCCGCAGTCCTGACATTCCAGGGGCCCCACTAACAGAGCGATGCACAGAATGCGGCCCGGAGTCCTGACATTCCAGGGGCCCCACTAACAGAGCGATGCACAGAATGCGGCCCGGAGTCCTGACATTCCAGGGGCCCCACTAACAGAGCGATGCACAGAATGCGGGCCGCAGTCCTGACATTCCAGGGGCCCCACTAACAGAGCGATGCACAGAATGCGGCCCGCAGTCCTGACATTCCAGGGGCCCCACTAACAGAGCGATGCACAGAATGCGGCCTGTAGTCCTGACATTCCAGGGGCCCCACTAACAGAGCGATGCACAGAATGCGGCCCGCAGTCCTGACATTCCAGGGGCCCCACTAACAGAGCGATGCACAGAATGCGGGCCGGAGTTCTGACATTCCAGGGGCCCCACTAACAGAGCGATGCACAGAATGCGGGCCGGAGTCCTGACATTCCAGGGGCCCCACTAACAGAGCGATGCACAGAATGCGGCCCGGAGTCCTGACATTCCAGGGGCCCCTCTAACAGAGCGATGCACAGAATGCGGCCCGGAGTCCTGACATTCCAGGGGCCCCTCTAACAGAGCGATGCACAGAATGCGGCCCAGAGTCCTGACATTCCAGGGGCCCCACTAACAGAGCGATGCACAGAATGCGGGCCCGGAGTCCTGACATTCCAGGGGCCCCACTAACAGAGCGATGCACAGAATGCGGCCCGGAGTTCTGACATTCCAGGGGCCCCACTAACAGAGCGATGCACAGAATGCGGCCTGTAGTCCTGACATTCCAGGGGCCCCACTAACAGAGCGATGCACAGAATGCGGGCCGGAGTCCTGACATTCCAGGGGCCCCACTAACAGAGCGATGCACAGAATGCGGCCTGTAGTCCTGACATTCCAGGGGCCCCACTAACAGAGCGATGCACAGAATGCGGGCCCGGAGTCCTGACATTCCAGGGGCCCCACTAACAGAGCGATGCACAGAATGCGGGCCGGAGTTCTGACATTCCAGGGGCCCCACTAACAGAGCGATGCACAGAATGCGGGCCGGAGTCCTGACATTCCAGGGGCCCCACTAACAGAGCGATGCACAGAATGCGGCCCGGAGTCCTGACATTCCAGGGGCCCCACTAACAGAGCGATGCACAGAATGCGGCCTGTAGTCCTGACATTCCAGGGGCCCCACTAACAGAGCGATGCACAGAATGCGGGCCGGAGTCCTGACATTCCAGGGGCCCCACTAACAGAGCGATGCACAGAATGCGGCCTGTAGTCCTGACATTCCAGGGGCCCCACTAACAGAGCGATGCACAGAATGCGGGCCGCAGTCCTGACATTCCAGGGGCCCCACTAACAGAGCGATGTACAGAATGCGGGCCGCAGTCCTGACATTCCAGGGGCCCCACTAACAGAGCGATGCACAGAATGCGGCCCGGAGTCCTGACATTCCAGGGGCCCCACTAACAGAGCGATGCACAGAATGCGGGCCCGGAGTCCTGACATTCCAGGGGCCACACTAACAGAGCGATGCACAGAATGCGGCCCGGAGTCCTGACATTCCAGGGGCCCCACTAACAGAGCGATGTACAGAATGCGGGCCGCAGTCCTGACATTCCAGGGGCCCCACTAACAGAGCGATGCACAGAATGCGGCCCGGAGTCCTGACATTCCAGGGGCCCCACTAACAGAGCGATGCACAGAATGCGGGCCGGAGTCCTGACATTCCAGGGGCCACACTAACAGAGCGATGCACAGAATGCGGCCCGGAGTCCTGACATTCCAGGGGCCCCACTAACAGAGCGATGTACAGAATGCGGGCCGCAGTCCTGACATTCCAGGGGCCCCACTAACAGAGCGATGCACAGAATGCGGCCCGGAGTCCTGACATTCCAGGGGCCCCACTAACAGAGCGATGCACAGAATGCGGCCCGGAGTCCTGACATTCCAGGGGCCCCACTAACAGAGCGATGCACAGAATGCGGGCCGGAGTCCTGACATTCCAGGGGCCCCACTAACAGAGCGATGCACAGAATGCGGGCCGCAGTCCTGACATTCCAGGGGCCCCACTAACAGAGCGATGCACAGAATGCGGCCTGTAGTCCTGACATTCCAGGGGCCCCACTAACAGAGCGATGCACAGAATGCGGCCCGGAGTCCTGACATTCCAGGGGCCCCACTAACAGAGCGATGCACAGAATGCGGCCCGGAGTCCTGACATTCCAGGGGCCCCACTAACAGAGCGATGCACAGAATGCGGCCCGGAGTCCTGACATTCCAGGGGCCCCACTAACAGAGCGATGCACAGAATGCGGGCCGGAGTCCTGACATTCCAGGGGCCCCACTAACAGAGCGATGCACAGAATGCGGCCCGGAGTCCTGACATTCCAGGGGCCCCTCTAACAGAGCGATGCACAGAATGCGGCCCGGAGTCCTGACATTCCAGGGGCCCCACTAACAGAGCGATGCACAGAATGCGGGCCCGGAGTCCTGACATTCCAGGGGCCCCACTAACAGAGCGATGCACAGAATGCGGCCCGCAGTCCTGACATTCCAGGGGCCCCACTAACAGAGCGATGCACAGAATGCGGGCCCGCAGTCCTGACATTCCAGGGGCCCCACTAACAGAGCGATGCACAGAATGCGGCCCGGAGTCCTGACATTCCAGGGGCCCCACTAACAGAGCGATGTACAGAATGCGGGCCGGAGTCCTGACATTCCAGGGGCCCCACTAACAGAGCGATGCACAGAATGCGGGCCCGCAGTCCTGACATTCCAGGGGCCCCACTAACAGAGCGATGCACAGAATGCGGGCCGCAGTCCTGACATTCCAGGGGCCCCACTAACAGAGCGATGCACAGAATGCGGCCCGCAGTCCTGACATTCCAGGGGCCCCACTAACAGAGCGATGCACAGAATGCGGGCCCGGAGTCCTGACATTCCAGGGGCCCCACTAACAGAGCGATGCACAGAATGCGGCCCGGAGTCCTGACATTCCAGGGGCCCCACTAACAGAGCGATGCATAGAATGCGGCCCGCAGTCCTGACATTCCAGGGGCCCCACTAACAGAGCGATGCACAGAATGCGGCCCGGAGTCCTGACATTCCAGGGGCCCCACTAACAGAGCGATGCACAGAATGCGGCCCGGAGTCCTGACATTCCAGGGGCCCCACTAACAGAGCGATGCACAGAATGCGGGCCTGCAGTCCTGACATTCCAGGGGCCCCACTAACAGAGCGATGCACAGAATGCGGCCTGTAGTCCTGACATTCCAGGGGCCCCTCTAACAGAGCGATGCACAGAATGCGGCCCGGAGTCCTGACATTCCAGGGGCCCCACTAACAGAGCGATGTACAGAATGCGGCCTGTAGTCCTGACATTCCAGGGGCCCCACTAACAGAGCGATGCACAGAATGCGGGCCCGGAGTCCTGACATCCCAGGGGCCCCACTAACAGAGCGATGCACAGAATGCGGGCCCGGAGTCCTGACATTCCAGGGGCCCCACTAACAGAGCGATGCACAGAATGCGGCCCGGAGTCCTGACATTCCAGGGGCCCCACTAACAGAGCGATGCACAGAATGCGGGCCCGGAGTCCTGACATCCCAGGGGCCCCACTAACAGAGCGATGCACAGAATGCGGGCCCGGAGTCCTGACATTCCAGGGGCCCCACTAACAGAGCGATGCACAGAATGCGGCCCGGAGTCCTGACATTCCAGGGGCCCCACTAACAGAGCGATGCACAGAATGCGGGCTCGGAGTCCTGACATCCCAGGGGCCCCACTAACAGAGCGATGCACAGAATGCGGGCCCGCAGTCCTGACATTCCAGGGGCCCCACTAACAGAGCGATGCACAGAATGCGGCCCGGAGTCCTGACATTCCAGGGGCCCCACTAACAGAGCGATGCACAGAATGCGGGCCCGCAGTCCTGACATTCCAGGGGCCCCACTAACAGAGCGATGCACAGAATGCGGCCCGGAGTCCTGACATTCCAGGGGCCCCACTAACAGAGCGATGTACAGAATGCGGCCCGCAGTCCTGACATTCCAGGGGCCCCACTAACAGAGCGATGCACAGAATGCGGGCCGCAGTCCTGACATTCCAGGGGCCCCACTAACAGAGCGATGCACAGAATGCGGCCCGCAGTCCTGACATTCCAGGGGCCCCACTAACAGAGCGATGCACAGAATGCGGGCCCGGAGTCCTGACATTCCAGGGGCCCCACTAACAGAGCGATGCACAGAATGCGGCCCGGAGTCCTGACATTCCAGGGGCCCCACTAACAGAGCGATGCATAGAATGCGGCCCGCAGTCCTGACATTCCAGGGGCCCCACTAACAGAGCGATGCACAGAATGCGGCCCGGAGTCCTGACATTCCAGGGGCCCCACTAACAGAGCGATGCACAGAATGCGGCCCGGAGTCCTGACATTCCAGGGGCCCCACTAACAGAGCGATGCACAGAATGCGGGCCTGCAGTCCTGACATTCCAGGGGCCCCACTAACAGAGCGATGCACAGAATGCGGCCTGTAGTCCTGACATTCCAGGGGCCCCTCTAACAGAGCGATGCACAGAATGCGGCCCGGAGTCCTGACATTCCAGGGGCCCCACTAACAGAGCGATGCACAGAATGCGGGCCCGGAGTCCTGACATTCCAGGGGCCCCACTAACAGAGCGATGTACAGAATGCGGCCTGTAGTCCTGACATTCCAGGGGCCCCACTAACAGAGCGATGCACAGAATGCGGGCCCGGAGTCCTGACATCCCAGGGGCCCCACTAACAGAGCGATGCACAGAATGCGGGCCCGGAGTCCTGACATTCCAGGGGCCCCACTAACAGAGCGATGCACAGAATGCGGCCCGGAGTCCTGACATTCCAGGGGCCCCACTAACAGAGCGATGCACAGAATGCGGGCCCGGAGTTCTGACATCCCAGGGGCCCCACTAACAGAGCGATGCACAGAATGCGGGCCCGGAGTCCTGACATTCCAGGGGCCCCACTAACAGAGCGATGCACAGAATGCGGCCCGGAGTCCTGACATTCCAGGGGCCCCACCAACAGAGCGATGCACAGAATGCGGCCCGGAGTCCTGACATTCCAGGGGCCCCACTAACAGAGCGATGCACAGAATGCGGGCCGGAGTCCTGACATTCCAGGGGCCCCACTAACAGAGCGATGCACAGAATGCGGCCCGGAGTCCTGACATTCCAGGGGCCCCACTAACAGAGCGATGCACAGAATGCGGCCCGGAGTCCTGACATTCCAGGGGCCCCTCTAACAGAGCGATGCACAGAATGCGGCCCGCAGTCCTGACATTCCAGGGGCCCCACTAACAGAGCGATGCACAGAATGCGGGCCCGCAGTCCTGACATTCCAGGGGCCCCACTAACAGAGCGATGCACAGAATGCGGCCCGGAGTCCTGACATTCCAGGGGCCCCACTAACAGAGCGATGTACAGAATGCGGGCCGGAGTCCTGACATTCCAGGGGCCCCACTAACAGAGCGATGCACAGAATGCGGGCCGCAGTCCTGACATTCCAGGGGCCCCACTAACAGAGCGATGCACAGAATGCGGCCCGCAGTCCTGACATTCCAGGGGCCCCACTAACAGAGCGATGCACAGAATGCGGGCCCGGAGTCCTGACATTCCAGGGGCCCCACTAACAGAGCGATGCACAGAATGCGGCCCGGAGTCCTGACATTCCAGGGGCCCCACTAACAGAGCGATGCATAGAATGCGGCCCGCAGTCCTGACATTCCAGGGGCCCCACTAACAGAGCGATGCACAGAATGCGGCCCGGAGTCCTGACATTCCAGGGGCCCCACTAACAGAGCGATGCACAGAATGCGGCCCGGAGTCCTGACATTCCAGGGGCCCCACTAACAGAGCGATGCACAGAATGCGGGCCTGCAGTCCTGACATTCCAGGGGCCCCACTAACAGAGCGATGCACAGAATGCGGCCTGTAGTCCTGACATTCCAGGGGCCCCTCTAACAGAGCGATGCACAGAATGCGGCCCGGAGTCCTGACATTCCAGGGGCCCCACTAACAGAGCGATGTACAGAATGCGGCCTGTAGTCCTGACATTCCAGGGGCCCCACTAACAGAGCGATGCACAGAATGCGGGCCCGGAGTCCTGACATCCCAGGGGCCCCACTAACAGAGCGATGCACAGAATGCGGGCCCGGAGTCCTGACATTCCAGGGGCCCCACCAACAGAGCGATGTACAGAATGCGGGCCCGGAGTCCTGACATTCCAGGGGCCCCTCTAACAGAGCGATGCACAGAATGCGGCCCGGAGTCCTGACATTCCAGGGGCCCCACTAACAGAGCGATGCACAGAATGCGGACCGCAGTCCTGACATTCCAGGGGCCCCACTAACAGAGCGATGCACAGAATGCGGCCCGGAGTCCTGACATTCCAGGGGCCCCACTAACAGAGCGAAGCACAGAATGCGGCCCGGAGTCCTGACATTTCAGGGGCCCCACTAACAGAGCGAAGCACAGAATGCGGCCCGGAGTCCTGACATTCCAGGGGCCCCACTAACAGAGCGATGCACAGAATGCGGCCCGGAGTCCTGACATTCCAGGGGCCCCACTAACAGAGCGATGCACAGAATGCGGCCTGTAGTCCTGACATTCCAGGGGCCCCACTAACAGAGCGATGCACAGAATGCGGGCCCGGAGTCCTGACATCCCAGGGGCCCCACTAACAGAGCGATGCACAGAATGCGGGCCCGGAGTCCTGACATTCCAGGGGCCCCACTAACAGAGCGATGCACAGAATGCGGCCCGGAGTCCTGACATTCCAGGGGCCCCACCAACAGAGCGATGTTCAGAATGCGGGCCCGGAGTCCTGACATTCCAGGGGCCCCTCTAACAGAGCGATGCACAGAATGCGGCCCGGAGTCCTGACATTCCAGGGGTCCCACTAACAGAGCGATGCACAGAATGCGGACCGCAGTCCTGACATTCCAGGGGCCCCACTAACAGAGCGATGCACAGAATGCGGCCCGGAGTCCTGACATTCCAGGGGCCCCACTAACAGAGCGAAGCACAGAATGCGGCCCGGAGTCCTGACATTTCAGGGGCCCCACTAACAGAGCGAAGCACAGAATGCGGCCCGGAGTCCTGACATTCCAGGGGCCCCACTAACAGAGCGATGCACAGAATGCGGCCCGGAGTCCTGACATTCCAGGGGCCCCACTAACAGAGCGATGTACAGAATGCGGGCCCGGAGTCCTGACATTCCAGGGGCCCCACTAACAGAGCGATGCACAGAATGCGGGCCGGAGTCCTGACATTCCAGGGGCCCCACTAACAGAGCGATGCACAGAATGCGGCCCGGAGTCCTGACATTCCAGGGGCCCCACTAACAGAGCGATGCACAGAATGCGGCCCGGAGTCCTGACATTCCAGGGGCCCCACTAACAGAGCGATGCACAGAATGCGGCCTGTAGTCCTGACATTCCAGGGGCCCCACTAACAGAGCGATGCACAGAATGCGGGCCCGGAGTCCTGACATCCCAGGGGCCCCACTAACAGAGCGATGCACAGAATGCGGGCCCGGAGTCCTGACATTCCAGGGGCCCCACTAACAGAGCGATGCACAGAATGCGGCCCGGAGTCCTGACATTCCAGGGGCCCCACCAACAGAGCGATGTACAGAATGCGGGCCCGGAGTCCTGACATTCCAGGGGCCCCTCTAACAGAGCGATGCACAGAATGCGGCCCGGAGTCCTGACATTCCAGGGGTCCCACTAACAGAGCGATGCACAGAATGCGGCCCGGAGTCCTGACATTCCAGGGGCCCCACTAACAGAGCGAAGCACAGAATGCGGCCCGGAGTCCTGACATTTCAGGGGCCCCACTAACAGAGCGAAGCACAGAATGCGGCCCGGATTCCTGACATTCCAGGGGCCCCACTAACAGAGCGATGCACAGAATGCGGCCCGGAGTCCTGACATTCCAGGGGCCCCACTAACAGAGCGATGTACAGAATGCGGGCCCGGAGTCCTGACATTCCAGGGGCCCCACTAACAGAGCGATGCACAGAATGCGGGCCGGAGTCCTGACATTCCAGGGGCCCCACTAACAGAGCGATGCACAGAATGCGGGCCCGGAGTCCTGACATTCCAGGGGCCCCACTAACAGAGCGATGTACAGAATGCGGGCCGCAGTCCTGACATTCCAGGGGCCCCACCAACAGAGCGATGTACAGAATGCGGGCCCGGAGTCCTGACATTCCAGGGGCCCCACTAACAGAGCGATGCACAGAATGCGGTCCGGAGTCCTGACATTCCAGGGGCCCCACTAACAGAGCGATGCACAGAATGCGGCCTGTAGTCCTGACATTCCACGGGCCCCACTAACAGAGCGATGCACAGAATGCGGGCCCGGAGTCCTGACATTCCAGGGGCCCCACTAACAGAGCGATGCACAGAATGCGGCCCGGAGTCCTGACATTCCAGGGGCCCCACTAACAGAGCGATGTACAGAATGCGGGCCCGGAGTCCTGACATTCCAGGGGCCCCACTAACAGAGCGATGCACAGAATGCGGCCCGGAGTCCTGACATTCCAGGGGCCCCACTAACAGAGCGATGCACAGAATGCGGCCCGGTGTCCTGACATTCCAGGGGCCCCACTAACAGAGCGATGCACAGAATGCGGGCCGGAGTCCTGACATTCCAGGGGCCCCACTAACAGAGCGATGCACAGAATGCGGCCCGGAGTCCTGACATTCCAGGGGCCCCACTAACAGAGCGATGTACAGAATGCGGGCCCGGAGTCCTGACATTCCAGGGGCCCCACTAACAGAGCGATGCACAGAATGCGGGCCGGAGTCCTGACATTCCAGGGGCCCCACTAACAGAGCGATGCACAGAATGCGGGCCGGAGTCCTGACATTCCAGGGGCCCCACTAACAGAGCGATGCACAGAATGCGGGCCGGAGTCCTGACATTCCAGGGGCCCCTCTAACAGAGCGATGCACAGAATGCGGCCCGGAGTCCTGACATTCCAGGGGCCCCACTAACAGAGCGATGCACAGAATGCGGGCCGGAGTCCTGACATTCCAGGGGCCCCACTAACAGAGCGATGCACAGAATGCGGGCCGGAGTCCTGACATTCCAGGGGCCCCACTAACAGAGCGATGCACAGAATGCGGGCCGGAGTCCTGACATTCCAGGGGCCCCACTAACAGAGCGATGCACAGAATGCGGCCCGGAGTCCTGACATTCCAGGGGCCCCACTAACAGAGCGCTGAGGCCTAACTGGAGCCCGCATACCGTCAGCCATCCTGCGGGCGGTTGTGAACATGCGGGACGTTGACGTCTCACAGCCCTTATCTACAGACAGAGATAACGTGTCCTGGGATCATTGTGGCTGCAAAATGTCTCAGCGCAAATTCCACACAAAATTCTTCCACTGGGACAAGATGGAGCCAAGAGATAATTACAAGGGAAATCAGCAGCAAGCAAGTCCTCAGGGACCAGAATTTCAGCCCCAGTCCCTACCTGCAGGATTCTCACCTTCCTCAGCAATTCACAGCCAATCTTCAGCACCATGTGACAAACGAGGAGTCCATAGTGGCCCCGGCTACGGCTAAACATGGCATCTTCATTGGCCAACAGCTATTTCTCCAGACTCCATTTCCACATGTACTCCTCTGTCCCCCTACAGACCCTAATCTTCCCCTCACAACTAATCTATGCCCTACAGACCCCTCTGTCTCCCTCCAGACTCCCGTCCCCACAAGACTCATCTTTCCCCTCCAGATCCATCTCTACTCCTCCAGACCCCTCTGTTATCCTCCAGACCCCTCTGTTATCCTCCAGACCCCTCTGTTATCCTCCAGACCCCTCTGTCTCCCTCCAGACCCCTCTGTCTCCCTCCAGACTCCTCTGTTATCCTCCAGACTCCTCTGTCTCCCTCCTGACCCCTCTGTCTCCCTCCTGACTCCTCTGTCTCCCTCCTGACTCCTCTGTCTCCCTCCAGACTCCTCTGTCTCCCTCCAGACTCCTCCGTCTCCCTCCAGACTCCTGTCTCCCTCCTGACTCCTCTGTCTCCCTCCAGACCCCTCTGTCTCCCTCCTGACTCATTTGTCTCCCTCCAGACCCCTCTGTCTCCCTCCTGACTCCTCTGTCTCCCTCCAGACTCATCTGTCTCCCTCCAGACTCCTCTGTCTCCCTCCAGACTCCTGTCTCCCTCCTGACTCCTCTGTCTCCCTCCAGACCCCTCTGTCTCCCTCCTGACTCCTCTGTCTCCCTCCAGACTCATCTGTCTCCCTCCAGACTCCTCTGTCTCCCTCCAGACTCCTGTCTCCCTCCTGACTCCTCTGTCTCCCTCCAGACTCCTCTGTCTCCCTCCAGACTCCTCTGTCTCCCTCCAGACTCCTCTGTCTCCCTCCAGACTCCTGTCTCCCTCCTGACTCCTCTGTCTCCCTCCAGACTCCTCTGTCTCCCTCCAGTCTCCTCTGTCTCCCTCCAGACTCCTGCCTCCCTCCTGACTCATCTGTCTCCCTCCAGACCCCTCTGTCTCCCTCCTGACTCCTCTGTCTCCCTCCTGACTCCTCTGTCTCCCTCCTGACTCCTCTGTCTCCCTCCAGACCCCTTTGTCTCCCTCCTGACTCCTCTGTCTCCCTCCAGACACACCTCTGTCTCCCTCCTGACTCCTCTGTCTCCCTCCAGACCCCTTTGTCTCCCTTCTGACTCCTCTGTCTCCCTCCTGACTCCTGTTTCCCTCCAGACCCCTCTGTCTCCCTCCAGACCCCTCTGTCTCCCTCCTGACTCCTCCGTCTCCCTCTAGACCCTTCTATCTCCCTCCAGACCCCTCTGTCTCCCTCTTGATTCCTCTGTCCTCCTCCATACTTATCTATCTCCCTCTAGACATACCTGTTCTCCTCCAGACTCCTCTGTTATTCTCCAGACCCCCGTCATCCTCCAGACTCACTTCCTCATGACGACATCTAGTCCTCCTCCAGACTTATCTATCTCCTCTTAGACTCACCTGTCCTTTTCCCAACTCCTCAGTACCCCTCCAGACTCCTCTGTTATCATTCAGACTCCCCTCTGTCATCCTCCATGCTCCCTTGTTTTTTCCAGACTCTCCAGTCCTCCTCCAGACTTATCTCTCTCCCTCTATACGGCCCTGTCCTCCTCCTCCTGACTCCCATGATCTTGTCCAGCTCCCCTTTCCCCCTCCAGACCCCTCTGTCCCCCTCCAGACTCCTCTGTAATCCTGCAAATCCCTCTGTCCCACTCCAGAATCTTCTGTTATCCTCCAGACTTCCTTGTCCTCTCCCAGACTTAACTGTCTTCCTCAAGACTTGTATGTCTTCCTCCAGATCCCTCTGCCCATCTCCAGACAACTCTGTTCCCTCCAGACCACAAATTCTCTTCAAAATTCCTCCATACCCTTTACAATTCCTGTGTCCCCTTCAGATCCTTCTCTCCCTCAGATTCTCCTCCCTTTCCGGACCACTCTGCAGAGACCTTTCTACCTTGAGAACTATGGCTGGCCATGTGCATATAATACACACCGCTGACGGCTGGCGGCTCTAGATGACTTTAGAACCTGCCCACCTTGACATTGAACCCTGATGAGTGATACTGGTCACTTCCACAGGGGGCGCTATAAGGAATCTGTGGAGCAGGAAGGCCTGAGCATCATTGGCTCATCATTGTGTGGATCCATCACGGCTCTCCTAAAAGTCCACCCCCCAGTCTGATAATTCTATAGTGCACCTCTATGCAGGGGCGGACGTATCATTGGCGGAACATGTGCAGCCACACAGGGGCCCAGGAGGTGTGGGGGCCAGTACCACCTCCAAATCATAAAGCAGTCACAAAGATGAGCTTATCAGGGGCGTAATGACAGCAGTTGCAGTAGTCACCGGACCCAGTGGGTCAGGGGTTGCCGATGCCAGCAAATACTTCAGTTGGATATAGCAGGATGTAGAGCGGGCCCACTGATTTCAACGGAATATATGTACGAGGATGCACATTCTGTCAAATGCATTGTCCCGCCGCATTAGTTAATGAAGACGGCGGCTGATGTGAGTGTGCCCATCGCAGGCAGCGAATGACAGTGATGTCACCGGCATATGACGTCACTGTCGTGCCACCTGTGAGGCGTGCACTCATGTCAGCCGCTGGCCTCTGGGCTCAGGGATCAGAGGAATCTTTTTTTTCTTCTGTGGATGCGGATACTGGGGCCATGACAAGAGAAATGGGGGCCAGCCAGGCCATGGGACATGAAGACCAGCCAGGCTAAAGGACATGGGGGCCAGCCAGGCCACGGGAAAGGGGGCCAGCCAGGCCAAAGGACATATAGACCAGTCAGGCTAAGGAACATGGAGCCAGCCAGGCCAAGGGACATGGAGACCAGCCAGGCAAAGGAACATGGAGCCAGCCAGGCCAAGGGACATGGGGGTCAGCCAGGCCAAGGGACAAGGAGACCAGCCAGGCCAAAGGACATGGGGGCCAACCAGGCCAAGGAACATGGGGGCCAGCCAGGCCAAGGGACATGGAGTCCAACCAGACCAAGGAACATGGGGCCAGCCAGGCCAAGGAACATGGGGCCAGCCAGGCCAAGGGACATGGAGTCCAGCCAGGCAAAGGAACATGAAGCCCAGCCAGGCAAAGGAACATGGAGCCAGCCAGGCCAAGGGACATGGGGGTCAGCCAGGCTAAGGGACATGGACACCAGCCAGGCCAAAGGACATGGGGGCCAACCAGGCCAAGGGACATGGGGGCCGGCAAAGCCAAGGGACATGGAGTCCAACCAGGCCAAGGAAAATGGGGCCAGCCAGGCCAGGGAACATGGGGCCAGCCAGGCCAAGGGACATGGAGACCAGCCAGGCTAAGGAACATGGAGCCAGCGAGGCCAAGGGACATGGAGACCAGCCAGGCCAAAGGACAAGGGGGCCAACCAGGCCAAGGGACATGGGGGCCAGCCAGGCCAAGGGACATGGAGTCCAACCAGGCCAAGGAACATGGGGCCAGCCAGGCCAGGGAACATGGGGCCAGCCAGGCCAAGGGACATGGAGGCCAGCCAGGCTAAGGAACATGGAGCCAGCGAGGCCAAGGGACATGGGGGTCAGCCAGGCCAAGGGACATGGACACCAGCCAGGCCAAAGGACATGGGGGCCAACCAGGCCAAGGGACATGGGGGCCGGCAAGGCCAAGGGACATGGAGTCCAACCAGGCCAAGGAAAATGGGGCCAGCCAGGCCAGGGAACATGGGGCCAGCCAGGCCAAGGGACATGGAGACCAGCCAGGCTAAGGAACATGGAGCCAGCGAGGCCAAGGGACATGGAGACCAGCCAGGCCAAAGGACATGGGGGCCAACCAGGCCAAGGGACATGGGGGCCAGCCAGGCCAAGGGACATGGAGTCCAACCAGGCCAAGGAACATGGGGCCAGCCAGGCCAGGGGACATGGAGTCCAACCAGACCAAGGAACATGGGGCCAGCCAGGCCAAGGAACATGGGGCCAGCCAGGCCAAGGGACATGGAGTCCAGCCAGGCAAAGGAACATGAAGCCCAGCCAGGCAAAGGAACATGGAGCCAGCCAGGCCAAGGGACATGGGGGTCAGCCAGGCTAAGGGACATGGACACCAGCCAGGCCAAAGGACATGGGGGCCAACCAGGCCAAGGGACATGGGGGCCGGCAAAGCCAAGGGACATGGAGTCCAACCAGGCCAAGGAAAATGGGGCCAGCCAGGCCAGGGAACATGGGGCCAGCCAGGCCAAGGGACATGGAGACCAGCCAGGCTAAGGAACATGGAGCCAGCGAGGCCAAGGGACATGGAGACCAGCCAGGCCAAAGGACAAGGGGGCCAACCAGGCCAAGGGACATGGGGGCCAGCCAGGCCAAGGGACATGGAGTCCAACCAGGCCAAGGAACATGGGGCCAGCCAGGCCAGGGAACATGGGGCCAGCCAGGCCAAGGGACATGGAGGCCAGCCAGGCTAAGGAACATGGAGCCAGCGAGGCCAAGGGACATGGGGGTCAGCCAGGCCAAGGGACATGGACACCAGCCAGGCCAAAGGACATGGGGGCCAACCAGGCCAAGGGACATGGGGGCCGGCAAGGCCAAGAGACATGGAGTCCAACCAGGCCAAGGAAAATGGGGCCAGCCAGGCCAGGGAACATGGGGCCAGCCAGGCCAAGGGACATGGAGACCAGTCAGGCTAAGGAACATGGAGCCAGCGAGGCCAAGGGACATGGAGACCAGCCAGGCCAAAGGACATGGGGGCCAACCAGGCCAAGGGACATGGGGGCCAACCAGGCCAAGGGACATGGGGGCCAGCCAGGCCAAGGGACATGGAGTCCAACCAGGCCAAGGAAAATGGGGCCAGCCAGGCCAGGGAACATGGGGCCAGCCAGGCCAAGGGACATGGAGACCAGCCAGGCTAAGGAACATGGAGCCAGCGAGGCCAAGGGACATGGAGACCAGCCAGGCCAAAGGACATGGGGGCCAACCAGGCCAAGGGACATGGGGGCCAACCAGGCCAAGGGACATGGGGGCCAGCCAGGCCAAGGGACATGGAGTCCAACCAGGCCAAGGAACATGGGGCCAGCCAGGCCAGGGGACATGGAGACCAGCCAGGCCAAGGAACATGGGGCCTGCCAGGCCAAGGGACATGGAGACCAGCCAGGCCAAGGAACATGGGGCCAGCCAGGCCAAGGGACATGGAGACCAGCCAGGCCAAAGGACATGGGGGCCAACCAGACCAAGGGACATGGGGGCCAACCAGGCCAAGGGACATGGGGGCCAACCAGGAAAAGGGACATGGAGCCAACCAGGCCAAGGGACATGGAGGTCAGCCAGGTCAAGAGACATGGGGGCCAGCTGGGCCAAGGGACATAGGGGCCAGTCAGGCAAAGGGATATGCATGGAGATCAGCCAGGCTAAGGGACATATAATTACTGTAGGGGGCAACTAGGGGACTCTATTACATAATATAATTTACTTTTTAGGAGACTATTTTCCATAGGGTGGAATAAATGGGGGGTCCTGTTACTGTGCAGGATGGCATTATATTGCTTATTTTCTTCATCTGGCATAGTGTAGAAGTCGGGGAAAAAGTGAGGAATGTGCTCTAGAGGAGATCAGATATTAAGGACTGTGTTATTCTCTGCAGACACCAGTCTCGGCAGGAAAAACTGATAGCCGTTTGTGCCCGATGAAGAAGAAAAGTGAGGATGAAGGACTTCACCTAGAGATGTCACCAGTGAGTCATTGTATCACATGCATACGCACAATTTACACTATATACAGAGCTCCTTTGTATAATGTCACTGGTGATCGCTATATTACCTGTACACTGACACTATATCCAGAGCTCCTGTGTATAATGTCACTGGAGATAACTGTATTATCTGTACACCGACACTATATACAGAGCTCCTGTGTATAATGTCACTAGTGATCATTGCATTACCTGTACACTGACACTATATACAGAGCTCCTGTGTATAATGTCACTAGTGATCATTGTATTACCTGTACAATATACACTATATACAGAGCTCCTGTGTATAATGGCACTGGTGATCACTGTATTACCTGTACACTGACACTATATACAGAGCTCCTGTGTATAATGTCACTGGTGGTAATAACAGTGTTGTTAGTATTGTTTCTATTAATGATCAGTATTGTAGTATTCAGTCACTATGTGGTGGTCATATGTGGTCTGGTCACGGTTAACAATATTTCTCCCTTGTATGTGGTATTATACCAGGGGGCCCATCAGACTATAGTTACACCACTGCGGCCCATATACTGTTCATTTCTTGAACAGGGGTCCTATGTGTCTGCCATTGTCTATGTGCATCTTTTAAGCGACACCTAATTCACTGTTGGTGTGTTACTATTTCCCTTTTAGGTGGCAATGCCCCCCCCCCACCTTGCAGACAGGGCCCCTTTAAACCTGATTTATTGCACATTTGGTCTATGCTTGAGCCTCATGGGGCTTTGGATGGGCCAAGAGGGCTGACTGAGGATCTGGCGATTAGTATATTGAATGCATTGGATCCTGAGATTCTCCAGTCATGTCAGTAAGTTGGGGGCTGAAGTTCCAGAGTGACTGGAGGGGCCCAGGGTCCACATGTCAGATCCATAGTCACAAGTGTAACCTTACCCTAAATGTAGCTCCCTCTCCTCGTGTACACAGCATCTTACCATCATGGGGTCTAGATTGATTGAGAACGTCCTTCGGGGCCCCCAGAGTAGGGAAGGTGACCTGTGGCCCCTCGGAGGGACTTGTGCTCCAGTGAACAGATGTCGCTGTTGCTTTCACGGTTGTGGAAACGTTGTTTCCTTCCTTTTCCCTTTCTGGGAAATCATCTTTATTTGCTCCCAGATCCGGCTCCTGTGTTTGGTTTATTGGTGGCGCTGATTCCAGGGTTTCGCCTTTCTCCGTGCTGTTTGCCATCGACGAGGCTTTGATTTCCTCCATGGGTTCATACGGGGAGGTGGGGGCAGGGCTGGTGCTTGGCTCTGCCACATCTGGTTGGGCGGTGGTCTTGGCATTATCCCCACTCTCGGAAGTCATGGGAGCCATGGTGGTGCTGCTCTCGGAGGGGTAGATCATGGTGGATGGTTGGGTAGTAGGATCAGTTGAGTAATGGGCAGTGGTGTATTCCACCAAGATGATGGGAGTTGCAGTGGTTGATAAGATGGTCACCTCTTCGTCGGTGACATCTTCATAGTCCACCATGGAGTGATCCTGCAGAGCATTCCTCTTGTAATTATTGTTTTTATCCACAATCTCCTGAGGGTCCTGCTCGTGGCTGTAGAGGTAGTCAAACTGTCTCTCGGGGTCGCTCTCGGTGGTGTTATCTCCCTCCATGTCACAGTCAGGAAGGGCATAGCACATTAAGTCGCCCCCAGCATTGGGGCAATGGCAGACCTTACAGGGCGACATGTGAAACGTGTGCCCGGCCTCGTACTTCTCCTCGCCATGGATGCAGCCAATCCGACCACACTGAGCGCAGCCGTCTGCCGGCTGCAGGATGTCAATGCAATTTGGTGGAAGTTCGGGACACGGTATAAAATGGCAATTGATCCTTCCACCTCCTGGGGGGCACCTGCACTCCGTGCTGCCAAAGTCGACAAAGTAAGACTCGCCTTCAGGAACTTTTCCACCTTGAAATCCAACACTGACGCAGTCATAGTACTGGTAACCTTCACATGGGCACCCGAGCTGTGCACACGATGGGCAGCAGGACCCCACCTCCACCACCTCCAATATACAATTCTCCAGGGGTTTGCACACAGCCCCTGAGCAGTCGGCCTGAGACAAGGAGGGTTTGGTGCATTGTGACAGTAAAATGAAAACCACTAAAAATACCGACTTATTTATTCTGTTCATGTTCAAAGCCAAATGGATGGAAATGTGTCAGTCAGATGAACAATGTAATGTACCTGAGGAGAGAAGACCAAGAATAAGACATTACAGTGAGTGATACAGAGCTCCAAATCCACTGCACAGAAATAGTTACATTAGAAAATTCTTAGAGAAACCACTAGGGGGAGCACCCTGTATACAGAGATAAATGATAAGATCCTGTCTGCAGTCACCACTAGGGGGAGCTCCCTGTATACAGAGATACATGATAAGATCCTGTCTGCAGTCACCACTAGGGGGAGCTCCCTGTATACAGAGACACATGATAAGATCCTGTCTACAGCCACCACTAGGGGGAGCTCCCTGTATACAGATATACATGATAAGATCCTGTCTGCAGCCACCACTAGGGAGGGCTCCCTGTATACAGAGATACATGATAAGATCCTGTCTGCAGCCACCACTAGGGGGAGCTCCCTGTATACAGAGATACATGATAAGATCCTGTCTGCAGTCACCACTAGGGGGAGCTCCCTGTATACAGAGATACATGATAAGATCCTGTCTGCAGCCACCACTAGGGGGAGCTCCCTGTATACAGAGATACATGATAAGATCCTGTCTGCAGTCACCACTAGAGGGAGCTCCCTGTATACAGAGATACATGATAAGATCCTGTCTGCAGTCACCACTAGGGGGAGCACCCTGTATACAGAGATACATGATAAGATCCTGTCTGCAGCCACCACTAGGGGGAGCTCCCTGTATATAGACATACATGATAAGATCCAGTCTGGAGTCACCACTAGGGGGAGCTCCCTGTATACAGAGATACATGATAAGATCCTGTCTGCAGCCACCACTAGGGGGAGCTCCCTGTATACAGAGATACATGATAAGATCTTGTCTGCAGCCACCACTAGGGGGAGCTCCCTGTATATAGACATACATGATAAGATCCTGTCTGCAGTCACCACTAGGGGGAGCTCCCTGTATACAGAGATACATGATAAGATCCTGTCTGTAGCCACCACTAGGGGGAGCTCCCTGTATACAGAGATACATGATAAGATCCTGTCTGCAGCCACCACTAGGGGGTGCTTCCTGTATACAGAGATACATGATAAGATCCTGTCTGCAGCCACCACTAGGGGGAGCTCCCTGTATACAGAGATACATGATAAGATCTAGTCTGCAGTCACCACTAGGGGGAGCTCCCTGTATACAGAGATACATGATAAGATCCTGTCTGCAGCCACCACTAGGGGGAGCTCCCAGTATACAGAGATACATGATAAGATCCTGTCTGCAGTCACCACTAGGAGGAGCTCCCTGTATACAGAGATACATGATAAGACCCTGTCTGCAGTCACCACTAGGGGGAGCTCCCTGTATACAGAGATACATGATAAGATCTAGTCTGCAGTCACCACTAGGGGGAGCTCCCTGTATACAGAGATACATGATAAGATCCTGTCTGCAGCCACCACTAGGGGGAGCTCCCAGTATACAGAGATACATGATAAGATCCTGTCTGCAGTCACCACTAGGAGGAGCTCCCTGTATACAGAGATACATGATAAGACCCTGTCTGCAGTCACCACTAGGAGGAGCTCCCTGTATACAGAGATACATGATAAGACCCTGTCTGCAGTCACCACTAGGGGGAGCTCCCTGTATACAGAGATACATGATAAGATCCTGTCTGCAGCCACCACTAGGGGGTGCTCCCTGTATACAGAGATACATGATAAGATCCTGTCTGCAGCCACCACTAGGGGGAGCTCCCTGTATACAGAGATACATGATAAGATCTAGTCTGCAGTCACCACTAGGGGGAGCTCCCTGTATACAGAGATACGTGATAAGATCCTGTCTGCAGCCACCACTAGGGGGAGCTCCCTGTATACAGAGATACGTGATAAGATCCTGTCTGCGGCCACCACTAGGGGGAGCTCCCTGTATACAGAGATACATGATAAGATCCTGTCTGCAGCCACCACTAGGGGGAGCTCCCTGTATACAGAGATACATGATAAGATCCTGTCTGCAGTCACCACTAGGGGGAGCTCCCTGTATACAGAGATACATGATAAGACCCTGTCTGCAGTCACCACTAGGGGGAGCTCCCTGTATACAGAGATACGTGATAAGATCCTGTCTGCGGCCACCACTAGGGGGAGCTCCCTGTATACAGAGATACGTGATAAGATCCTGTCTGCAGCCACCACTAGGGGGAGCTCCCTGTATACAGAGATACATGATAAGATCCTGTCTGCAGTCACCACTAGGGGGAGCTCCCTGTATACAGAGATACATGATAAGATCCTGTCTGCAGTCACCACTAGGGGGAGCTCCCTGTATACAGAGATACATGATAAGACCCTGTCTGCAGTCACCACTAGGGGGAGCTCCCTGTATACAGAGATACGTGATAAGATCCTGTCTGCAGCCACCACTAGGGGGAGCTCCCTGTATACAGAGATATATGATAAGATCCTGTCTGCAGCCACCACTAGTGGGAGCTCCCTGTATACAGAGATACGTGATAAGATCCTGTCTGCAGCCACCACTAGGGGGAGCTCCCTGTGTACAGAGATACATGATAAGATCCTGTCTGCAGTCACCACTAGGGGGAGCTCCCTGTATACAGAGATACGTGATAAGATCCTGTCTACAGCCACCACTAGGGGGAGCTCCCTGTATATAGAGACATGATAAGATCCTGTCTGCAGTCACCACTAGGGGGAGCTCCCTGTATACAGAGATACATGATAAGATCCTGTCTGCAGTCACCACTAGGGGGAGCTCCCTGTATACAAAAAACACATGATAAGATCCTGTCTGCATCCACCACTAGGGGGAGCTCCCTGTATATAGAGATACATGATAAGATCCTGACTGCAGTCACCACTAGGGGGAGCTCCCTACATGCTGTATACACCTTGAGCTCACGGACTCCCTCTCGTGGTGGCTGCCTTATCTATGGCATCCAATGAAAGTGCCTTGTGATTTCTATTATGCTAATAGCCTTATTATGACATTTAGTGTAAGTGGCATCAGACTTGTAAATAACATGACACAGTATTGGCACACTATAAAAGTTACATACTGACCTTGGACTTCATTTACATGTTGGACAAGACAGGAGAATCCTCCACAACCACAATTCACGTACATAAGATATAGCAGAGCTGAGTTTGTCATTAAACCTTTATAGAGCGTAGGGAATGCATTAGTACTGTTTGCAAATAACACATTGTGTGAGTTCTTCTAGATGACAATGTCAGCTCTGCTACATGTGAGTATACATTGATCAGATGGAGCATGTGTGACCTCCCGCCATTGCCATCTAGAACTCTCCTCCATTGTCTCCTTGTGAAGGTCCAGCGACCTCAGGAGATGCCAAAAGTTTCCAACTAAGTTTCACCAACCTGAAAATTGTCCCCAGGTTCTTGGTCCTTGCAGACGATTCCTGGTAAATGATTCTCTGCGGAGACCAAACACCGAGATGTTTCCAGAGGAAAGGAAAAAAGCAGAAGGAGAAAGGGACCGAGCTGTAACCTGAGCCCTCCACTCCCATATGTGGATGATAAAGGACATTTACATCCCCCCCCAGGATCAGACGTGGATTTGAGGTTTCTGCTACTTTTTGTTACATTTTTAGTTCAATATTTACTTATTTTGTGGTTCACGATGTGGAAAACGTTGAAATTTCTGCAAAATTCTTTTTTTTTGTTTTTTTCCGACATTCAGGGATTGTAATGCTGTTCCAGCTCTACTGAGCGAATTACATAAAGCTCCTCTCAGGGGGTTCAGAGAAAATAGCCGCGTTCCTGAACCCCGGGCAGAACAATCCGTCTCACAACTCGGAATTAACTCCGAAAATAAAGAAAAATGTATTTCCAGGTCTCCTGCGGCAGCATGAGCCCAGTGCTGGAAATCCTCTGTGCTGCTGCTGCTAATGGCAGTGCTTCATTTCGAGGGGTGGGGGTCTGACTTATAGAACAGAAGGACCCCTTCACACCCTCCTGCACACCTTTCTTTGCTCCCACCTATACAGGTTCCCTTCACCCAATCAGCAAAGGAGAAGACCATCCAGGTTTGGGCCCCTCGGTCTACGGGCCCCATGGGGGGCCTCGGGTTCGTAGCTCTTGGTGGTCACAGCCCCTTCAGATGCTGCTCCCGATTATCAGATGCCGGATTATATGGACAGTAGCGGATACTGTAACGATCTCCGCTCTTGTTACATTGTTTTCTTTCTGCGGATTCCGTCCAGTCCGGTGACGATGAGCAGCCAGAAGTGCGGACCCTGCCCAGGGACATAGCTACAGTAGGTGCAGGGTTTACACCCGGGTCCCGAAGCCTAAACGGCCCCCAAAGTCCCCTTGGCCTATATGAATATACCAACACTATTAAAGGTTTGCAATAAGTGGGGCCCTGTTGGAGCTTTGGCATTGGGGCCCATGAGCTTCACGGTTGGCCACCGCTCCGGCCTCCACATTCATACAGAAGTCCCATTTAAATTCAGTTCCCCCTTTTTCATTCCTCGTCCCCTTTTCTGCCTTCTCATTACTGTGATTTATTTCCATTTGTGGTTGGCGGCAGATACCACAATGCATCCTGGGAGGGGTCCAACAACAACAAAAATTCATTTTTGGAATTTTGGATTCTGTCTAAGGCACAAACTCCAAAATAAAGTGCGAGGAACCTAAATCTCATCAGAAACAGTTACATCATCATCATCCTCACTGTCATCACCATCATTTGGGGTTACATCATCATCCTCACTATCACCACCATCATTTGGGGTTACATCATCATCATCCTCACTGTCACCACCATCATTTGGGGTTACATCATCATCATCCTCACTATCACCACCATCATTTGGGGTTACATCATCATCATCCTCACTATCACCACTATCATTTGGGGTTACATCATCATCATCCTCACTATCACCACTATCATTTGGGGTTACATCATCATCATCCTCACTATCACCACTATCATTTGGGGTTACATCATCATCATCCTCACTATCACCACTATCATTTGGGGTTACATCATCATCCTCACTATCACCACCATCATTTGGGGTTACATCATCATCATCCTCACTGTCACCACCATCATTTGGGGTTACATCATCATCCTCGCTATCACCACCATCATTTGGGGTTACATCATCATCATCCTCACTATCACCACCATCATTTGGGGTTACATCATCATCATCCTCACTATCACCACCATCATTTGGGGTTACATCATCATCATCCTCACTATCACCACCATCATTTGGGGTTACATCATCATCATCTTCACTATCACCACCATCATTTGGGGTTACATCATCATCATCCTCACTATCACCACCATCATTTGGGGTTACATCATCATCATCATTTTCACTATCACCACCATCATTTGGGGTTACATCATCATCATCCTCACTATCACCACCATCATTTGGGGTTACATCATCATCATCTTCACTATCACCACCATCATTTGGGGTTACATCATCATCATCTTCACTATCACCACCATCATTATTTGGGGTTACATCATCATCATCCTCACTATCACCACCACCATCATTTGGGGTTACATCATCATCATCCCCACTATCACCACCATCATTTGGGGTTACATCATCATCATCCTCACTATCACCACCATCATTTGGGGTTACATCATCATCATCTTCACTATCACCACCATCATTTGGGGTTACATCATCATCATCCTCACTATCACCACCATCATTTGGGGTTACATCATCATCATCCTCACTATCACCACCATCATTTGGGGTTACATCATCATAATCCTCACTATCACCACCATCATTTAGGATTGGGAGAGAACATCATTTCATCATTTAGGCAGTTTTTCCTTTCAGGATTCAAGGAAAGTTGAGTGACAACCAATCTGTCTCCTCTCTGATCTTTGAGTTTCCTGCACAGAAAGGAAAGTCTCGCTATAAATGGCGGCGAGCGGGTGACATCCACCACGGCTTCTGTGACATCTGGACCGGGGAGTATATCACAAGCCAGATCTCGCCATTCAGAGTCCAGGAAAGTTGGGTGGCCGCTGTGCTAGAAGCTGCTGTATGTCAGCGGTTCTACATCCAGGCCATTAACCCTTCACCACTCAGTGCTTACATCAGAGGATGTTAAATGAGAGAAATTAGTGCAGGAAACCTCAAATTACAGCTGATTACCCCGAAATAATGAGATTACAACCAAATGTGGAGACGATGAGATCCGGATCCGACATCCAGAATCTCCACTCACTGCTTGTAGAAATATACAGGAGCCCTTTAAGGAAGACCCCAGCGCCATAAGGGCCAGTCAGTGATTGGCGCCATATCATGGGTGCAGAGGCGAACATATCACTGGTGCAACCTCTGCAGCCGCAAAGGGGCCCAAGAGATCTGGGGGCCACATCCAGCCCCAAAGTAGGAAGAACTGTGCAATATGGGCAGATACAGACCTCAAAGGGCCCATATAATGTTCTATGCCGGGGCCTCGTCTGTCTGCGTCCCCCCGAATAGTGGCTGCATTGTATCGTGAGGCATTAATCCTCCCACAGAATGAAATGTAAAAAAATAAATAAAAACTACCTCTACTCCCATCATCTCTGCTCCTGGATCAGCGGGATCCGAGCAGAGTCAGAACTATAGAAACAGCAACAAATTGTACATTAATTTTTATGTCAGCAGTGACTGCTCCGTGAATGTGAGAATGACATGTATCTAATCCTCTCCTGTGTGATACTGACTGCTGAGCCATGTATCTAATCCTATCCTGTGTGATACTGACTGCTGAGCTGTGTATCCAATCCTCTCCTGTGTGATACTGACTGCTGAGCCGTGTATCTAATCCTCTCCTGTGTGATACTGTCCGCTGAGCCGTGTATCTAATCCTCTCCTGTGTGATACTGTCTGCTGAGCCGTGTATCTAATCCTATCCTGTGTGATACTGTCTGCTGAGCCGGGTATCTTATCCTATCCTGTGTGATACTGTCTGCTGAGCCGTGTATCTAATCCTCTCCTGTGTGATACTGACTGCTGAGCCGTGTATCTAATCCCATCCTGTGTGATACTGTCTGCTGAGCCGGGTATCTAATCCTATCCTGTGTGATACTGTCTGCTGAGCCGTGTATCTAATCCTCTCCTGTGTGATACTGTCTGCTGAGCCGTGTATCTAATCCTATCCTGTGTGATACTGTCTGCTGAGCCGTGTATCTAATCCTATCCTGTGTGATACTGTCTGCTGAGCCGTGTATCTAATCCTCTCCTGTGTGATACTGTCTGCTGAGCCGTGTATCTAATCCTATCCTGTGTGATACTGTCTGCTGAGCCGTGTATCTAATCCTATCCTGTGTGATACTGTCTGCTGAGCCGTGTATCTAATCCTCTCCTGTGTGATACTGTCTGCTGAGCCGTGTATCTAATCCTCTCCTGTGTGATACTGTCTGCTGAGCCGTGTATCTAATCCTATCCTGTGTGATACTGTCTGCTGAGCCGTGTATTTAATCCTCTCCTGTGTGATACTGTCTGCTGAGCCGTGTATCTAATCCTCTCCTGTGTGATACTGTCTGCTGAGCCGTGTATCTAATCCTCTCCTGTGTGATACTGTCTGCTGAGCCGTGTATCTAATCCTCTCCTGTGTGATACTGTCTGCTGAGCCGTGTATCTAATCCTCTCCTGTGTGATACTGTCTGCTGAGCCGTGTACCTAATCCTCTCCTGTGTGATACTGTCTGCTGAGCCGTGTATCTAATCCTATCCTGTGTGATACTGACTGCTGAGCCGTGTATCTAATCCTCTCCTGTGTGATACTGTCTGCTTAGCTGTGTATCTAAACCTATCCTGTGTGATACTGTCTGCTGAGCTGTGTATCTAATCCCATCCTGTGTGATACTGTCTGCTGAGCCGTGTATCTAATCCTCTCCTGTGTGATACTGACTGCTGAGCCGTGTATCTAATCCTCTCCTGTGTGATACTGTCTGCTGAGCCGTGTATCTAATCCTATCCTGTGTGACACTGTCTGCTGAGCCGTGTATCTAATCCTCTCCTGTGTGATACTGACTGCTCAGCCGTGTATCTAATCCTCTCCTGTGTGATACTGACTGCTGAGCCGTGTATCTAATCCTATCCTGTGTGATACTGTCTGCTGAGTCGTGTATCTAATCCTATCCTGTGTGACACTGTCTGCTGAGCCGTGTATCTAATCCTCTCCTGTGTGGCACTGACTGCTGAGCCGTGTATCTAATCCTCTCCTGTGTGGCACTGTCTGCTGAGCCGTGTATCTAATCCCATCCTGTGTGATACTGTCTGCTGAGCCGTGTATCTAATCCTATCCTGTGTGATACTGTCTGCTGAGCCGTGTATCTAATCCTATCCTGTGTGATACTGTCTGCTGAGCCGTGTATCTAATCCTCTCCTGTGTGATACTGTCTGCTGAGCCGTGTATCTAATCCTATCCTGTGTGACACTGTCTGCTGAGCCGTGTATCTAATCCTATCCTGTGTGATACTGTCTGCTGAGCCGTGTATCTAATCCTATCCTCTGTGATACTGTCTGCTGAGCCGTGTATCTAATCCCATCCTGTGTGATACTGACTGCTGAGCCGTGTATCTAATCCTCTCCTGTGTGATACTGTCTGCTGAGCCGTGTATCTAATCCTCTCCTGTGTGATACTGACTGCTGAGCTGTGTATCTAATCCTCTCCTGTGTGATACTGTCTGCTGAGCCGTGTATCTAATCCTATCCTGTGTGATACTGACTGCTGAGCCGTGTATCTAATCCTCTCCTGTGTGATACTGTCTGCTGAGCTGTGTATCTAATCCTCTCCTGTGTGATACTGACTGCTGAGCCGTGTATCTAATCTTATCCTGTGTGATACTGACTGCTGAGCCGTGTATCTAATCCTATCCTGTGTGATACTGACTGCTTAGCTGTGTATTTAATCCTCTCCTGTGATACTGTCTGCTGAGCCGTGTATCTAATCCTCTCCTGTGTGATACTGTCTGCTGAGCCGTGTATCTAATCCTCTCCTGTGTGATGCTGACTGCTGAGCCATGTATCTAATCCTCTCCTGTGTGATACTGTCTGCTGAGCTGTGTATCTAATCCTATCCTGTGATACTGACTGCTGAGCTGTGTATCTAATCCTCTCCTGTGTGATACTGTCTGCTGAGCCGTGTATCTAATCCTCTCCTGTGTGATACTGACTGCTGAGCTGTGTATCTAATCCTCTCCTGTGTGATACTGTCTGCTGAGCTGTGTATCTAATCCCATCCTGTGTGATACTGACTCCTGAGCCGTGTATCTAATCCTATCCTGTGTGATACTGACTGCTGAGCTGTGTATCTAATCCCATCCTGTGTGATAGTGACTGCTGAGCCATGTATCTAATCCTATCCTGTGTGATACTGACTGCTGAGCCGTGTATCTAATCCTCTCCTGTGTGATACTGTCTGCTGAGCTGTGTATCTAATCCTCTCCTGTGTGATACTGTCTGCTGAGCTGTATCTAATCCTCTCCTGTGTGATACTGACTGCTGAGCCGTGTATCTAATCCTCTCCTGTGTGATACTGACTGCTGAGCTGTATCTAATCCTCTCCTGTGTGATGCTGACTGCTGAGCCATGTATCTAATCCTCTCCTGTGTGATACTGACTGCTGAGCTGTATCTAATCCTCTCCTGTGTGATGCTGACTGCTGAGCCATGTATCTAATCCTCTCCTGTGTGATACTGTCTGCTGAGCCGTGTATCTAATCCTATCCTGTGATACTGACTGCTGAGCTGTGTATCTAATCCTATCCTGTGTGATACTGTCTGCTGAGCCGTGTATCTAATCCTATCCTGTGTGATACTGTCTGCTGAGCCGTGTATCTAATCCTATCCTGTGTGATACTGTCTGCTGAGCCGTGTATCTAATCCTCTCCTGTGTGATACTGTCTGCTGAGCCGTGTATCTAATCCTATCCTGTGTGACACTGTCTGCTGAGCCGTGTATCTAATCCTATCCTGTGTGATACTGTCTGCTGAGCCGTGTATCTAATCCTATCCTCTGTGATACTGTCTGCTGAGCCGTGTATCTAATCCCATCCTGTGTGATACTGACTGCTGAGCCGTGTATCTAATCCTCTCCTGTGTGATACTGTCTGCTGAGCCGTGTATCTAATCCTCTCCTGTGTGATACTGACTGCTGAGCTGTGTATCTAATCCTCTCCTGTGTGATACTGTCTGCTGAGCCGTGTATCTAATCCTATCCTGTGTGATACTGACTGCTGAGCCGTGTATCTAATCCTCTCCTGTGTGATACTGTCTGCTGAGCTGTGTATCTAATCCTCTCCTGTGTGATACTGACTGCTGAGCCGTGTATCTAATCTTATCCTGTGTGATACTGACTGCTGAGCCGTGTATCTAATCCTATCCTGTGTGATACTGACTGCTTAGCTGTGTATTTAATCCTCTCCTGTGATACTGTCTGCTGAGCCGTGTATCTAATCCTCTCCTGTGTGATACTGTCTGCTGAGCCGTGTATCTAATCCTCTCCTGTGTGATGCTGACTGCTGAGCCATGTATCTAATCCTCTCCTGTGTGATACTGTCTGCTGAGCTGTGTATCTAATCCTATCCTGTGATACTGACTGCTGAGCTGTGTATCTAATCCTCTCCTGTGTGATACTGTCTGCTGAGCCGTGTATCTAATCCTCTCCTGTGTGATACTGACTGCTGAGCTGTGTATCTAATCCTCTCCTGTGTGATACTGTCTGCTGAGCTGTGTATCTAATCCCATCCTGTGTGATACTGACTCCTGAGCCGTGTATCTAATCCTATCCTGTGTGATACTGACTGCTGAGCTGTGTATCTAATCCCATCCTGTGTGATAGTGACTGCTGAGCCATGTATCTAATCCTATCCTGTGTGATACTGACTGCTGAGCCGTGTATCTAATCCTCTCCTGTGTGATACTGTCTGCTGAGCTGTGTATCTAATCCTCTCCTGTGTGATACTGTCTGCTGAGCTGTATCTAATCCTCTCCTGTGTGATACTGACTGCTGAGCCGTGTATCTAATCCTCTCCTGTGTGATACTGACTGCTGAGCTGTATCTAATCCTCTCCTGTGTGATGCTGACTGCTGAGCCATGTATCTAATCCTCTCCTGTGTGATACTGACTGCTGAGCTGTATCTAATCCTCTCCTGTGTGATGCTGACTGCTGAGCCATGTATCTAATCCTCTCCTGTGTGATACTGTCTGCTGAGCCGTGTATCTAATCCTATCCTGTGATACTGACTGCTGAGCTGTGTATCTAATCCTCTCCTGTGTGATACTGTCTGCTGAGCCGTGTATCTAATCCTCTCCTGTGTGATACTGACTGCTGAGCTGTGTATCTAATCCGATCCTGTGTGATACTGTCTACCTTTTCAGTAACTGATGTTGCAGGATACTGATTACGTGGATTAGAACACCCTCCATTTCTCTGCTGGGATTTGTAGTGCGCACATCCTCGGCTGCCTGCAGTTCTGGGTTCTGGGCTCCATAGGACCCCAGTTTGTTACTTGTGATGATGTCACGGGTGAGCGGAGCAGCCATGAATCCCCCGTGTCCTCCATGTCAGGGACCAGACTCCATCATGCAGCTGCAGCATTAACTGGTCCCAGTCCTTGTATTGTGGCAGCTGCAGATGATGTGATGTCTCCGAGGAGCGAGGAATATTCGCTGCATTCAGGAAAATCTCAGTCGTGTCCAGGACGCTGCACCTCGGAGAAAGCCTCGATTATTCCCCCGTCACACCCTCAGAGTTACACGGACATCATTAGTTATATATAGTCAGCAGGTTAATAATAATTCTCTGGAAGAGACATATATCTGTATTCCAGTCACCTCCAGAGCTGCACTCACTATTCTGCTGTTACATCACGTCTTATTCTCCAGTCACCTCCAGAGCTGCACTCACTATTCTGCTGTTACATTGTATCTTATCCACCAGTCACCTCCAGAGCTGCAGTCCCTATTCTGCTGTTACATCACGTCTTATACTCCAGGTCTTTTATTAAATAAAATGAAATACTTTACATGACAATAACTGTGATACATTACAAATAAAACACAACAGAACAAAACATAAGAACAAAGCTCCAATCAGACGACAACAAACGACAAAAAGCCACAAAGAAATAAACCGGAAATGGAACAAAAATGGAGAAAGTTCATGTCCTACAAATCAAGGACGTGAAAGAAAAATTCCAATAACATAAAAAAATAAATAAATAAAAAAAATAAAATAAATAAATTAAAAAAAAAAAGCAAATGTTAATGTTGTACACTGTGTTGTGTTTAGGTTTGTTGTAGGGAGAATGTGGTGGTGTAAGGGGGGGCTGTAAGGTTCGGCAGTGGGACCAGCAGGGTTTTGTTGTGTTGTATAGTGTTTGGTTTAGTATAATGTGTTTATAGTGTATATATTGTATATAATATTGTATATAGGACGGTGTGAATGTAGTTGGGGTTGTATATAGTAGTATGAATGAAGCTGGGCCGGGGGTCTTACATGATTTTATACTATTTATTATTTATAATTTTTTACAGGTATTCACGTAAGTCACGTCTTATACTCCAGTCACCTCCAGAGCTGCACTCACTATTCTGCTGTTACATCACGTCTAATACTCCAGTCACGTCCAGAGCTGCACTCACTAGTCTATTGGCTTCATGCTAGCATTATTGCTGTTTGAATTCACATCTGAGTGCTGCCCCCTGCTGGTCCAATGTCTGCATAGAGCATGGTGCTTTATTGGCACAGATTCCTCTAAAATGAAAAACTGCTGTTTAGGGTCCTAACCAGGGACCCCTCCTCTATGACTCCACACCACAATGGGGCTCACGGATTTATGAAGCTCAGACCCTGAGCCCTGTATTATGATCAATCGGCAAACAGTGACCCAATGTTTCCATAATGTGTCACCGCCTCAGACATGGAAACAACAGATGCACAATCCCTATAGAGCACAGCGCCTATAGAAAGAGCGAAAACCGAGCAACCAGTCTGCAAGATACAGGAATTCACAGTGATTAATATTAGGCACGGTCTCTAAAAAATGTTATACATAATTATTGATCAGCCTTTGCAAAGTTATGAGTTTTTGGAAAATACTATATTACACTAATTTGCCTCCTTGTTTCACAAACACAAGCAAAATGTCTACAGCCTTGGCCAAAAGTTCAGAGACTGGTACAGGTTTTAGTTTTCACATTTTGCCTCTTCAGTGCTTTCACTCTTTAGTCGTTGTTTCTATGGTTACTGACAGACAATAATAAACATTCCGCACCGTGTTACATTTTATTGACAAATCCATGAAGTTCCTGTGATGCCTCAATATTCCCAGCGCTGCCCCTTATTCTCCACACTCCCGCCCCTTATTCTCCACACTCATGCCCCTTATTCTCCACAATCCTACCCCTTATTCTCCACACTCCCGCCCCTTATTCTCCACACTCCCGCCCCTTATTCTCCACACTCCTGCCCCTTATTCTCCACACTCCCGCCCCTTATTCTCCACACTCCCGTCCCTTATTCTCCACACTCCCGTCCCTTATTCTCCACACTCCCGTCCCTTATTCTCCACACTCCCGTCCCTTATTCTCCGCACTCCTGCCCCTTATTCTCCACAATCCTACCCCTTATTCTCCACACTCCCGCCCCTTATTCTCCACACTCCCGCCCCTTATTCTCCACACTCCTGCCCCTTATTCTCCACACTCCCGCCCCTTATTCTCCACACTCCCGTCCCTTATTCTCCACACTCCCGTCCCTTATTCTCCACACTCCCGTCCCTTATTCTCCACACTCCCGTCCCTTATTCTCCACACTCACGCCCCTTATTCTACGCATTCCTGCCCCTTATTCTCCACACTCCTGCCCCTTATTCTCCACACTCCTGCCCCTTATTCTCCACACTCCTGCCCCTTATTCTCCACACTCCTGCCCCTTATTCTCCACACTCCTGCCCCTTATTCCCCACACTCCTGCCCCTTATCCTCCTCACTCCTGCCCCTTATTCTCCGCACTCCTGCCCCTTATCCTCCACATTCCTGCCCCTTATTCTCCAGACTCCTGCCCCTTATTCTCCAGACTCCTGCCCCTTATCCTCCACACTCCCGCCCCTTATTCTCCACACTCCTGCCCCTTAGTCTCCACACTCCTGCCCTTTATTCTCCACACTCCTGCCCCTTATTCTCCACACTCCCGCCCCTTATTCTCCACACTCCCGCCCCTTATTCTCCACACTCCCGCCCCTTATTCTCCGCATTCCTGCCCCTTATTCTTCACACTCCTGCCCCTTATTCTCCACACTCCTGCCCCTTATTCTCCACACTCCCGCCCCTTATTCTCCACACTCCCGCCCCTTATTCTCCGCATTCCCGCCCCTTATTCTCCGCATCCACACTCCCGCCCCTTATTCTCCGCATTCCCGCCCCTTATTCTCCGCACTCCCGCCCCTTATTCTCCACACTCCCGCCCCTTATTCTCCACACTCCCGCCCCTCATTTTCCACACCCCTGCCCCTCATTCTCCACACTCCTGCCCCTTATTCTCCACACTCCCGCCCCTTATTCTCCACACTCCCGCCCCTTATTCTCCACACTCCCGCCCCTTATTCTCCACACTCCCGCCCCTTATTCTCCACACTCCCGCCCATTATTCTCCACACTCCTGCCCCTTATTCTCCACACTCCCGCTCCTTATTCGCCACACTCCCGCCCCTTATTCTCCACACTCCCGCCCCTTATTCTCCACACTCCCGCCCCTTATTCTCCAGACTCCTGCCTCATATTCTCTGCACTCCTGCCCCTTATTCTCCACACTCCTGCCCCTTATTCTCCACACTCCTGCCCCTTATTCTCCACACTCCTGCCCCTTATTCTCCACACTCCGGCCCCTTATTCTCCACACTCCTGCCCCTTATTCTCCACACTCCTGCCCCTTATTCTCCAGACTCCTGCCCCTTATTCTCCACACTCCTGCCCCTTATTCTCCGCACTCCTGCCCCTTATTCTCCAGACTCCTGCCTCATATTCTCCACACTGCTGCCAATCATTCTCCAGTCATCTGCCCCTTATTCACTAGATTTCTGCCCTTCCCCCGGCAGCTGGATATCGGCTTCTGGCCGCCCGTTCTTGTCTCAGTAAAGCTCGGAGTTATCACAATTTTGGGGTTTTGTTTGTCTCATTTTGAGGATTGACTGCAGGTTTTCAGTGGGATGAAATCTGGGGAGTTTCTGCCCATGGACACAAAATGTCAATGTTTTGTTCCCCAATCACTTAGTTCTCACTTTTGACTTATGACCTGGTCTCCATCATGGGGGTAATAGAATCACCCCCACATTGTTCTGGATGATGGGACAAATTGTTGTTTTAGGAGGTTTAGATACCGTTCTTCAGAAAAACAGAACTTAATATTTGGTCCAGAAACCTTTGTTTGCAGTCACAGAGGTCAGACGTTTCCTGTAGTTCTTGACCAGGTTTTCAGACATGGCAGCAGGGATTTTGGCCCCCTCCTCCATACAGATCTTCTCCAGATCTTTCAGGTTTCGGGGCTGTCACTGGACAACATTGAGTTTCAGCTCCTCCAAAGATTTTCTATTGGGTTCAGGTCTGGAGACTGGCTAGGCCTCTCCAGGACCTGGGAATGCTTCTTACGGAGCCGATCCTTAGTTGCCCTGACTGTGTGTTTCGGGTCATTGTCATACTGGAATTCCCAGCCACGACCCATCTTCAATGCTCTTACTGAGAAAAGGAGGTTGTTGGCTCAAACCTCACGATACAAGACCCTGTCCATCCTCCCTTCAGTACGGTCCAATTGTTCTGTCTCCTTTGCAGAAAAGCACCCCCAAAGTATGATGTTTCCCCCACCATGCTTCACGGTTGGGACGGTGTTCTTGGGGTTGAACTTATCCTTCTTCCGACAATCACGGCGAGTGGAGTTGATACCATAAAGTTCTATTTTCCACTCATCTGACCACATGATCTTCTCCCAGGCCTCCTCTGGATCATCCAGATGGTTATTGGTGAACTTTAAATGTTCCTGGACATGTGCTGGTGTGAGTAGGGGAGCCCTGCAGGATTTTAATCCATGACGAGGTAGTGTGTTACTATCGGTAATGTTCGAGACTGTGGTCCTAGCTCTCTTCAGGTCATGTCATTGTTCAGGTCCTCCTGTGTAGTTCTGGGCTGATTCCTGACCTTTCTCAGAATCTTCCTTAACCCATGAGGCGAGATCTTGCATGGATCCCTAGACTGAGGAAGATTTACAGTCATCTTGTGTTTCTTCTATCCTCTAATAATTGTGCCAACAGTTGTTGCCTTCTCGCCCAGCTGCTTGTCTATTCTCCTGTCACCCATCCCAGCTTTGTGCAGGGCTACAGTTTTGTCCCTGGTGTCGTTAGACAGCTCTTTGGTCTTGGCCATGGTGGAGAGGTTGGAGTGTGATTGAGTGAGTGGACAGGGGTCTTTTATACAGGTAATAAGGTCACACAGGTGTAATTAATCCAGGTAATGAGCGCAGAGTAGGAGGCTTCTTACAGAAAAACTAACAGGTCTGTGAGAGCAGAATTCCTGCTGGTTGGTCGGTGATCAAATACTTATTTCACGCAATAAAATGCAAATTAAATATGTAAAAATCCTACAATGTAGGAGACTGGGCAAGTCTAAAACCGACCTCTTGTGTCATTTGAGGTGCAAGCTTCTTCTGTGTTCCTCCTCCATACTTTACACTACAGCTTTACTTTTCCAGCTTGCTCAGGAAGTCAGTGCACAGAGAGCAGAATGAAGGAATCAGGGATTTCTTCCATTATTTCTGTTATTTAGTGTCTGACGCTCTTGTTACATGATGTCTGTAAAGTGCTGTGGAATTAATGGCGCTATAAAAGGAGTAAAATAAATAAAAATAAATAAATTACATCACCACCTGGTGGCCAAGTCATAAATTGCAGACGCGCTAGGAAAATGCCAATTACTGTAAGAACACAATTCGGTAAATGTTACATTGAGGATTGTCATGAACAACATATTAACATATTTCATGTTTATGTTCTTTAAAAAAAATCATGTGTCCGGCAAAAAGACATCACACATTCAGGACCCTCCATCATCGGCCACAGAGGGGGCGGAACGTGCAGAAATTGTTTCTATACCTGCACCAAAAACTATCCCTCTAGTAAATTTAACCCTTTCAGATCAGATGATTGGATACAAGTTCTGGAAATTTCCATCCCATCTCAAGTTTGCGCTACTGAGACATCCGATGACTGTGCGTCTTGTGATCGCAGGCGCAGGTTTCTCATCAAAAAAGCAAAGTTGTGTGGAGACCTGGGCAGGTAAACATCGCTGCCTTTTCTCTGCAGCTTTCTCGTCACCTTCAATCTTCCCGATCTGCCTGGTCTGAATAGTGGCGGAATGTGCGTCTATGTGGACTTACGCCAATCATGATTTCCAGCTCCTGCCCCCGGGACTGAGAAATATCTGAGCCCCTCCGAACATTTCCATTGAATCCCCCCTATGTGTGTCACTGGCTCCAGTCTACGGGTGCTGATACAATGTCTCCACACAACATGAACGCCCCGAGCGGAGTGACTCCGGATGTTACACGCAGAGGCGTAGCTAGAGCTTTTGCCGCCCGGGGCTGTTCCCGAGTTTGGCGCCCCCCCCCCCCCCCCCCCGGCTCAATACACACAAAGGTTACCAAAAACGGTTTTCCTGTTTTGTAGAACTTAAACTGGGCCTAATGGTGTCACCCCCACATGCCACACCTGTGACTTAATACCACCACACCATGACCAGGCCACATAGTGACCGAATAATACTACATACAAGGGACAAATACCACAACACCATTTCCAGACCACATATTACCACCACATAGTGACTGAATACTACAATACTGATCAGTAATAAAAAAAAAAACACAATACTATCACCATAAGTGCCAGTATTCACAGGAGATCTGTACTTAGTATGCAGTGTCTGTGTAGAGGTAATACAGAGATCACTGGTGACATTATACACAGGACCTCTATATAGTATACAGTGTATAGTGTCAGTGTATAGGTAACACTGACTCACCAGTGACGTCTCTAGGTGAAGTCCTTCATCTTTCATCCAGCACAGACCGCCATCATTCCTTCCAGCCAGGACTCGTTTCTGCAGGAAATAACACAGTTATCTCGAGCTCCGCTTGCAGAACACATTACTTAATTTTTCACAACTTCTACATTACATCACATGAAGAAAAAAAGGTGATATAGTGTCACCTGCACAGTAACAGGACCGACCCCCATTTAAAACAGTACACTCAAAAAATAAAATAAATACATCACTGCAGTAATAATATCCCTTAATTAGCCCCTATGGTAATAATATTCCCCACCCTGGCCCCGTTTCTCATTCCTGGCTCCAGCCATATGTTCTCGCATCCTGCCCTCATGAGTATCCATTCTACCCCATATGATCTCCCCATCCTGCCCCACCAGCCTCCATCGTATCCGTCCTGCCCCATGATCCAATCCTGCCCCGTGTCTCCAATCATGCCCCGTATCTACATTCTGCCCATGCCTCAAGTCCTGCCCCCAGTGTGTCCAGCATATTACCCCCATGTTGTCCAGCAATCTGCCCCAGTGTGTCCAGCATATTACCCCCATGTTGTCCAGCAATCTGCCCCAGTGTGTCCAGCATATTACCCCCAGTGTGTCCAGCAATCTGCCCCAGTATGTCCAGCACTGCCCCCAGTGTGTCCAGCAATCTGCCCCAGTGTCCAGCCTTTCCCCAGTGTGTCCAGCAGTCTGCCCTAGTGTGTCCAGCATATTACCCCCAGTGTCCAGCATTGCCCCAGTGTATCCAGCATATTACCCCCAGTGTGTCCAGCAATCTGCCCCAGTGTCCAGCATTGCCCCAGTGTGTCCAGAAGTCTGCCCCAGGGTCTCCAGCATTGCCTCAATGTGTCCAGAAATCTGCCCCAGGGTCTCCAGTATTGCCCCAGTGTATCCAGCAATCTGCCCCATGGTCTCCTGTATTGCCCCAGTGTGTCCAGCATTCTGCCCCATGGTCTCCAGTATTGCCCCGGTGTATCCAGCAATCTGCCCCATGGTCTCCTGTATTGCCCCAGTGTGTCCAGCATTCTGCCCCATGGTCTCCAATATTGCCCCGGTGTGTCCAGCAATCTGCCCCATGGTCTCCAGTATTGCCCCAGTATGTCCAGAAGTCTGCCCAGGGTCTCCAGCATTGCCTCAATGTGTCCTGAAATCTGCCCCATGGTCTCCAGTATTCAGTGTGTCCAGCAATCTGCCCCATAGTCTCCTGTATTGCCCCAGTGTGTCCAGCATTCTGCCCCATGGTCTCCAGTATTTCCCCAGTGTGTCCAGCATTCTGCCCCATGGTCTCCAGTATTGCCCCAGTGTGTCCAGCAATCTGCCCCATGGTCTCCTGTATTGCCCCAGTGTGTCCAGCATTCTGCCACATGGTCTCCTGTATTGCCCCAGTGTGTCCAGCATTCTGCCCCATGGTCTCCAGTATTGCCCCAGTGTGTCCAGCAATCTGCCCCATGGTCTCCTGTATTGCCCCAGTGTGTCCAGCAATCTGCCCCATAGTCTCCTGTATTGCCCCAGTGTGTCCAGCAATCTGCCCCATGGTCTCATGTATTGCCCCAGTGTGTCCAGCAATCTGCCCCATGGTCTCATGTATTGCCCCAGTGTGTCCAGCATTCTGCCCCATGGTCTCCAGTACTGCCCCAGTGTGTCCAGCAATCTGCCCCATGGTCTCCAGCATTGCCCCAGCCCCAGACAGTCAGACATAAAGAAAAAAAAAAGTAAAATCCTCACCTCTCCCGTTCCTAGCGCAGGTCCGGTGCAGTCAGCGTCTCTCCGGCTCTGCGACGCTCAGGACAGAGAGGCAGAGCGGCGCGCACAGTAGTGACGTCATCGCGCCCTCTGCTCTGAGACGTCGCAGAGTCAGAGGACGCTGCAGCTGCCGGCGCCGCAGGAACCAGGAGAGGTGAGTATAGAGCGGGGGGCGGGGTCCGGTGGTGGGGGGAGCTGGCCCTGCTCGTGGCGGCGGACGGCGCCGCCCGAAGATTTAAAGGGGCGTCTTTTTTTTTTTTTTTTTTCTTCTGCAGCGCCGGCCGCCCCCCGCATTGTGCCGCCCGGGGCGGACCGCCCCCCCCGCACCCCTCTTCCTACGCCACTGGTTACACGCTGTTTCTCTTCATTTAAGGATTTTTCTATAGGCTGTGATGCAGTGACCCCTGTGACAGCTAGGGGGCGCTGTGAGTGCTCTTTGGGATGTGCATGGAGGCATATCTATTGTGATAATGGTGGTGAAACAGTGACTGGCTGTGTTATGAATGGCCGATATGTGTCGCAGAGGGAGTCTTTGTAGTAAGTTTGATGCAATGTTGTTGTTCTGGGACCTGTAGTCCCTCAAGTTTGTATATGTATGGTGTAGCTGTAAGGGAGACTTACTTGGCTAGTTGTGTGAGATGGGTGGGACAAATTAGCCACACATCCACACTCCCATCTAGAGGAGTGGTTAAGGGTATATAATGTGACCAGGGTGTGGGTCACATGGTTTCTGTATGGTTCCAGTGGAAAGTCCTGGAGAGCCTGTGTGTTGGGAGGTCCTGGGAGTAGGACCGGATCCCTGAATAGCACACTGAACCACCTGTGTTGGATTTCCTGGGAGTAGGAGTCCTGAAGAGCACATGGTGGGGCTTTGGACCTGGTGAGCCTGGTGTGTTGGATTTCCTGGGAGTAGGAGTCCTGAATAGCACACTGAAGAACTGTTTGGGAAGCTACCGTCCTTCGGTGGGTCTGGACTGACTAGGATATGCCGCACAGGCAAGATGGTGATCCCTGTGAGGCAGCTTTCCCGGAGGAGAGGACTGTCGAGGAGTCAGCAGGTGGAGCAGGAGCTCCCGTCAGGTACCTTTACAGACTGTTGGTGCTTGTGATGCTCTATGAACTGTGTGGTCTCCCACGGTGACTGAACGGAGTGAGGTTCGGCGTGTTTAGAGACCGCGACCCAGTGTCATATGCGCTGTATGTGACTTTGGACATTGGTGAAGTGTACGGCGTACAGACAGCCATGGTAACTGGGCGAAGTGAGAGGTCCAGCATGCTTAGTGTCTGTGAGACAAAGCCGTAAACGTGAGTCAAAGCCGTAAATGAAGTGTTAAAACAAAGCTGCAAGTTAATATCACCAGTTGGTGCCTATTGTGTTCTATGGAATGTATAATATGAACTGTGCATAACCCGGTTTATGACACTTTAATAAACCCCATGGACTGTTTTGTGTTCAAAAATCGTGCCTGACTACGTTAATCCCGTGCCAAGCGAGTGTCCCCCAATACACTTAGTGAGAGCAATCTTACAAGGCTTTGTCACATTTTTGGTTCTGGTGCGTTACATCGGAGTGAGATACCACCGCAGCCAGAAAATGGGGACAATTGTGAGGAGTCCCCCCAGCTGAGGACAATGCAGCGTCCTGGCTGAGGTATAAATAGGCACCTGATGTGCTCCCTATAAGGGTGGGACGGGCGCAGGGCTGGGACCCCATACAGTCCCCCCTCACATATAAGCTCCACTCACAGCCGATGCCGCTACACTCATCTCTGCAACCTCCGCCATCATGGACGACATCTACAAGGCAGCGGTAAGTGACTATACGATGTGACGCCTCTGATACACTGTACACTTCATTGTCTCACCTAGTTCTAAATCTTTGCTGCCGGTAAATGGGAACATTTGTGTTAGCAGCCAGACACAAAATCCTGATCGAATACAACACACAGGTGAGAGTTTGTTACATTGTATCAGGTCTAGATCCTCTGTGACCTGAACAGTCTGAACTCCAGACTGATACATTGTAGCCAGGCTCGGACTGGACCACAGGGTAACAGGGGAATCCCCCGACGGACCCCTGTGGAGACCTGGGCCCCCAACCTCACTGTATGGGCAGCACTTGGCATAATTCACTGGATTCACTCTGTACAGAAAAAAGCAGCATCTCATCATTCATTATCCAAACTACCCAGTGTATTAATAGAGTTATAGGTAAATTTGTGACAAGGGCCTCAGAGGATTGTCTGGCCTGGATCCAATTGTACCAAGTCCCCAGCTGTGAGATGTATTAGATCAGAACAAGATTACAGCCTCAGCTATTACTCCCTGTTATCAGCCATTACTGGGGAGGAGACTACAATCTATTACTCCCTGTTATCAGCCATTACTGGCAGGAGACTACAATCTATTACTCCCTGTTATCAGCCATTACTGGGGAGGAGACTACAATCTATTACTCCCTGTTATCAGCCATTAATGGGGAGGAGACTGTAGGACAGGAGCCTACAAGCTATTACTCCCTGTTATCAGCCATTACTGGGGGAGGAGACTGTAGGGCAGGAGCCTACAAGCTATTACTCCCTGTTATCAGCCATTACTGGGGAGGAGACTACAAGCTATTACTCCCTGTTATCAGTCATTACTGGTGAGAAGACTGTAGGGCAGGAGCCTACAAGCTATTACTCCCTGTTATCAGCCATTACTGGGGGAGGAGACTGTAGGACAGGAGCCTACAAGCTATTACTCCCTGTTATCAGCCATTACTGGGGGAGGAGACTGTAGGACAGGAGCCTACAAGCTATTACTCCCTGTTATCAGCCATTACTGGGGGAGGAGACTGTAGGACAGGAGCCTACAAGCTATTACTCCCTGTTATCAGCCATTACTGGGGGAGGAGACTGTAGGACAGGAGCCTACAAGCTATTACTCCCTGTTATCAGCCATTACTGGGGGAGGAGACTGTAGGACAGGAGCCTACAAGCTATTACTCCCTGTTATCAGCCATTACTGGGGGAGGAGACTGTAGGACAGGAGCCTACAAGCTATTACTCCGTTATCAGCCATTAATGGGGAGGAGACTGTAGGACAGGAGCCTACAAGCTATTATTCCCTGTTATCAGCCATTACTAGGGGAGGAGATTGTAGGACAGGGTGAGTGACAGGAACATTCATGTTCTTGATAACGGAATCTGATGATCGAATAAATACTGGAAATTCCAGATTTTGACTTTTTTGTGCACGTTCAGAATTTTCTGCACTTGATAAACTTGTAATTTTGTCTCTGGTCCTATAATCCGGAGTTCTTCCCGCAGGACAAGGAACTGTAGGATCATTCCTGGGGAAACAAATCCTAATGTAGAGCCTAGAGAGGTTCAAGGTGTTCGGTGCCTCACTTGTCTGCAGAGAATTCATAGCTGCATTTACAGACCTGACTATAGATGATCCAACATCACAGGGATCGTCCTAATTCCCAGAATGTGTCCTCGTATGTCTGAAGTCATGTGATCCTCACTATATATAGTAACATTACTGGAGACAATGGAGATTATCACCCACCTGTCTATTCTACAGAAATCCGCACAGCTCGAAATAAACCACTGAGGATTATGGAACATATTGCCACTCAGCTTTGATTTCCAAAAAGGGAATATTCTCCACCTCACCATTAACCCTTACCTTCCTGCGGAGTGACCTCAGATTCTTAATGTAACAAGTCCATTCATGAGAGATCAGCTGTGACATCACTGAGAATGCCTCCTATCCATCACCAGAGATCAGCGGTGACATCACTGAGAATGTCTCCTATCCATCACCAGAGATCAGCGGTGACATCACTGAGAATGCCTCCTATCCATCACCAGAGATCAGCGGTGACATCACTGAGAATGCCTCCTATCCATCACCAGAGATCAGAGGTGACATCACTGAGAATGTCTCCTATCCATCACCGGAGATCAGCGGTGACATCACTGAGAATGCCTCCTATCCATCAGAGATCAGCGGTGACATCACTGAGAATGTCTCCTATCCATCACAAGAGATCAGCGGTGACATCACTGAGAATGCCTCCTATCCATCACCAGAGATCAGAGGTGACATCACTGAGAATGCCTCCTATCCATCACTAGAGATCAGCGGTGACATCACTGAGAATGTCTCCTATCCATCACCAGAGATCAGAGGTGACATCACTGAGAATGTCTCCTATCCATCACCAGAGATCAGCGGTGACATCACTGAGAATGCCTCCTATCCATCACCAGAGATCAGCGGTGACATCACTGAGAATGTCTCCTATCCATCACCAGAGATCAGAGGTGACATCACTGAGAATGCCTCCTATCCATCACCAGAGATCAGCGGTGACATTACTGAGAATGTCTCCTATCCATCAGAGATCAGAGGTGACATCACTGAGAATGCCTCCTATCCATCACCAGAGATCAGAAGTGACATCACTGAGAATGCCTCCTATCCATCACCAGAGATCAGAGGTGACATCCCTGAGAATGCCTCCTATCCATCACCAGAGATCAGAGGTGACATCCCTGAGAATGCCTCCTATCCATCAGAGATCAGCGGTGACATCACTGAGAATGCCTCCTGTCCATCACCAGAGATCAGTGGTGACCTCACCGAGAATGCCTCCTATCCATCACCAGAGATCAGCGGTGACATCACTGAGAATGTCTCCTATCCATCACCAGAGATCAGAGGTGACATCACTGAGAATGCCTCCTATCCATCACCAGAGATCAGCGGTGACATTACTGAGAATGTCTCCTATCCATCAGAGATCAGAGGTGACATCACTGAGAATGCCTCCTATCCATCACCAGAGATCAGAAGTGACATCACTGAGAATGCCTCCTATCCATCACCAGAGATCAGAGGTGACATCCCTGAGAATGCCTCCTATCCATCACCAGAGATCAGAGGTGACATCCCTGAGAATGCCTCCTATCCATCAGAGATCAGCGGTGACATCACTGAGAATGCCTCCTGTCCATCACCAGAGATCAGTGGTGACCTCACCGAGAATGCCTCCTATCCATCACCAGAGATCAGCGGTGACATCACTGAGAATGTCTCCTATCCATCACCAGAGATCAGAGGTGACATCACTGAGAATGCCTCCTATCCATCACCAGAGATCAGCGGTGACATTACTGAGAATGTCTCCTATCCATCAGAGATCAGAGGTGACATCACTGAGAATGCCTCCTATCCATCACCAGAGATCAGAAGTGACATCACTGAGAATGCCTCCTATCCATCACCAGAGATCAGAGGTGACATCCCTGAGAATGCCTCCTATCCATCACCAGAGATCAGAGGTGACATCCCTGAGAATGCCTCCTATCCATCAGAGATCAGCGGTGACATCACTGAGAATGCCTCCTGTCCATCACCAGAGATCAGTGGTGACCTCACCGAGAATGCCTCCTATCCATCACCAGAGATCAGCGGTGATGCACCGCAGAGAATGGTATCACTGGGGATTTTGGCAGTTTTGGGGTCTGTTCCTCTGGGTCCCCCCCCCCCCCCACATTAGGTGACGTGCCCTCTGGACTATATTTTGGCCCCTCTTGATGCTATTCCTGGCTGAGGAGATAAAGGCTCCTGGATTCGCTGCCAGCACTGGGAACAAGGTGTTTTATCCCGATCTCCGCCGTTTGTATCACTGAGCCAGATATAATCCTCCGGCCGCGCCGATCGCCTGATTGGATTTAGTACAGTGATGAGGGCGACGCTTCGGAGCATCCGGTGATTGCTCCATTGTTCCATCATCACAACTGTGTTTATCTTGTAAGAAAAAGAAGATATTCAATTATTTATTCCAAGATCTGCGCTTTATGTCTGTGAACAGAAATCCCCTCCAGTCCTGTGCACAGCTGAGGGTTTGTTACAATGGGCGTCGCATATATAAAGCTCCTATTAACAAGTTTTTCCATCGTAACTGACCTGTTGCTTTTTATGGTTTGTTGTTAATAATAATATTGTGCATTGACAGCGACACTAATTATTGTTTTTTTCCTCTTTTACTTCTTCATCTTTTTAATTTTCAGGTTGAACAACTTACAGACGAGCAAAAAAACGGTAAATATCCAAATAATCTGGAAATTTTCATTTCATAACTGTAAATGCTTTGCTTGCTGTCAGTGAATGGAAACCGTGAGGAGCTGAAATGCCATCCTGATCCTCTCACAGCTGAGGGTTTGTTACACTTGTATCTAGTCCATACAATCCTCTGCGAGCAGCACAAGTCTCTCCAGTCCTGATATTTTGTTACAATGTATCAGTTTGCAGCGGTCAGGGAGTTTATGTCACAGAGGATTATTTAGATTCGATCCAAAAAGTAACAAACCCTCAGCTGTGAGAAGCTATTTGTACAGGTTTTCATTCTATCTATAAAAAAATGAATAATGAACTGACAAGAAGCAGAAGACAAGGCGCCTGATATATGTTATATGTGCGCTCATTAGCAGAAGTTCACAATTAGAATTTACCACTTCCACTTATAAGAACTGCTCTGCCTGTGTCCCCATGATAACACTTCCTGTCACTCTGCTGGTAATAGGCATAGCGATAAGAAGTTGCCAGGAGTCTTTTGGGAAAATGAGCAGATGGACAAATGTAGATTCATCCTGTCCTAAAAATACTCCACAATATCCCAATAACTGGCTACAAATGACATCATTCCGATTTACAGTTTCATAAAGTTTTGTGTTTTGTTTTTTCATTTTTTTTCCAGAATTCAGAGCAGCTTTTGATATTTTCGTCCAAGATGCGGAGGACGGATGCATCAGCACAAAGGAGCTGGGCAAAGTGATGAGAATGCTGGGACAGAACCCCACCCCCGAGGAGCTGCAGGAGATGATAGACGAGGTGGATGAGGATGGTGAGAGTTGTACTTTATAGATCACATATAACCTGACATCTTATGCTCCAGTCCCATCCAGAGCTGCAATCACAGTTCAGCTGCATGAGCAGCATCACTGAATATGCAGCTCAGCCCAGACACAGAACCACCAGGGGGCAGCAAAGCACAACTGTGACTGCAGCTCTGGGTGTGAGTGGAGCACTGGTGGAAACAGACAGACGAGACCCCTGTGCAAGAACAATACATGGGCCCTTACAGTCCAATAGCTCCTCATAATGCACAATTCCATCTGCTTTGGAGGTGACCGTGGCCCCCTGATCTCCGGGGCCCCATCTCCACCCCTGGACTGGAGCACAATGATTAAAGTATGAAAAGTCTCAGCATGCTGCATGTCAGGAGGCCTGATGGGAGTTGTAGTTCTGGGGCTGGCAGTGTATGATGATGTTCATCGCTGGCGCTTCCCTCCTCCAGGCAGCGGCACTGTGGACTTCGATGAGTTTCTGGTCATGATGGTTCGGTGCATGAAAGACGACAGTAAAGGGAAATCCGAGGAGGAGCTGTCAGATCTCTTCCGCATGTTCGACAAGTGAGTGATGAGGGACATTGTGAACTTGCCCTTTAAGACATAATGCAGCAAAATCCTCTGGTCAGCATTAAAGGGAGTGTGTCAGCCCAATCTAAGCACACGGCCTTGTAGGGGATGTGGCCCCTATAATCATCGCACCGTTAGTGATCGCGGCCTCCTCTGCAGAAACTACAGTTCTGATCAAATATACTAATTAGGTGCTTGGTGCACTCTGGGCGTGACCAAGAGCCACGGTTTTGCATGTCCCCGCCCCCTCATAGATGATTGACAGCACTGACCTGCTTGAGATTAGGCTGCAGACAGCAGCGCTGTCAATCACCTGCAGGTCCTTATGTCGGCTCCTATTCCTCCATCATGTCCATGTTCTGGAGACTTTCCCCCGACCTCCCGCATTCAGGACTGTTGGATCCCGGATGGTTGGGAGATATGTTTTATCCCCTGCACTGCCATGTGCTTAGTTTATACGGTCACTTTGGGTTGATTATGTATACCCCTCCTCACATGTAAAGCGCCATGGAATAAATGGCGCTATAATAATAATAATAGTATACGCTCCAGTCACATCCAAAGCTGCATCAACAATCACACACGAGGGGCTGCATTCACAAGTAATATTTTCCAGTCACATTTAGGTTGCAAAATTAAGTGATTGTGAGGGAAACCATGGAAAGACGACAGCGGCACAGGGCCGACCACTCAGCATGACCCCTGTGACAGCTGCATTTATTGTTCTGTTCACATTGGCCTTTGTTTTCACACAGATAGTGTACTCCAGTCACATCCACAGCTGCATTTGAAGTTCTTATACTCCACTCACATGCAGAGCTGCAGTCTAAATTCTGCTCTTTCATGCACTATGCTGGCATTCATTGTCTGAGGGTCTGAGATCCCACACAGGGCATCATCATAAAGCAGCAGGATGTGCTCTACAGGCCAACGACCAGCAGGTGGCAGCAGCACAGATCTGCAGACTGACCTCTGGCTGGAGACTAGAGATACAATTGCTGCAGCTCTGGATGTGAGTGGAGTTAGCAGAGGCGTATCTAGGGTTTCTGGCACCCGGGGCAAGAATTCATTTTGGCGCCCCCCCCTCCCCTTCCCCCCCAGCACATATGCAATTTGCGCACTTAGTCATGTACCCACAAGCTCCTCTCCCTAATGCTCTCAATGTTCAGTGAAAAACTGAGAAGCAGAAGAAAAGCTCGTTGTCACCAGACCATAAGTGTGAAAGTCACATATGAGTGACGTGTCCATGTGACGACTACTGGAACCTGCTGACCTGAATCCTGACATCGCAGACTTCTGAATTCTCACAACGAATGCACTGGACACTTTTAGGATTCTCCCTTGCTGGTGGACGGTCATGTCAGTACAAGCATGTGATTTGTATAATTCTGAACACATTCCGACTAGACGTGCCCGGCCTCGCTCAGTTCATTTTCATTGACGGAGGCCACACATGTCTAGTCAGCACGTGACCACATGTATGTAAATTGCCAGCACGAGAGAATCCTGACAGTGTGCAATGAGCACTGTGAGAACTCAGAAGTTTGCAGTCACGAAGAATGACTGCAGACACATTACAAACCTGGACATCCCCTTTAATGCTCCTAACATAAATAAAAACATGAGAGTTAGTCAGTATCACAATTAACATTTACATCCAGGTACCTTATAGATGATGTCGTCTCTGGAGTCGTTCTTCTTTTCTTCATCTTCACGATGCCCTTAAAGATACAAGTGTCATTATAATGCTCCTGAATGAAAAATTGCCCCTCACTATATTGTCTTCACAAAATATGACCCCCACACTGTTCCTCTTATGGTACATGCTCTTCACACTGACCTCTCCTTTCCATACCGGTCCCCTCTTCACACTGTCCTCTCACACTGTGTCCCCCATATAGGGCCCAGTATTTACACTGTACTCTCTCATCACACTCCCCCTCCTTGGTATACTGTCCCCTCCTGGCTGTGCCCTTACACTGCCCCCATGCTACGAACCCACTACTCAGTTTCTATTCTGTGCCCCATCACCCCCTTTGCTGTTCATTTTGTGTCCTCAAATCTCCCATCTCCACTCCAATTCAACCCCACACAATAAATCCCCCCATTACCCACACAGCCCCTCATCACCCCCATCTCCTGATCCCCCACACAGCCCCTCATCAACCCCATCTCCCCCTCATCACCCTCCCATTCCCCACAGGCCCTCATCATTCCCCAAAAAGGCCCTCATCACCCCGCTTCTCCACAGAGCCCCTCATCATCCCCCCATTCCCCACAGGCCCTCATTATCACCCACACAGCCTCTCATCCCCCATTCCCCACACAGCCCATCACCCCCATACAGCCCCTCATCACCCCCCTTCTCCCACACAGCCCCTCATCATTCCTTCTTTTTCCACACTGCCCCTCATCATGCTCCATTCCCCACACAGCCCCTCATCATCCACTACACAGCCCATCATCATTCCCCACACAGCTTCTCATCATCCACTACACAGCCCCTCATCATTATCCCTCCATTCCCCACAGCCTCTCATCATCCACTACACAGCCCCTCATCATTATCCCTCCATTCCCCACAGCGTCTCATCATCCACTACACAGCCCCTCATCATTATCCCTCCATTCCCCACAGCGTCTCATCATCCACTACACAGTCCCTCATCATTATCCCTCCATTTCCCACAGCGTCTCATCATCCACTACACAGCCCCTCATCATTATCCCTCCATTCCCCACAGCCTCTCATCATCCACTACACAGCCCCTCATCATTATCCCTCCATTCCCCACAGCCTCTCATCATCCACTAGACAGCCCCTCATCATTATCCCTCCATTCCCCACAGCTTCTCATCATCCACTACACAGCCCCTCATCATTATCCCTCCAATCCCCACAGCGTCTCATCATCCACTACACAGCCCCTCATCATTATCCCTCCATTCCCCACAGCCTCTCATCATCCACTACACAGCCCCTCATCATTATTCCTCCATTCCCCACAGCGTCTCATCATCCACTACACAGCCCCTCATCATTATCCCTCCAATCCCCACAGCTTCTCATCATCCACTACACAGCCCCTCATCATTATCCCTCCAATCCCCACAGCTTCTCATCATCCACTACACAGCCCCTCATCATTATCCCTCCATTCCCCACAGCGTCTCATCATCCACTACACAGCCCCTCATCATTATCCCTCCATTCCCCACAGCGTCTCATCATCCACTACACAGCCCCTCATCATTATCCCTCCATTCCCCACAGCGTCTCATCATCCACTACACAGTCCCTCATCATTATCCCTCCATTTCCCACAGCGTCTCATCATCCACTACACAGCCCCTCATCATTATCCCTCCATTCCCCACAGCCTCTCATCATCCACTACACAGCCCCTCATCATTATCCCTCCATTCCCCACAGCCTCTCATCATCCACTAGACAGCCCCTCATCATTATCCCTCCATTCCCCACAGCTTCTCATCATCCACTACACAGCCCCTCATCATTATCCCTCCATTCCCCACAGCGTCTCATCATCCACTACACAGTCCCTCATCATTATCCCTCCATTTCCCACAGCGTCTCATCATCCACTACACAGCCCCTCATCATTATCCCTCCATTCCCCACAGCCTCTCATCATCCACTACACAGCCCCTCATCATTATCCCTCCATTCCCCACAGCCTCTCATCATCCACTAGACAGCCCCTCATCATTATCCCTCCATTCCCCACAGCTTCTCATCATCCACTACACAGCCCCTCATCATTATCTCTCCAATCCCCACAGCTTCTCATCATCCACTACACAGCCCCTCATCATTATCCCTCCAATCCCCACACACCTCGGTAATCTCCTCACATGGCTGCATGCTGCAGACCCTCAGTCCTCCTCACACGACTCCAGCAGCTTCCTGGTTCCTTCACTGGACTGAAGGAGGCCCCGCCCCTTCCGGTGACATCTTACCTCAGCTCCATTCTAGACAGGCCCTGCAGTGCAGTCAGATGTTCAATTGTACTCATGTCCGTAAGATACGAGTACAATTGAACACTGGGAGCCGCGCGCTGCAGCGTCTCTGTGCCGGATGTCAGCTTGACAGTCCGACACAGAGAACAGCTGACTCCGAGTGCAGGGCGGCAGAATGCAGCTGCCAGGGGAGACATTTGGCGGCCCAACTGCGCCCCCCTGCCAGCTGCGCCCGGGGCACATGCCCCGGCTGCCCCCCCCTAGATACGCCACTGGGAGTTAGGAAAGTAAAAAATGACAAAGTATCTGTGAAGTCCCGCAACATTGTATCAAATTAGGGACAGAATTTGGGTAGTTGTTCCTGCGCAAGGCATGATGGGAGAAGGAACACAGATATTTCCAGATCTTCACATCTCTGCAGAAATGCCGACGGATACATTGACCTGGAGGAGCTGAAGAACATGCTGGAAGCGACCGGCGAGACCATAACCGAGGACGACATCGAGGAGCTGATGAAAGACGGCGACAAAAACAATGACGGCAAAATCGATTACGACGGTAAGTTCACGTCGGGAGCCGGAAATAGTCGCCATATCGTGATATACGGTGCAGGGCCGAGCGCTCGCGATACATGGGGCAGGGCAGTGCTTCTTGCCATATCACAATATACGGACAGGGCCGCGCACCTCGCCATATCGCGATATACGGTGCAGGGCAGTGATTCTTGCCATATCACGATATACGGTGCAGGGCTGCGCGCCTCGCCATATCGCGATATATGGTGCAGGGCAGTGCTTCTTGCCATATCACAATATACGGTACAGGGCCACGCACCTCGCCATATCACGATATACGGTGCAGGGCAGTGATTCTTGCCATATCGCGATATACGGTGCAGTGCTTCTTGCCATATCACAATATACGGTACAGGGCTGTGCGCCTCGCCATATCGCGATATACGGTACAGGGCAGTGATTCTTGTCATATCACAATATACGGTACAGGGCTGCGCGCCTCGCCATATCGCGATATATGGTGCAGGGCAGTGATTCTTGCCATATCACGATATACAGTGCAGGGCAGTGATTCTTGCCATATCGCGATATACGGTGCAGTGCTTCTTGCCATATCACAATATACGGTACAGGGCTGCGCGGGTGCAGGGCAGTGATTCTTGCCATATCGCGATATACGGTGCAGGGCAGTGATTCTTGCCATATCACGATATACGGTGCAGTGCTTCTTGCCATATCACAATATACGGTACAGGGCTGCGCGCCTCGCCATATCGCGATATACGGTGCAGGGCAGTGATTCTTGCCATATCATAATATACGGTACAGGGCCACGCGAATCGCCATATCACGATATACAGTGCAGGGCAGTGATTCTTGCCATATCACGATATACGGTGCAGGGCAGTGATTCTTGCCATATCACGATATACGGTGCAGGGCAGTGATTCTTGCCATATCGCGATATACGGACAGGGCCGCGCGCCTCGCCATATCACGATATACAGTGCAGGGCAGTGCTCCTTACCATATCACAATATACAGACAGGGCCGCGCGCCTCGCCATATCGCGATATATGTGCAGGGCAGTGCTCCTTGCCATATCACGATATACGGTACAGCTCCTCGCCATGCCGCGATATACGGTGCAGGGCAGTGCTCCTCACCATATCGCGATATACAGTCCAGGACCGCACGCCTCGCCATATTGCGATATACGGTGCAGGGCTGCACACCGTTGCGACAGAACCTCATTTCTTCATCTTTTCTCTCTTCATAGAATTTCTAGAGTTCATGAAAGGAGTCGAATAAAAGAAAATCGGACCCCCAAAAGTCTGAAAACTGTGACGACAGAGACCGATCCCACCAGACCCCCGTAATATAACATATAATATTTACTGGTGCAATGTATACAGACCCCAATAAAGGAGGCGACTGACAGAATCCCGCCATGGCGGACGACTGCGAATGTGTGGATTTCTCTAAATATCTAGAGGAAGTGTCCGGTGGTTCTAGTTTCCCCAAACACTAAAATTACAGGAAGCGTTCACAAGAAACGACGACTCCTCACCTGCGTCTTCTCATTTCCTTCGTGATCTTTGTTCTCATATTTTGCACCAAATATTTTAAAATGGCGCATGAGAGGTTCAAAATCCCCGGTCAGCACCGAGCTCATTTTCTCTCGTTGTTTATTTGCACAAAGTTCTGTTGGGGGGATGTTCCGCAGGTTGGGGATGAATGTTCTGCAGCTCAGGGGGGATGTTCTGTAGGTCAGGGATGAATGTTCCGCAGGTTGGGGATGAATGTTCTGCGGCTCAGGGGGGATGTTCTGTAGGTCAGGGATGAATGTTCCGCAGGTTGGGGATGAATGTTCTGCGGCTCAGGGGGGATGTTCCGCAGGGAGGATGTTCCGCAGGTCGGGGATGAATGTTCGGGGGGTGGGGGTGGGGGGGATATGTTCCGCATATCGGGGATGAATGTTCTGCGGGGGGGAATGTTCCGCAGGTGGGGATGAATGTTCCGCAGGTTGGGGATGAAAGTTCTGCAGGTCAGGATTAATGTTCTGCAGGGGGGAATGTTCCGCAGGTCGGGGGGATGTTCCGCATGTCGGGGATGAATGTTCCGTAGGGGAGGGGAATGTTCCGCAGGTCAGGGATGAATGTTCTGCAGGTTGGGAATGAATATACCGCAGGGGGGAATGTTCCGCATGTCGGGGACGAATGTTCAGTAGGGGAGGGGAATGTTCAGTAGGTCGGGGGGATGTTCTGCAGGTTGGGGATGGATGTTCTGCAGGTCGGGGGCGATGTTCCGCAGGTCGGGGGGGATGTTCCGCAGGTCGGGGGGGGATGTTCCGCAGGTCGGGGGGGATGTTCCGCAGGTCGGGGGGGATGTTCCGCAGGTCGGGGGGGATGTTCCGCAGGTCGGGGGGGATGTTCCGCAGGTCGGGGGGGATGTTCCGCAGGTCGGGGGGGATGTTCCGCAGGTTGGGGATGGATGTTCCGCAGGTTGGGGATGGATGTTCCGCAGGTTGGGGATGGATGTTCCGCAGGTCGGGGGGATGTTCCGCAGGTTGGGGATGGATGTTCCGCAGGTCGGGGGCGAAGTTCCGCAGGTCGGGGGGGACGTTCCGCAGGTCAGGGGGGACGTTCCGAACGTCCGCAGGTCAGGGGGGGACGTTCCGCAGGTCGGGGGGGACGTTCCGCAGGTCGGGGGGGACGTTCCGCAGGTCGGGGTCCGCAGCCGCTCGCTGTTGAATTCCGGTGTTTTCCTCGCAGACGTTTCTGGCGTCTTTTCTGTCGCTGACAGGATTTTCGAGCACTTTCTCCAGGAGCGAAATGTGAAGTTCATGGGCCCTAATGCAAAACTCCCACAAGGGCCACAATTATTTCTGGTCTGTTCATGAGGACAGAAGTGGCGTTCAGGCCCCGGAGCGACTGCAGCGTCTCTGGTGCGTTTTCTATGAACTTGCAGATATTTCTGGTCATGAAAAACACAATTCTGAATCCTGACGAGTCAGAAAAGAGGATCTAGAACTACAAGTCCCTCCCAGCATGCCCAGCGCCTCACACACATTCCTGAGACCGCAGAGAGCACAGCGCCGCCTGGGGGCAGCAGAGCAGCTGCGGACTACATCTCCCGGCATGCTCCACTCCTCCCAGCACGCCGCGCGGCTCAACCTCTGATTGGCTGACTGCGCTCACCGCGGCCTAGCTCCGCCTCCCCGGTATCCGGCCACGCCCCTCCCCGCAAGCCTCTGAGAGCCGCTCCCTGATCCCGAGCTGTCACGATATCACGACATGGCGCACCAGACCGGGATCCACGGTGAGTACGAGCGCGACATGTGCGACAAAACCCGAGACAGCAGCGACGGGAGCGCCAAGAACTGAGGAAACGGCTCCTTATAGGTGTGAGACTGACTGCTCCCCACAAGATGTCACCTGCAGGAGACACATCCCCCCCCCCCAATCCTCCAGCCGCTGCCTCCCCCCCCCCCAAATCCTCCAGCCGGTGTCTCCCCCCCCCCTCCAATCCTCCAGCCGGTGTCCCCCCCCCCCCCCTCCAATCCTCCAGCTGGTGTCTCCCCCCTCCAATCCTCCAGCTGGTGTCTCCCCCCCCCTCCAATCCTCCAGCTGGTGTCTCCCCCCCTCCAATCCTCCAGCTGGTGTCTCCCCCCCTCCAATCCTCCAGCCGGTGTCTCCCCCCCTCCAATCCTCCAGCTGGTGTCTCCCCCCCTCCAATCCTCCAGCTGGTGTCTCCCCCCCCCCCCCCCAATCCTCCAGTCGGTGTCCCCCCCCCCCCCCCAATCCTCCAGCCGGTGTCCCCCCCCCCCAATCCTCCAGCTGGTGTCTCCCCCCCCCCCCAATCCTCCAGCTGGTGTCTCCCCCCCCCCCCCCCCAATCCTCCAGCCGGTGTCTCCCCCCCCCAATCCTCCAGCCGGTGTCTCCCCCCCCCCCCCAATACTCCAGCCGGTGTCTCCCCCCCCCCAATCCTCCAGCTGGTGTCTCCCCCCCCCCCAATCCTCCAGCTGGTGTCTCTCCCCCCCCCCAATCCTCCAGCTGGTGTCTCCCCCCCCCCCCCACTCCGATCCTCCAGCCGGTGTCTCCCCCCCTCCAATCCTCCAGCCAGTGTCCCCCCCCCCCTCCAATCCTCCAGCTGGTGTCTCCCCCCTCCAATCCTCCAGCTGGTGTCTCCCCCCCCCTCCAATCCTCCAGCTGGTGTCTCCCCCCCTCCAATCCTCCAGCTGGTGTCTCCCCCCCCTCCAATCCTCCAGCCGGTGTCTCCCCCCCCTCCAATCCTCCAGCTGGTGTCTCCCCCCCTCCAATCCTCCAGCTGGTGTCTCCCCCCCCCCCCCCCCCAATCCTCCAGTCGGTGTCCCCCCCCCCCAATCCTCCAGCCGGTGTCCCCCCCCCCAATCCTCCAGCTGGTGTCTCCCCCCCCCCCCAATCCTCCAGCTGGTGTCTCCCCCCCCCCCCAATCCTCCAGCCGGTGTCTCCCCCCCCCAATCCTCCAGCCGGTGTCTCCCCCCCCCCCCCCAATACTCCAGCCGGTGTCTCCCCCCCCCCCCCAATCCTCCAGCTGGTGTCTCCCCCCCCAATCCTCCAGCTGGTGTCTCTCTCCCCCCCCCCAATCCTCCAGCTGGTGTCTCCCCCCCCCCCCCACTCCGATCCTCCAGCCGGTGTCTCCCCCCCTCCAATCCTCCAGCCGGTGTCTCCCCCCCCTCCAATCCTCCAGCCGGTGTCTCCTCCCCTCAAGCTGGTGTCTCCCCCCCCCCCCCAATCCTCCAGCCGGTGCCCCCCCTCCAATCCTCCAGCCGGTGTCTCCCCCCCCTCCAATCCTCCAGCCGGTGTCTCCCCCCCCCCCCCTCCAATCCTCCAGCCGGTGTCTCCCCCCCCTCCAATCCTCCAGCCGGTGTCTCCCCCCCCCCCCCTCCAGCCGGTGTCTCCCCCCCTCCAATCCTCCAGCTGGTGTCTCCCCCCTCCAATCCTCCAGCCGGTGTCTCCCCCCCCTCCAATCCTCCAGCCGGTGTCTCCTCCCCTCAAGCTGGTGTCTCCCCCCCCCCCCCCAATCCTCCAGCCGGTGCCCCCCCTCCAATCCTCCAGCCGGTGTCTCCCCCCCCTCCAATCCTCCAGCCGGTGTCTCCCCCCCCTCCAATCCTCCAGCCGGTGTCTCCCCCCCCCCCCCTCCAATCCTCCAGCCGGTGTCTCCCCCCCCCCCCCTCCAATCCTCCAGCCGGTGTCTCCCCCCCTCCAATCCTCCAGCCGGTGTCTCCCCCCCCCCCCTCCAGCCGGTGTCTCCCCCCCTCCAATCCTCCAGCTGGTGTCTCCCCCCTCCAATCCTCCAGCTGGTGTCTCCCCCCTCCAATCCTCCAGCTGGTGTCTCCCCCCCCCCCCCTCCAGCTGGTGTCTCCCCCCCTCCAATCCTCCAGCTGGTGTCTCCCCCCCCTCCAATCCTCCAGCCGGTGTCTCCCCCCCTCCAATCCTCCAGCTGGTGTCTCCACCCTCCCCCCTCCAATCCTGCAGCTGGTGTCTCCCCCCCTCCAATCCTCCAGCTGGTGTCTCCCCCTCCAATCCTCCAGCCGGTGTCTCCCCCCCTCCAATCCTCCAGCCGGTGTCTCCCCCCCCCCCCAATCCTCCAGCCGGTGTCTCCGCCCCCCCCCAATCCTCCAGCCGGTGTCTCCCCCCCCCCATTCCTCCGGCCGGTGTCTTCCCCCCCCCCCCCCCCAAATCCTCCAGCCAGTGTGTCCCCCCCCCTCAATCCTCCAGCCGATGTCCCCCCCCCCCCTCCTGTTCTCCAGCTGGTGTCTCCTCCCCCCTCCAGCTGATGTCTTCCCCCTCTCCCCTCCCTAATCCTCCAGCTAATGTGTCGCCATCCCCCAATCCTCAACCTACCCCCCCCCCCCCCCCCCCCCCGGTCCTCCTGGCGGTGCCCCTCCCCTGGTCCTCCAGCTGCCACTCCCGAATCCTCCAGGCATGTGTCCTTTATAAGACCCCCATAACATTCCTCTTAGCTTCTTACATTTCTCCATTTCCTCGTGGACCTTTCCGTTCTTCACCATTTTCTGGATCTCTGCTTGTTGTCAGTGAATGAGAACGCTACTAACATCCAGATTCTGGGAACCTCTTTTGCTTATCGCTGGGGGTCCAACTGCTGGAACTGACTGGCAGAGGGGGCAGTTATATATGATGGTCGCCCTACAGAGTCAAGTGCCGCAGTGAGCAGAGAATATTCGACTGGAGGGTCCATCATACCGGGGGCCGGCTCTGCTGGTCGGGCCCCCAGCGATCAGTAACTCATCACCTTTTCCATGTTTTTCCTTTATGGCCTGATACAATGTAACGGCCGCCTGTCACAATCCTCAGGAGCAGATCTAATGGATACGTTTTCCATGAAGTTGCTGGGACTTGTGGTGTCTCTGCTGCTGCAATCGCTGCTATTTATAGAATGCTGACTTCACGGAATCAGCTCCCACGTAATCCCCGTCCTGGCTGTGCATGATACAGCCTGTGAGCGGGATCTGTGGGGGCGCCGGAGCTGACAACATGGACCTGATTTTTAAAGGGCCAGTAACTTGAATCCTGGTGGTTATAATCGTGCTGGAGTGTAATAAGAGTCTGCAGGGCGAGGAGCTCCGTGTGTGACCGGACTGGGCGCTAGTCTTAGGCAGGTCAGAGACGAGCTGCAGAGTCAGATGCTTCAGACGTGGAGGGGTTAATAAATTATCATCAATGACCAGAAGAGAATGAAGAAAAGAGAAATGTGGATCAGTAACTGCGGAGAGGGAGCCCTCTGAGGGGAGGAGGTGGCGTCGGCGTGAGGTCACAGCTCCCTTCACAACACCACCCCCTGTATATTGTCAGGGCACAGGGCCCCACCCCTCCACAGGTCAGGAGGGCACACGGCCCCACCCCTCCACAGGTCAGGAGGGCACACGGCCCCACCCCTCCACAGGTCAGGAGGGCACACGGCCCCACCCCTCCACAGGTCAGGAGGGCACACGGCCCCACCCCTCCACAGGTCAGGAGGGCACACGGCCCCACCCCCCACAGGTCAGGAGGGCACACGGCTCCACCCCTCCACAGGTCAGGAGGGCACACGGCTCCACCCCTCACAGGTCAGGAGGGCACACGGCTCGACCCCCCACAGGTCAGGAAGGCACACGGCTCCACCCCTCCACAGGTCAGGAGGGCACACGGCCCCACCTCCCACAGGTCAGGAGGGCACACGGCCCCACCCCCGACAGGTCAGGAGGGCACACGGCTCCACCCCTCAACAGGTCAAGAGGGCACACGGCTCCACCCCCCACAGGTCAGGAGGGCACACGGCTCCACCCCCCACAGGTCAGAAGGGTACACGGCTCCACCCCCCACAGGTCAGGAGGGCACACGGCTCCACCCCCCACAGGTCAGAAGGGTACACGGCTCCACCCCCCACAGGTCAGGAGGGCACACGGCTCCACCCCTCCACAGGTCAGGAGGGCACACGGCTCCAACCCCCACAGGTCAGGAGGGCACACGACTCCACCCCCCACAGGTCAGGAGGGCACACGGCTCCACCCCCCACAGGTCAGGAGGGCACACGGCTCCACCCCCCACAGGTCAGGAGGGCACACGGCTCCACCCCCCACAGGTCAGGAGGGCACACGGCTCCACCCCCCACAGGTCAGGAGGGCACACGGCCCCACCCCCCCACAGGTCAGGAGGGCACACGGCCCCACCCCCCCACAGGTCAGGAGGGCACACGGCCCCACCCCCCCACAGGTCAGGAGGGCACACGGCTCCACCCCTCAACAGGTCAAAAGGGCACACGGCTCCACCCCCCACAGGTCAGGAGGGCACACGGCTCCACCCCCCACAGGTCAGGAGGGCACACTGCCCCACCTCCCACAGGTCAGGAGGGCACACTGCCCCGCAGGTCAGGAGGGCACACTGCCCCGCAGGTCAGGAGGGCACACTGCCCCGCAGGTCAGGAGGGCACACTGCCCCGCAGGTCAGGAGGGCACACTGCCCCGCAGGTCAGGAGGGCACACTGCCCCGCAGGTCAGGAGGGCACACTGCCCCGCAGGTCAGGAGGGCACTCTGCCCCGCAGGTCAGGAGGGCACACTGCCCCGCAGGTCAGGAGGGCACACTGCCCCTCAGGTCAGGAGGGCACACTGCCCCGCAGGTCAGGAGGGCACACTGCCCCGCAGGTCAGGAGGGCACACTGCCCCGCAGGTCAGGAGGGCACACTGCCCCGCAGGTCAGGAGGGCACACTGCCCCGCAGGTCAGGAGGGCACACTGCCCCGCAGGTCAGGAGGGCACACTGCCCCGCAGGTCAGGAGGGCACACTGCCCCGCAGGTCAGGAGGGCACACTGCCCCGCAGGTCAGGAGGGCACACTGCCCCGCAGGTCAGGAGGGCACACTGCCCCGCAGGTCAGGAGGGCACACTGCCCCGCAGGTCAGGAGGGCACACGCCCACCCCACCCCCGCAGGTCAGGAGGGCACACGCCCACCCCACCCCCGCAGGTCAGGAGGGCACACGCCCCCCCCCCCCCCCCCGCAGGTCAGGAGGGCACACGCCCCCACTCCCCGCAGGTCAGGAGAACACACGGCCCCACTCCCACAAGGTCAGGAGGGCACACTGCCCCTCCCCCCACAGGTTTAGGAGGGCACACGGCCCCGCAGGTCAGGAGGGCACACTGCCCCGCAGGTCAGGAGGGCACACTGCCCCGCAGGTCAGGAGGGCACACGCCCCCCCCCCCCCGCAGGTCAGGAGGGCACACGGCCCCGCAGGTCAGGAGGGCACACTGCCCCGCAGGTCAGGAGGGCACACTGCCCCGCAGGTCAGGAGGGCACACGCCCACCCCACCCCCGCAGGTCAGGAGGGCACACGCCCCCCCCCCCCCCCCGCAGGTCAGGAGGGCACACGCCCCCACTCCCCGCAGGTCAGGAGAACACACGGCCCCACTCCCACAAGGTCAGGAGGGCATACTGCCCCTCCCCCCACAGGTTTAGGAGGGCACACGGCCCCGCAGGTCAGGAGGGCACACTGCCCCGCAGGTCAGGAGGGCACACGCCCCCCCCCCCCCCCTCCCGCAGGTCAGGAGGGCACACGCCCCCCCCCCCGCAGGTCAGGAGGGCACACGCCCCCCACCCCCCCCCCCACCCCCGCAGGTCAGGAGAACACACGGCCCCACTCCCACAAGGTCAGGAGGGCACACTGCCCCTCCCCCACTGGTCAGGAGGCCACACGGCCCCACAGGTCAGGAGGGCACACGGCCCCCCACCCCCCCCGCAGGTCAGGAGAACACACGGCCCCACTCCCACAAGGTCAGGAGGGCACACTGCCCCTCCCCCACTGGTCAGGAGGGCACACGGCCCCGCAGGTCAGGAGGGCACACGGCCCCGCAGGTCAGGAGAACACACTGCCCCACTCCCACAAGGTCAGGAGGGCACACTGCCCCTCCCCCCACAGGTTTAGGAGGCCACACGGCCCTACAGGTCAGGAGGGCACACGGCCCCACAGGTCAGGAGAGCACACGGCCCCACTCCCACAAGGTCAGGAGGGCACACTGCCCCACCCCCACTGGTCAGGAGGGCACACTGCCCCACCCCCACTGGTCAGGAGGGCACACGGCCCCGCAGGTCAGGAGAACACACTGCCCCACTCCCACAAGGTCAGGAGGGCACACTGCCCCACCCCCACTGGTCAGGAGGGCACACGGCATCACCCCCACTGGTCAGGAGGGCACACGGCCCCACAGGTCAGGAGGGCACACGGCCCCACCTCCCACAGGTCAGGAGGGCACACGGGGGGAGGAGGTGGCGTCGGCGTGAGGTCACAGCTCCCTTCACAACACCACCCCCTGTATATTGTCAGGGCACAGGGCCCTACCCCCACAGGTCAGGAGGGCACACGGCCCCACCCCTCCACTGGTCAGGAGGGCACACGGCCCCACCCCTCCACTGGTCAGGAGGGCACACGGCCCCACCCCCACTGGTCAGGAGGGCACACTGCCCCACCCCCACAGGTCAGGAGGGCACACGGCCCCACAGGTCAGGAGGGCACACGGCCCCACCTCCCACAGGTCAGGAGGGCACACGGCCCCACCCCCACTGGTCAGGAGGGCACACGGCCCCACCCCCACTGGTCAGGAGGGCACACTGCCCCACTCCCACAAGGTCAGGAGGGAACACGGCCCCACCCCCACAGGTCAGGAGGGCACACGGCCCCACAGGTCAGGAGGGCACACGGCCCCACAGGTCAGGAGGGCACACTGCCCCTTCCCCCACTGGTCAGGAGGGCACACGGCCCCTCCCCCCACAGGTCAAGAGAACCCATTGTATGCGGTGACATCACTACTGCCATGCAGTCTCCCGGTGGTGCAGGTTCGGGGTCACCTTCTGCATTTGCTTACACTGAGTTTCCTGGAGACGCTGATTCCGCCCGACCATCAATCATGGAAGATGCGGAAACTCCATCTGTAGAGCACCAATGGGCATCACCCTCTGCCCCCGGTGACTCCACAAAGACGTTTCTATGTACATAAGACCCCGTGTTTATCCCCCTGGTATTAAGCAGCCGGCCGCCCCCTCTAGTGCCCTCGGCTATATTTGGGAGGTGACGCAGCCAGGGATCAGGTTCAGCTCATGTGCTGCTGTTGCCCATCTGTAGCTGATCCCAGACAGACGTCCCGCAGCCCTCTCCTCGCGCGCAGCCCTCGCCCGCTTTCTCTCACTGACTCACCGGTATGTTCTTGGTTCTTGTAGCTACTCCGGAACTGAAGGATTTCTTCGCAAAAGCTCGAAATGGATCCATCCGGCTGATCAAAGTGGTCATCGAAGATGGTGAGTCCCCGGGGGCCACAGGGAGGGTGGGAGGCTTATAAGTCCTGATAGTCCCCGTGGTGTCAATGTCATCGTACCCCAAAGTTTGTCACCTTGTTTTCATGGACGCCCTTATTTGGCCATTAGTTAAGGTGGTAAATTCACTCCCATTCAGCCTTTTGGAAAGCTGGGCGACGGCCCCTCTGGGTGACAGCCTCGGCGACGGCCCCTCTGGGTGACAGCCTTGGCGACGGCCCCTCTGGTTGACAGCCTCGGCGACGGCCCCTCTGGTTGACAGCCTCGGCGACGGCCCCTCTGGTTGACAGCCTCAGCGACGGCCCCTCTGGGTGACAGCCTCGGCGACGGCCCCTCTGGGTGACAGCCTTGGGACGGCCCCTCTGGGTGACAGCCTAGGCGACGGCCCCTCTGGGTGACAGCCTCGGCGACGGCTCCTCTGGTTGACAGCCTCGGCGACGGCCCCTCTGGGTGACAGCCTCGGCGACGGCCCCTCTGGTTGACAGCCTCGGCGACGGCCCCTCTGGGTGACAGCCTCGGCGACGGCCCCTCTGGGTGACAGCCTTGGCGACGGCCCCTCTGGGTGACAGCCTAGGCGACGGCCCCTCTGGGTGACAGCCTCGGCGACGGCTCCTCTGGGTGACAGCCTCGGCGACGGCCCCTCTGGGTGACAGCCTAGGCGACGGCCCCTCTGGGTGACAGCCTCGGCGACGGCTCCTCTGGGTGACAGCCTTGGCGACGGCCCCTCTGGGTGACAGCCTTGGCGACGGCCCCTCTGGGTGACAGCCTTGGCGACGGCCCCTCTGGGTGACAGCCTTGGCGACGGCCCCTCTGGGTGACAGCCTTGGCGACGGCCCCTCTGGGTGACAGCCTTGGCGACGGCCCCTCTGGGTGACAGCCTTGGCGACGGCCCCTCTGGGTGACAGCCTTGGCGACGGCCCCTCTGGGTGACAGCCTTGGCGACGGCCCCTCTGGGTGACAGCCTTGGCGACGGCCCCTCTGGGTGACAACCTTGGTGACGGCCCCTCTGGGTGACAGCCTCGGCGACGGCCCCTCTGGGTGACAGCCTCGGCGACGGCCCCTCTGGGTGACAGCCTCGGCGACAGCCCCTCTGGGTGAACACCGGGCGCCGTCCTCGGTGGAAGTGTCAGGACTGGTGGGCTTTCTTGGAGTGGATACAGTATCTTCCGGCCCGTCTCGCGGTGCGGTTTCTGCTTTCGTTGAGGTGTAGCTGTAATTCATGTATGAAAAGTTCTGCATCGTTCTTTCAGCTTTACCACTTTCAAGTTTTGTGCTTGCTGTCAGTGAATAGCGATATTAATTTTGCTTACAAGATCATCATCTGTCCCATCTGAGGGTTTGTTACAATTGTATCCTGGCTGCGCCGTCCTCCTCCAGGTAAATGGCTAGATACAATGTATCAGAGCTGGTAAATTATGACAAACATTGTAACAGCGCCGAAGTCTCCAACTCTGCATGTAAATGTTGAATCTGGACTCACTGACAGCAAACAGAGATCTTAAGAAGACTGACGAATGAAAACAAAACGCCAATCAGGACATAGCAGAGCGTTTTAGGATACAGTGAAGACGCTCTCTGGTTGAGAGACTGGACGCTGGCCCTTTAAGATGACTCATTAACCCCCGAATCCCCATTTAGGCATAATGTACTAAGAGATAACATGTCGCTGGCGTCATCTGCCTGTGGCAGCAGAGGCGGCCAATGACCTTTTTCCCGTTTAACCCTTTGTCCTCCACGTCTGGTCACCTGGGAGGAGCCCTGCAGATGTCATGGAAAGTGCGCGCCTGGCGGCGAGGAATGCTGCGCTCAGAATAGCTGCCAGCTAAACACCTCGTGCCGGGACACGCGACCACCAGGGCTGGTTAGAAGCCTGCCAGCGATGGACATGTTGGGGTCATCATGTGCTCGGGAGGTAGTGAGTGATTATTAAAGGGCCAGTGTCCAGTTTTAAACTTTTTTTTTTTTTCGCTTTGTTTCTCTTCGCCATTGTTCTCCAGATTCTTGCTTGTTGTCAGTGAATAGAAAGATTCCTTGTTCACCTCCAGAGGCTGAGCGGCGGTCCTGATCACGTAGTTGTACCTGGATGGTTTGTTACAATGTGTCGTTTCTTCTTCCCTCCTGCAGAGCAGCTCGTTCTAGGGGCGCACAAGGAGCTGCGGAAGAGCTGGGACCATGACTATGACGCCCTCATCCTCCCGCTCCTGGACGACGTTCAGCCGTGTTACGTCCTGTACCGCCTGGACAGCCAGAACGCACAGGGCTACGAGTGGCTCTTCCTGTCATGGTCTCCTGATCACTCGCCGGTAAGACCCCCGGTCACAGGTAGACCCTCTGTATCTGAAGCTGCCGCCTGTCATATACATCCATGGAGAGGCATGGGCACCTAGTACTTGTCACTGCTGAGGGTTCGTTACACTTGTAGACTCTGTGAGCTGAACAGCCTGATACATTATTACCTGCACTGATACATTGTAACAAACAGTCATCACAGGAAAGATCTGAGGATTGTATAGTCTGGACACATTGTAACAAGCCGCTCTATAAGCAGGCCGAGGTCAGGACGACTGTTCCACCTCTGACTGTAGATATTAGAACTTTCCAGTCACTGACAGCAAGCACAGATCTTAAAGAAGGGAGATAAATTAAAGCACAAAGTCAATTATAAAGTTGAAAAACATTTCATGATGCGACAGTGAAGCTTTATAGACAGTGGAGAACAGAGGGTTAAAATGTGCTGGTGCGAATGTGGCGGAGCATCAGTCTCTGCTGTCAGCGTGTTACAATGTATCAGTGCGGGGAAGGTGCATTCACTGACAGCAAGCAGAGACATGGAAAGTTTCATGCTGTTGTAAACGTTTGGAGTTTTTCGACTCTGGGATGTGACCTTTGTGGAGGTGCGTCACATGGGGGATTCTGGGTAATGACCGGCGCGGTGTTCAGGGGTCGTGCCCTTCCGATATAACGGAGTCCTCTGTCCTCCGCTGACAGGTGCGGCTGAAGATGTTGTACGCGGCCACCAGGGCGACCGTGAAGAAAGAGTTCGGCGGCGGACACATAAAGGACGAACTGTTTGGCACCATAAAGGTCAGAATCCAAAGAGGGCCGGGCGGCTCGGGTCACATACAGGACTAGTCCCACCGTCCGCCATTCCGGACTATTGGATGGTGGGATCTACATGGGGGGCCGTTCTCATTGTGTCTTTGTGTGGTAGGAAGACATCACGCTCAGCGGATACCAGAGACACGTGTCGTCCTGTGCTGCCCCCGCGCCGCTCACCGCCGCCGAGAGGGAGCTGCGGGAGATCAAGATCAATGAGGTGGGCGAGGACGTGACTGGGGGTCTCCGGGCCACATCACACTTCTATAATCACCTCTGCTCCTCTGCAGGTGAAGACTGAGATCAGCGTGGAGAGTAAGCAGCAGACGCTGCAGGGATTGTCCTTCCCTCTGAGGCCGGAGGCCGTGGAGGCCGTTCAGCTCCTGAAGCAGAGGAAGATCAACTACATCCAGCTGGTAGGTGGCGGACACTCATCATGCACATGAATGTTAGGAGTGGTTGTTCTTAGGTCATCAGCATTGTACAGTACAGGCCATGATTCTCTGTGAAACTACAACTCCCAGCATGCTCTGGCATCCTTTGACTTCCAGGGTGTGCTAGGAGTTGTACTTGGACAGCAGGTGTAAGACCACCGGAGCAGAACTACATAAAGGGGCTGTCGGTGCCAGTATATATAAACCACTGTAAGTGAGCAGCGCCGCAGTGTAAAGCGAGAGGAGGCTGCGGGGAGTAGCAGTCTGTATCTGATGAGGCAGGAACTAATAGAGCAGAGCTGCAGTATAAAGCGAGAGGAGGCTGCGGGGAGCAGCAGCCTGTATCTGATGAGGCAGGTACTAATAGAGCAGAGCTGCAGTGTAAAGCGAGAGGAGGCTGCGGGGAGTAGCAGTCTGTATCTGATGAGGCAGGAACTAATAGAGCAGAGCTGCAGTATAAAGCGAGAGGAGGCTGCGGGGAGCAGCAGTCTGTATGTGATGAGGCCGGTACTAATAGAGCAGAGCTGCAGTGTAAAGCGAGAGGAGGCTGCGGGGAGCAGCAGTCTGTATCTGATGAGGCCGGTACTAATAGAGCAGAGCTGCAGTATAAAGCGAGAGGAGGCTGCGGGGAGCAGCAGTCTGTATCTGATGAGGCCGGTACTAATAGAGCAGAGCTGCAATATAAAGCGAGAGGAGGCTGCGGGGAGCAGCAGTCTGTATCTGATGAGGCAGGTACTAATAGAGCAGAGCTGCAGTGTAAAGCGAGAGGAGGCTGCGGGGAGCAGCAGTCTGTATCTGATGAGGCAGGTACTAATAGAGCAGAGCTGCAGTGTAAAGCGAGAGGAGGCTGCGGGGAGCAGCAGTCTGTATCTGATGAGGCCGGTACTAATAGAGCAGAGCTGCAGTGTAAAGCAAGAGGAGGCTGCGGAGAGCACCAGTCTGTATCTGATGAGGCAGGTACTAATAGAGCAGAGCTGCAGTGTAAAGCGAGAGGAGGCTGCGGGGAGCAGCAGTCTGTATCTGATGAGGCCGGTACTAATAGAGCAGAGCTGCAGTGTAAAGCGAGAGGAGGCTGCGGGGAGCAGCAGTCTGTATCTGATGAGGCAGGTACTAATAGAGTAGAGCTGCAGTGTAAAGCGAGAGGAGGCTGCGGGGAGCAGCAGTCTGTATCTGATGAGGCAGGTACTAATAGAGTAGAGCTGCAGTGTAAAGCGAGAGGAGGCTGCGGGGAGCAGCAGTCTGTATCTGATGAGGCAGGAACTAATAGAGCAGAGCTGCAGTGTAAAGCGAGAGGAGGCTGCGGGGAGCAGCAGTCTGTATCTGATGAGGCAGGTACTAATAGAGCAGAGCTGCAGTGTAAAGCAAGAGGAGGCTGCGGGGAGCAGCAGTCTGTATGATGAGGCAGGTACTAATAGAGCAGAGCTGCAGTGTAAAGCGAGAGGAGGCTGCGGGGAGCAGCAGTCTGTATCTGATGAGGCAGGAACTAATAGAGCAGAGCTGCAGTGTAAAGCGAGAGGAGGCTGCGGGGAGCAGCAGTCTGTATCTGATGAGGCAGGTACTAATAGAGCAGAGCTGCAGTGTAAAGCGAGAGGAGGCTGCGGGGAGCAGCAGTCTGTATGATGAGGCAGGTACTAATAGAGCAGAGCTGCAGTGTAAAGCGAGAGGAGGCTGCGGAGAGCAGCAGTCTGTATCTGATGAGGCAGGTACTAATAGAGCAGAGCTGCAGTCTAAAGCGAGAGGAGGCTGCGGGGAGCAGCAGTCTGTATGATGAGGCAGGTACTAATAGAGCAGAGCTGCAGTGTAAAGCGAGAGGAGGCTGCGGGGAGCAGCAGTCTGTATCTGATGAGGCAGGAACTAATAGAGCAGAGCTGCAGTGTAAAGCAAGAGGAGGCTGCGGAGAGCACCAGTCTGTATCTGATGAGGCAGGTACTAATAGAGCAGAGCTGCTATGTAAAGCGAGAGGAGGCTGCTGGGAGCAGCAGTCTGTATCTGATGAGGCAGGTACTAATAGAGCAGAGCTGCAGTGTAAAGCGAGAGGAGGCTGCGGGGAGCAGCAGTCTGTATCTGATGAGGCAGGTACTAATAGAGCAGAGCTGCAGTGTAAAGGAAGAGGAGGCTGCGGGGAGCAGCAGTCTGTATCTGATGAGGCAGGTACTAATAGAGCAGAGCTGCAGTGTAAAGCAAGAGGAGGCTGCGGGGAGCAGCAGTCTGTATCTGATGAGGCAGGTACTAATAGAGCAGAGCTGCAGTGTAAAGCGAGAGGAGGCTGCGGGGAGCAGCAGTCTGTATCTGATGAGGCAGGTACTAATAGAGCAGAGCTGCAGTGTAAGGCGAGAGGAGGCTGCGGGGAGCAGCAGTCTGTATCTGATGAGGCAGGTACTATTAGAGCAGAGCTGCGGTATAAAGCGAGAGGAGGCTGCGGGGAGCAGCAGTCTGTATGATGAGGCAGGTACTAATAGAGCAGAGCTGCAGTGTAAAGCATCCAATAAGGCGGCAATACACATTACAGGAAACTTAGTCTCTGCTCATTGTACTGATTGAAGGGCAAATCATGGATCAGACCCCAATAGTCACCAGTGCTACACTGGAGGCTCTCTGGGCTGTTTTTTTAACCCCTTAACGACCTCCGATACGCACTTAAACGGTGCTGAGAAATACGTTTATAGTAAATCAAACCCCCCTTTATCAATCACCCCCTTAGTTAGGTAAGAATAATAAAATTAAAAAAAATATATGGGGCTAAGGTTGGGGTTGGGGCTAAGGTTGGGGTTGGGGCTAAGGTTAGGGTTGGGGCTAAGGTTAGGGTTGGGGCTAAGGTTAGGGTTGGGGCTAAGGTTAGGGTTGGGGCTAAGGTTAGGGTTGGGGCTAAGGTTAGGGTTGGGGCTAAGGTTAGGGTTGGGGCTAAGGTTAGGGTTGGGGCTAAGGTTAGGGTTGGGGCTAAGGTTAGGGTTGGGGCTAAGGTTAGGGCTGGGGCTAAGGTTAGGGCTGGGGCTAAGGTTAGGGCTGGGGCTAAGGTTGGGTTTAGGGTTAGGGGTGTGTTGGGGTTAGGGTTGGGCTAGGGTTAGGGTTGGGGCTAAGGTTAGGGTTGTGGTTAGGGGCGTATTATGGTTAGGGTTGGGGCTAAGGTTAGGGTTGTGGTTAGGGGCGTATTATGGTTGGGGTTGGGGCTAAGGTTGGGGTTGGGGCTAAGGTTGGGGTTGGGGCTAAGGTTGGGGCTAAGGTTGGGGTTGGGGCTAAGGTTGGGGTTGGGGCTAAGGTTGGGGTTGGGGCCAAGGTTGGGGTTGGGGCCAAGGTTGGGGCTGGGGCTAAGGTTGGGGCTGGGGCTAAGGTTGGGGCTGGGGCTAAGGTTGGGGCTGGGGCTAAGGTTGGGGCTGGGGCTAAGGTTGGGGCTGGGGCTAAGGTTGGGGCTGGGGCTAAGGTTGGGGCTGGGGCTAAGGTTGGGGCTGGGGCTAAGGTTGGGGCTGGGGCTAAGGTTGGGGCTGGGGCTAAGGTTGGGGCTGGGGCTAAGGTTGGGGCTGGGGCTTAGGTTGGGGCTGGGGCTAAGGTTGGGGCTGGGGCTAAGGTTGGGGCTGGGGCTAAGGTTGGGGCTGGGGCTAAGGTTGGGGCTGGGGCTAAGGTTGGGGCTGGGGCTAAGGTTGGGGCTGGGGCTAAGGTTGGGGCTGGGGCTTAGGTTGGGGCTGGGGCTAAGGTTGGGGCTGGGGCTAAGGTTGGGGCTGGGGCTAAGGTTGGGGCTGGGGCTAAGGTTGGGGCTGGGGCTAAGGTTGGGGCTGGGGCTAAGGTTGGGGCTGGGGCTAAGGTTGGGGCTGGGGCTAAGGTTGGGGCTGGGGCTAAGGTTGGGGCTGGGGCTAAGGTTGGGGCTGGGGCTAGGGTTGGGGCTAAGGCTGGGGCTAAGGTTGGGGCTGGGGCTAAGGTTGGGGCTGGGGCTAAGGTTGGGGCTGGGGCTAAGGTTGGGGCTGGGGCTAAGGCTGGGGCTAAGGTTGGGGCTGGGGCTAAGGTTGGGATTAGGGTTGGGGGTGTGTTGGGGTTAGAGTTGGGGGTGTGTTGGGGTTGGGGCTAAGGTTGGGGTTGGGGCTAAGGTTGGGGTTGGGGACGTATTATGGTTGGGGTTGGGATTAGGGTTAGGGGTGTGTTGGGGTTAGGGTTGGAGTTATAACTGTGTATTTCCACTGTTTAGGTACATCAGGGGGTCTCGAAACACAACATGGCTCCCACCATTGAATCCAACAAATTTTTCGTTCAAAAAGCCAAACGGTGCTCTGTCCCTTCTGAGCCCTGCCATGCACCCAAACAGTGGCTTTCCCCCACATAGGGGATATTGGCGCACTCAGGAGAAACACATTTTAGGGTCCATTTTCTCCTCATTTCCTTGTGAAAGTTAAAAATAATTTGGTCCCAAAGTAAATTTTTTGTGGAAAAAAGTAAAATGTTCATCTTTTCGTTCCACATTTCTTTAGTTCTCGTGAAGCACCTGAAGGGTTAATAAACTTCTTAACTGTGGTTTTGCACCTTGAGGGGGGCAGTTTTTAGAATGGAGTCACTTTAAGATATTTTCTGTCATATTGACCCCCACGCTCACTTCAAATGTGAGGTGGTCCCTAAAAAAAAGTTTTTAGTCTCAGAATCAGTGGGAAGCGTTGAAGCGTTCCTGAGCTATAACGTAAAGTGACAGTGGTCAGAATTGTAAAAGTTGACCCGGTCACTAAGGGGTTAAGAGGTAAATGTGACAAACATCTCATGTGACTAATCGGGTGACGATGACTCGCTGCCGCCAGTCACATGGGGTGAAGACCACCGCCCGGTATATCCCCACCCTGGGCAATGCTTAGTATCTGACCCCTATACATGGAAAGGAAAGTCCTATAAATGGGTGGAGCCTGACACCTGTGCTGTAGTGTGGGACAATCGTTGTCATGGAGATAACAGCTGCAGCTTGTTACAATGTAGAAGCCACAATGTAACAAATCAGAAAGTCTCACAATGTGGAGAAATCAGATATTGTGGATGTGAGTTATAGTCGTCGGCATCAGTCACCGACATCACATCTCTTCTCTCATCTGTTAGAAACTAGATCAAGAAAAGGAGACCATCGATCTGGTCCATACGAAGCACACGGACATCCAGGAGCTGCCGGCGCGGATCCCCAAGGACACCGCACGCTACCACCTCTTCCTGTATAAACACTCCCATGAGGGGGATTACCTGGAGTCTGTAGGTGAGCGATGACTCCCCCTGGTGGTGGCTGCAGACAGGATCTTATCATGTATCTCTGTATACAGGGAGCTCCCCCTAGTGGTGGCTGCAGACAGGATCTTATCATGTATCTCTGTATACAGGGAGCTCCCCCTAGTGGTGGCTGCAGACAGGATCTTATCATGTATCTCTGTATACAGGGAGCTCCCCCTAGTGGTGGCTGCAGACAGGATCTTATCATGTATCTCTGTATACAGGGAGCTCCCCCTAGTGGTGGCTGCAGACAGGATCTTATCATGTATCTCTGTATACAGGGAGCTCCCCCTAGTGGTGTCTGCAGACAGGATCTTATCATGTATCTCTATATACAGGGAGCTCCCCCTAGTGGTGGCTGCAGACAGGATCTTATCATGTATCTCTATATACAGGGAGCTCCCCCTAGTGGTGGCTGCAGACAGGATCTTATCATGTATCTCTGTATACAGGGAGCTCCCCCTAGTGGTGGCTGCAGACAGGATCTTATCATGTATCTCTGTATACAGGGAACTCCCCCTAGTGGTGGCTGCAGACAGGATCTTATCATGTATCTCTGTATACAGGGAGCTCCCCCTAGTGGTGACTGCAGACAGGATCTTATCATGTATCTCTGTATACAGGGAGCTCCCCCTAGTGGTGGCTGCAGACAGGATCTTATCATGTATCTCTGTATACAGGGAGCTCCCCCTAGTGGTGGCTGCAGACAGGATCTTATCATGTATCTCTGTATACAGGGAGCTCCCCCTAGTGGTGGCTGCAGACAGGATCTTATCATGTATCTCTGTATACAGGGAGCTCCCCCTAGTGGTGACTGCAGACAGAATCTTATCATGTATCTCTGTATACAGGGAGCTCCCCCTAGTGGTGACTGCAGACAGAATCTTATGTATCTCTGTATACAGGGAGCTCCCCCTAGTGGTGACTGCAGACAGGATCTTATCATGTATCTCTGTATACAGGGAGCTCCCCCTAGTGGTGGCCGCAGACAGGATCTTATCGTGTATCTCTGTATACAGGGAGCTCCCCCTAGTGGTGGCCTCAGGCAGAATAATATAATTTTACTCTTTCCAATGCTGCAAAAGTTTCCTTTTTACTTTCTTGCATGTTTTCATTATTCCCTCTTCTCTCTTCCAGTTTTTATTTACTCCATGCCGGGCTATAAGTGCAGTATAAAGGAGCGCATGTTGTACTCCAGCTGTAAGAACCGACTTCTGGAATCTGTGGAGCAGGATTTTCAGCTTGAAATTGCAAAAAAGGTAACTCCTGTTCTGCAGCGATCACATTGAGTTGAGTGACGACCATGCTGGATCCATTATTGCAGTTCTATTTGGTGGCACCCAACTTTCCTAGGAGCAGACAGCTATAATTTTTGATTTCTGAATTTCCTTTTCGTTCATAGAGGGACATTCTCTATAAAGGGGGACTCCAGGTTCCTGTAAATAAAGCTGTATTTCAGCTTCTACTGGTTTTATGATCGGATATCTGCTTGCTGGAAATGAATGGAAACCTTGTTTTCATCCAGAGGCTGATAAGTCAATAAAGCTTCTTTAAGGGTGCGTGTCCACGGTCCGTAATGACGGCGCTGTGGACGGAGCGGAAAACCCGCTCTGCCAAAAGCGCCACCCCCTTCTGTACGCGCGGTGATTCCGGATGTGTTCATTGCACACATCCGGAATCTCCGCACCCCACACATAGGACCCTGTGATTTACCTTGTGGTGACGGTGCTTCGCTGCAAGGTAAACAGACATGCTGCGATCTAAAAGGCCGCGCCGCATGTCTGTAAACGCAGGGCCGCCGGGTGCGTGTTCCGCATAGTGCAGACAGGATTTCATAAAATCCCCTCCACTATGCTGTAACATCTGAATGTGGACACATTCCCTAATTCTCACAGCAGAGAGTTTGTTACACCTGTATCCAGTCTGGAAAGTCCCCTGTGAGCTGATGAGCCGGATACATTGTGTATTGATTGTAAAGACTGGTTACAATTGTAGCAAACCCTCAGCTGTGAGACTTATTAGGCCAAGAAGCTGTTTTAGCCTCAATGTCGTCACAGCAAGCAGAGATCTTGAGAATGGTGAGAATTATAGAAGCTTATGGCACTTATCACCGTCTTTACATAGTCGGAGCAGCGCTCCTTTTGGTGCCGGAGCAGCGCTCCTTTTGGTGCCGGAGCAGCGCTCCTTTTGGTGCCGGAGCAGCGCTCCTTTTGGTGCCGGAGCAGCGCTCCTTTTGGTGCCGGAGCAGCGCTCCTTTTGGTGCCGGGGCAGCGCTCCTTTTGGTGCCGGGGCAGCGCTCCTTTGGGTGCCGGGGCAGCGCTCCTTTGGGTGCCGGGGCAGCGCTCCTTTGGGTGCCGGGGCAGCGCTCCTTTGGGTGCCGGGGCAGCGCTCCTTTGGGTGCCGGGGCAGCGCTCCTTTGGGTGCCGGGGCAGCGCTCCTTTGGGTGCCGGGGCAGCGCTCCTTTGGGTGCCGGGGCAGCGCTCCTTTGGGTGCCGGGGCAGCGCTCCTTTGGGTGCCGGCGCAGCGCTCCTTTGGGTGCCGGCGCAGCGCTCCTTTGGGTGCCGGCGCAGCGCTCCTTTAGTCGCCACCTGCGTCATGGCGTGCTGTGCTCACCCCCATCTGTTGTTGTCCTCCAGATTGAAATAGAGGACGGTGCGGAGCTGACCCCCGAGTTTCTCTATGACGAGGTGCACCCCAAGCAGCACGCCTTCAAACAAGCTTTTGCCAAACCCAAAGGACCTGCGGGGAAACGAGGACAGAAGCGGCTGATTAAGGGTCCTGGCGAGAACGGCGAGGACAGTTAGAGCCTGACTCGCTGCCAAGTACGGCCTGAGAGAAGAGCGCCCAGACCGGGCCCTTGGGACGGGCTGAGACCTCGGCCTACATTTTGCTTTCCCTGCCCAGGATGGTGTGGATCCGGCGCGGGGGTCTCTGGAATCTCTGCTGCGCCTCCTCTGGTCATCATGGCTTCCTACACGGACACGTTCCTGGTCGCCTTTTCCTCTTTTTTGCTTTTGTCTGTGCCTGAATGATGTCGGATTTGCTGAAGATCTTCCCTCGCACATTTTTATGCCCTCCCTCCTGTTGGCTCGGGTCGGGATAAGTCACGTGACTCGCCGCCGCCGTCTCCGTTATTGTTCTCTGGATACAGTGGAGCGGCAGGAGGAGAAGTGGCGCCATCCTTGATTTTACGCTACTTGCCGGTGCCATTATTATTTGTTTACTTTTGGATTTGGGTGGCAGACGTCCAGCGTCGCATCCTGTGAGATCAGCTCGAAACGATCGCTGCGGGGGAGGGGCCGGCCGCATGCTGCATTTAGGGATTGCGGGCTCTTCCCAAGGAAAAAAAACGTGTAAATGTGGCTCCGACGAGGTCACATGAGACGCATGAGCTAAAGTGCCAGATCGTTCAGCGCTGCCGACGTCATCCCGGGTCGTTACGTTTTATTTTCTTCTCTTGGGGGTGGTTTACATTCCAGAAATTAGAGCCGACCGTACAAATCAGACAGATTCACTCTTAGCTCTGTATTTTCTATAGAAAAACAAATAAAAAGTACCTTGTTTTTTAATCAGCTGCCGACTTGTCGTTGTCTGGTGGGCGATTACTTGTTACATGACGTCCGGACTCAGCCCCAGAAAAGCAAGAAAATTGACGTGGAAGTAAGATCAAAGGGCAGGAAAATAAACGGAGGGCGTCAAATGCATCATTATATACGGGCTAAGCCAATGTTATATGTACATGACTTAACTGTCTGCAGCCACCACTAGGGGGAGCTCCCTGTATACAGAGATACATGATAAGATTCTGTCTGCAGCCACCACTAGGAGGAGCTCCCTGTATACAGAGATACATGAAAAGATCCTGTCTACAGCCACCACTAGGGGGAGCTCCCTGTATACAGAGATACATGAAAAGATCCTGTCTACAGCCACCACTAGGGGGAGCTCCCTGTATACAGAGATACATGATAAGATCCTGTCTGCAGCCACCACTAGGGGGAGCTCCCTGTATACAGAGATACATGATAAGATCCTGTCTGCAGCCACCACTAGGGGGAGCTCCCTGTATACAGAGATACATGATAAGATTCTGTCTGCAGCCACCACTAGGGGGAGCTCCCTGTATACAGAGATACATGATAAGATTCTGTCTGCAGCCACCACTAGGGGGAGCTCCCTGTATACAGAGATACATGATAAGATCCTGTCTGCAGTCACCACTAGGGGGAGCTCCCTGTATACAGAGATACATGATAAGATCCTGTCTGCAGTCACCACTAGGGGGAGCTCCCTGTATACAGAGATACATGATAAGATCCTGTCTGCAGTCACCACTAGGGGGGAGCTCCCTGGATACAGAGATACATAAGATCCTGTCTGCAGTCACCACTAGGGGGAGCTCCCTGGATACAGAGATACATAAGATCCTGTCTGCAGTCACCACTAGGGGGAGCTCCCTGGATACAGAGATACATGATAAGATCCTGTCTGCAGTCACCACTAGGGGGAGCTCCTTGTATATAGAGATACATGATAAGATCCTGTCTGCAGCCACCACTAGGGGGAGCTCCCTGTATACAGAGATACATGATAAGATCCTGTCTGCAGCCACCACTAGGGGAAGCTCCCTGTACACAGAGATACATGATAAGATCCTGTCTGCAGCCACCACTAGGGGGAGCTCTCTGTATACAGAGATACATGATAAGATCCTGTCTGCAGCCACCACTAGGGGGAGCTCCCTGTATACAGAGATACATAATAAGATTCTGTCTACAGTCACCACTAGGGGGAGCTCCCTGTATACAGAGATACATGATAAGATCCTGTCTGCAGCCACCACTAGGGGGAGCTCCCTGTATACAGAGATACATGATAAGATCCTGTCTACAGCCACCACTAGGGGGAGCTCCCTGTATACAGAGATACATGATAAGATTCTGTCTGCAGCCACCACTAGGGGGAGCTCCCTGTATACAGATACATGATAAGATCCTGTCTGCAGCCACCACTAGGGGGAGCTCCCTGTATACAGAGATACATGATAAGATCCTGTCTGCAGTCACCACTAGGGGGAACTCCCTGTATACAGAGATATAGGATAAGATCCTGTCTGCAGTCACCACTAGGGGGAGCTCCCTGTATACAGAGATACATGATAAGATCCTGTCTGCAGTCACCACTAGGGGGAGCTCCCTGTATACAGAGATACATGATAAGATCCTGTCTGCAGTCACCACTAAGGGGAGCTCTCTGTATACAGAGATACATGATAAGATCCTGTCTGCAGTCACCACTAGGGGGAGCTCCCTGTATACAGAGATACATGATAAGATCCTGTCTGCAGCCACCACTAGGGGGAGCTCCCTGTATACAGAGATACATAATAAGATTCTGTCTACAGTCACCACTAGGGGGAGCTCCCTGTATACAGAGATACATGATAAGATCCTGTCTACAGCCACCATTAGGGGGAGCTCCCTGTATACAGAGATACATGATAAGATCCTGTCTGCAGTCACCACTAGGGGGAGCTCCCTGTATACAGATACATGATAAGATCCTGTCTGCAGCCACCACTAGGGGGAGTTCCCTGTATACAGAGATACATGATAAGATCATGTCTGCAGTCACCACTAGGGGGAGCTCCCTGTATACAGAGATATAGGATAAGATCCTGTCTGCAGCCACCACTAGGGGGAGCTCCCTGTATACAGAGATATAGGATAAGATCCTGTCTGCAGTCACCACTAGGGGGAGCTCCCTGTATACAGAGATATAGGATAAGATCCTGTCTGCAGTCACCACTAGGGGGAGCTCCCTGTATACAGAGATACATGATAGGATCCTGTCTGCAGCCACCACTAGGGGGAGCTCCCTGTACACAGAGATACATGGCAAGATCCTGTCTGCAGTCACCACTAGGGGGAGCTCCCTGTATACAGATACATGATAAGATCCTGTCTGCAGCCACCACTAGGCGGAGCTCCCTGTATACAGAGATACATGATAAGATCCTGTCTGCAGTCACCACTAGGGGGAGCTCCCTGTATACAGAGATATAGGATAAGATCCTGTCTGCAGCCACCACTAGGGGGAGCTCCCTGTATACAGAGATATAGGATAAGATCCTGTCTGCAGTCACCACTAGGGGGAGCTCCCTGTATACAGAGATATAGGATAAGATCCTGTCTGCAGTCACCACTAGGGGGAGCTCCCTGTATACAGAGATACATGATAAGACCCTGTCTGCAGTCACCACTAGGGGGAGCTCCCTGTATACAGAGATACATGATAAGATCCTGTCTGCAGTCACCACTAGGGGGAGCTCCCTGTATACAGAGATACATGATAAGATCCTGTCTCTAGCCACCACTAGGGGGAGCTCCCTGTATACAGAGATACATGATAAGATCCTGTCTGCAGCCACCACTAGGGGGAGCTCCCTGTACACAGAGATACATGGTAAGATCCTGTCTGCAGTCACCACTAGGGGGAGCTCCCTGTACACAGAGATACATGATAAGATCCTGTCTGCAGTCACCACTAGGGGGAGCTCCCTGTATACAGAGATACATGATAAGATCCTGTCTGCAGCCACCACTAGGGGGAGCTCCCTGTACACAGAGATACATGATAAGATCCTGTCTGCAGCCACCACTAGGGGGAGCTCCCTGTATACAGAGATACATGATAAGATCCTGTCTGCAGCCACCACTAGGGGGAGCTCCCTGTATACAGAGATACATGATAAGATCCTGTCTACAGCCACCACTAGGGGGAGCTCCCTGTATACAGAGATACATGATAAGATCCTGTCTGCAGTTACCACTAGGGGGAGCTCCCTGTATACAGAGATACATGATAAGATCCTGTCTGCAGTCACCACTAGGGGGAGCTCCCTGTATACAGAGATACAGGATAAGATCCTGTCTGCAGCCACCACTAGGGGGAGCTCCCTGTATACAGAGATATAGGATAAGATCCTGTCTGCAGTCACCACTAGAGGGAGCTCCCTGTATACAGAGATATAGGATAAGATCCTGTCTGCAGCCACCACTAGAGGGAGCTCCCTGTATACAGAGATATAGGATAAGATCCTGTCTGCAGCCAGCACTAGAGGGAGCTCCCTGTATACAGAGATACGTGATAAGATCCTGTCTGCAGCCACCACTAGGGGAGCTCCCTGTATACAGAGATACATAAGATCCTGTCTGCAGCCACCACTAGGGGGAGCTCCCTGTATACAGAGATACATGATAAGATCCTGTCTGCAGCCACCACTAGGGGGAGCTCCCTGTATACAGAGATATAGGATAAGATCCTGTCTGCAGCCAGCACTGTTTATTTATAAATTTATTTACATTTATTATTTATTTACAAATTTATAATTTATAAATTTATAGTCCAAACTGCTGGGTCAGAAGAGATGGATTGTGTGAGCTGATTGAGGATAATTTGGCAGCTGGGGCCAGCAAACCAGAGGCTTTTTTTTCTTTTTTTTTTTAAGATAAAATACATTCAGCCTGGTAACATCTACTTTAACACCTTCCACCAGATAAGATCTACACTGATCCCAGTCATGGATATACATGCCATTAATATACACTGTGCACACCAGGGGGCGCTATACTCAGAGGGGGGGATGTGCCCATTAATATACACTGTGCACACCAGGGGGCGCCATATACAGTGGGGCAAAAAAGTATTTAGTCAGTCAGCAATAGTGCAAGTTCCACCACTTAAAAAGATGAGAGGCGTCTGTAATTTACATCATAGGTAGACCTCAACTATGGGAGACAAACTGAGAAAAAAAAATCCAGAAAATCACATTGTCTGTTTTTTAATCATTTTTTTTGCATATTATGGTGGAAAATAAGTATTTGGTCAGAAACAAACACTCAAGATTTCTGGCTCTCACAGACCTGTAACTTCTTCTTTAAGAGTCTCCTCTTTCCTCCACTCATTACCTGTAGTAATGGCACCTGTTTAAACTTGTTATCAGTATAAAAAGACACCTGTGCACACCCTCAAACAGTCTGACTCCAAACTCCACTATGGTGAAGACCAAAGAGCTGTCAAAGGACACCACAAACAAAATTGTAGCCCTGCACCAGGCTGGGAAGACTGAATCTGCAATAGCCAACCAGCTTGGAGTGAAGAAATCAACAGTGGGAGCAATAATTAGAAAATGGAAGACATACAAGACCACTGATAATCTCCCTCGATCTGGGGCTCCACGCAAAATCCCACTCCGTGGGGTCAGAATGATCACAAGAACGGTGAGCAAAAATCCCAGAACCACGCGGGGGGACCTAGTGAATGAACTGCAGAGAGCTGGGACCAATGTAACAAGGCCTACCATAAGTAACACACTACGCCACCATGGACTCAGATCCTGCAGTGCCAGATGTGTCCCACTGCTTAAGCCAGTACATGTCCGGGCCCGTCTGAAGTTTGCTAGAGAGCATTTGGATGATCCAGAGGAGTTTTGGGAGAATGTCCAATGGTCTGATGAAACCAAACTGGAACTGTTTGGTAGAAACACAACTTGTCGTGTTTGGAGGAAAAAGAGTACTGAGTTGCATCCATCAAACACCATACCTACTGTAAAGCATGGTGGTGGAAACATCATGCTTTGGGGCTGTTTCTCTGCAAAGGGGCCAGGACGACTGATCCGGGTACATGAAAGAATGAATGGGGCCATGTATCGTGAGATTTTGAGTGCAAACCTCCTTTCATCAGCAAGGGCATTGAAGATGAAACGTGGCTGGGTCTTTCAACATGACAATGATCCAAAGCACACCGCCAGGGCAACGAAGGAGTGGCTTCGTAAGAAGCATTTCAAGGTCCTGGAGTGGCCTAGCCAGTCTCCAGATCTCAACCCTATAGAAAACCTTTGGAGGGAGTTGAAAGTCCGTGTTGCCAAGCGAAAAGCCAAAAACATCACTGCTTTAGAGGAGATCTGCATGGAGGAATGGGCCAACATACCAACAACAGTGTGTGGCAACCTTGTGAAGACTTACAGAAAACGTTTGACCTCTGTCATTGCCAACAAAGGATATATTACAAAGTATTGAGATGAAATTTTGTTTCTGACCAAATACTTATTTTCCACCATAATATGCAAATAAAATGTTAAAAAAACAGACAATGTGATTTTCTGGATTTTTTTTCTCAGTTTGTCTCCCATAGTTGAGGTCTACCTATGATGTAAATTACAGACGCCTCTCATCTTTTTAAGTGGTGGAACTTGCACTATTGCTGACTGACTAAATACTTTTTTGCCCCACTGTATAGAGGGATGTGCCCATTAATACACACTGTGCGCACCAGGGGCGCTATATACAGAGGGGTTTGTGCCCATTAATACACACTGTGCATACCAGGGGGCGCTATAAACAGAGGGGGATGTGCACATTAATACACACTGTGCGCACCAGGGGGCGCTATACCATGTAAACACATGACCGCTCTCTCAGTGGACGCAGGGACATGGCACATTCTGGTTGCTTCCAGGAGCCTCCAGTCCTCGGCCTCCCGCAGAGATTCTCTTCTTCTTATGTGGCCTTAGTTTAGAAGGATAGAGGTCATCTCTGCCGCAATCTGCCCTGATGTAATGTAACCTCCATCCTTCTGGGAACACGAACGTCCAGTGAAGCGTAAGAACCGTTCCTGGCACAAGTCACAGATTGTGTCCCGAGGGCCCCACCGCGGAGCGCTCAGGTGATTCCTTGGCCCTGGCACGTCCCTGTTACCTGCCCCAGTCACAATGGAGGCTTTGTGGCCTCGGGTACATTCATCTCCATAGATCCCGACACAACACAAGTCCCCTAAGGTTACCAAGTATTTCTGAAAAGCAGCCGCGCATTATCCGCTGGAAGTCGTCCGCTTGTTACCGTCACGCTCGATCTCTCACCGGTGGCGCCCACTATTCCTTTTGTTATCAAATACTCCTCTTCCCGCGCCAAGTCATTTATTTACAGCTTAATAATCAGTCATGAGAAATCCTGAGGCAACCGGTTCTATTACAATCCTCAGTCATTAACACATTCTTGTTCCCACGGGCAGCAAAGAAAGAAAAGCATCCAAACCCAGGGTCACAGCGCGGCCCCGTACACAACGTGCAGACTCCCGAGGCTGAAAGGGCGGCACATTGTAAGACACGGTACAGGGCGACCCAGACACAAGGGGACGATTCATAGACTTCTGTACTAATGCCCAGGGCTGCCACCAGGAATTTCGGGGCCCCATACTGGCAACATTTTCGGGCCCCATTGAGACTCCACCCAGGTTCCACACCAACTCCGCCGCCAACCCTGGACAATTCCACAGTCCCACCGCCCACTCATAGAGAAACTCCTCATCTGCACCACGTCCTCCCCAATCACACATTATCATTCCCATCTAACACCAGATCACATACACAGCCAGCAGCTTTTGCTTTGGCTACAAGGGTTTTTTTTAAGCCACCATGACTAGGTAGACTCTTTTGGCCATACCTGTTGTGAATTCTGTTGTCGGGCTCCCTCCTGTGGTCATGAATGGTACTTCGGCTGGTTCTGTCCATGGACTTCCTCTGGTGGGTGTTTCTGAGTTTCCTTCCTCAGGTGACGAGGTTAAGTCGTTAGCTGGCTGCTCTATTTAACTCCACTTAGATCTTTGCTCCATGCCACCTGTCAATGTTCCAGTATTGGTCTAGTTCACTCCTGGATCGTTCTTGTGACCTGTCTTCCCAGCAGAAGCTAAGTTCCAGCTTGTATTTCTTTGGTTTGCTATTTTTCTATCCAGCTTGCTATTTTTATTGTTGTCTTGCTTGCTGGAAGCTCTGGGACGCAGAGGGAGCGCCTCCGCACCGTGAGTCGGTGCGGAGGGTCTTTTTGCGCCCTCTGCGTGGTCTTTTTGTAGGTTTTTGTGCTGACCGCAAAGTAACCTTTCCTATCCTCGGTCTGTTCAGTAAGTCGGGCCTCACTTTGCTAAATCTATTTCATCTCTGTGTTTGTATTTTCATCTTTACTCACAGTCATTATATGTGGGGGGCTGCCTTTTCCTTTGGGGAATTTCTCTGAGGCAAGGTAGGCTTTATTTTTCTATCTTCAGGGCTAGCTAGTTCCTTAGGCTGTGCCGAGTTGCATAGGGAGCGTTAGGCGCAATCCACGGCTATTTCTAGTGTGTTTGATAGGATTAGGGATTGCGGTCAGCAGAGTTCCCACGTCCCAGAGCTCGTACTTTATTATCAGTAACTATCTGGTCATTCCGTGTGCTCTTAACCACCAGGTCCATTATTGTCCTGACCACCAGGTCATAACACATACCCTACCCTACTTTAACCCATTAAATATTTGCTAAAATATCCAATACTCATATTAGTTATATTTTTGTGTATTTTCTTTAAGGGAATGTGTCACATACATTATTTTTAAATGAACAATAATACAACATGCAAGGAACAAATACTGTCACACATGACCAGACCACATACCACCACCACATAGTGACCTAATAATACCACATACAAGGGAGAAATACAACCACACCATGACCAGACCACATACCACCACCACATAGTGACCAAATAATACCACATACAAGGGACAAATACCGCCACATCATGACCAGACCACATACCACCACCACATAGTGACCAAATAATACCACATACAAGGAACAAATGCCACCACACTATGACCAGATCACATATTACCACCACATCGTAACTGAAAAATACTACATATAGGGAACAATACTGTCACACCGTGACCAGACCACATATTACCACCAGTGACCAAATAATACCATATATAAGGGACAAATACCACGACACATGACCAGATCACATATTACCACCACATAGTAACAAAATAATACCACATACAAGGGACAAATACCACCACACCATGTCAAGCCCACATATTACCACCACATAGTAGCTGATACTACATATAAGGAACAATACTGTCACACCACGACCAGATCACATATTACCACCACATAATAACCGAATAATACCACATACAAGGGACAAATACTGTCGCACCATTACCAGACCACTTACCACCACAGAGTGACCAAACAATACCACATACCAGGGGCAAATACCCCCACACCATAACCAGATCACATACTGCCACCACACAGTGACCAAATAATACCACATACAAGGGACAACTGCCACCACACCATGTCCAGCTCACATATTACCACCACATAGTAACCGAATAATACCACATATAAGGAACAATACTGTCACACCATGACCAGATCGCATAATACCACCACATAGTGACCGAATAATACCACATACAAGGATTAAATACCACCATCACAACATGACCAGATCAGACCCCAGAGCCCTTCCTCCTAACTACCCAACCCTCCTCCTCGAAAACCAACTTCTCCACTATTATAGAAGATCAACTCTTCACTCTACTCTCAAGATCGCATCTCACCACCTGTGCACTTGGCCGATCCCTTCCCACTTCATCCCAAACCTCGCCACAGTCTTCATCCCAACCCTAGCCTATCTTTTCAACCTATCACTAACAACTGGTGTTTTCCCCTCAAGCTTTAAACATGCCTCCATCACACCTATCCTCAAAAAGCCCTCTCTCGACCCATCCTCTGTATCTAGCTATCGCCCTATATCACTTCTCCCCTATGCCTCAAAACTACTGGAACAACACGTCCATCTTGAACTGTCCTCCCATCTCTCTTCCTGTTACCTTTTCGACCGCTTACAATCAGGCTTCTGGTCACACCACTCCACTGAAACTGCCCTAACTAAGGTCACCAATGATCTATTAACCGCCAAGAGCAAGCGACACTACTCTGTCCTCCTCCTCCTCGACCTGTCGGCTGCCTTTGACACAGAGGACCATTCCCTATTATTACATTCCCTCTCATCCCTTGGCATCACAGACTTGGCCCTATCCTGGATCTCGTCATACCTAACAGCCCGGACATTCAGCGTCTCCCACTCACACACCACCTCCTCACCTCGCCCCCTATCTGTCGGAGTCCCGCAAGGTTTAGTCCTAGGGCCCCTGCTCTTCTCCATTTACACCTTTGGCCTGGGACAGCTCATAGAATCTCATGGCTTTCAGTATCATCTCTATGCTGATGACACACAGATCTACATCTCTGGACCAGATATCACCTCCCTACTAACCAGAATCCCTCAATGTCTATCCGCTATTTCAGCCTTCTTCTCCGCTAGATTTCTTAAACTTAACATGGACAAAACAGAATTCATTGTCTTTCCCCCATCTCACGTCACCCCCCAACGAACCTATCCATTACAGTAAACGGCTGCCCGCACCACATATTACCACCACATAGTAACCGAATAATACCACATACAAGGGACAAATACCCCCACACCATGACCAGATCACATATTACGACCACACAGTAACCAAATAATACCACATACAAGGGAAAAATACCCCCACACCATGACCAGACCACATATTACCACCACGTAGTGACTGAATAACACCACATACAAGGGACAAATACTGCCACACCATGACCAGACCACATATTACCACCACGTAGTGACTGAATAACACCACATACAAGGGACAAATACTGCCACACCATGACCAGACCACATATTACCACCACATAGTAACCGAATAATACCCAATACAAGGGACAAATACCATCACATCATGACAGACCACATATTACTACCACATAGTAACCGAATAATACCACATACAAGGGACAAATACCCCCAAACCATGACCAGACCACATATTGCCACCACATAGTAACTAAATAATACCACATACAAGGGACAAATACCACCACACCATGACCAGACTACATTTTATCACCACATAGTGACCTATAATGCCACAAACAAGGGACAAATGCCGCCATACCATGAACACACCTCATATTAGCACCACATAGTAACCGAATAATACCACATACAAGGGACAAATACCCCCACACCATAACCAGACTACATATTACCACCACATAGTGACCAAATAATACCACATACAATGATCAAATACCACCACTCCATGACCAGACCACATAAAACCACCACATAGTGACCGAATAATACCACATACAAGGGACAAATACCACCACACCATAATCAGACTACATATTACCACCATATAGTGACCACATAATACCACATACAAGGATCAAATACCACCACACCATGACCAGACCACATAACACCACCACATAGTGACCGAATAATACCACATACAAGGGACAAATACCTCCACCCCATGGCCGTATCATATATTACATAGTGACCGAATGCTACAATACTGATCATTAAAAACAATAGTAATTTTACCATAAGTGCCATTATACACAGGAGCTTATATATTACAAAGTGTATAGCAGGGGTGTCAAACTGCATTCCTCGAGGGCCGCAAACCTTGCGTGTTTTCAAGATTTCCTTAGCATTGCACAAGGTGCTGCAATCATTGTGTGTAGGTGATTAAATTATCACCTGTGCAGTACAAGGAAATCCTGAAAACATGACCTGTTTGCAGCCCTCGAGGAATGCAGTTTGACACCCCTGGTGTATAGTGTCAGTGTACAAGTAATACAGCGATCACCAGTGACATTATACACAGGAGCTCTGCATATAGTGTTGTGCACAAGTAATACAGTGATCATAGGTGACATGATACACAGGAGCTCTGTATATAGTGTATAGTGTACAGGTAACACAGTGATTACCAGTGACATTATACATAGATGATCTGTATATAGTGTCAGTGTACAGGTAATACAGGGATCACCAGGGACATTCTACACAATATTATAACTACTATAATACTGCTCCTATATACAAGAATATAACTACTATAATACTGCCCCCTATGTAAAAGAATATAACTACTAGAATACTGTTCCTATGTACAAGAATATAACTACTATAATACTGCTCCTATGTACAAGAATATAACTACTATAATACTGCTCCTATGTACAAGAATATAACTACTATAATACTGCCCCTTATGTACAAGAATATAACTACTATAATACTGCTCCTATGTACAAGAATATAGCTATTATAATACTGCTCCTATGTAAAAGAATATAACTACTATAATACTGCTCCTATGTATAAGAATATAACTACTATAATACTGCTCCCTATATACAAGAATATAACTACTATAATACTGCCACTATGTACAAGAATATAACTACTATAATACTGCCACTATGTACAAGAATATAACTACTATAATACTGCCGCTATGTACAAGAATATAACTACTATAATACAGCCACTATGTACAAGAATATAACTACTATAATACTGCTACCAATGTACAGGAATATAACTACTATAATACTGCCCCTATGTACAAGAATATAACTACTATAATACTGCCCCTATATACAAGAATATAACTACTATAATACTGCCCCTATGTACAAGAATATAACTACTATAATACTGCTCCTATGTACAAGAATATAACTACTATAATACTGCCCCTATATACAAGAATATAACTACTATAATACTGCCCCTATGTACAAGAATATAACTACTATAATACTTCCCCTATGTACAAGAATATAACTACTATAATACTGCTCCTATATACAAGAATATAACTACTATAATACTGCCCCTATGTACAAGAATATAACTACTATAATACTGCTCCTATGTACAAGAATATAACTACTATAATACTTCCCCTATGTACAAGAATATAACTACTATAATACTGCTCCTATAAACAAGAATATAACTACTATAATACTGCCCCTATGTACAAGAATATAACTACTATAATACTGCTCCTATGTACAAGAATATAACTACTATAATACTGCTCCTATGTACAAGAATATAACTACTATAATACTGCTCCTACGTACAAGAATATAACTACTATAATACTGCCCCTATGTACAAGAATATAACTACTATAATACTGCCCCTATGTACAAGAATATAACTACTACTAGATTGTGGCCCGATTCTAACGCATCGGGTATTCTAGAATATGCATGTCCCCGTAGTATATGGACAATGATGATTCCAGAATTCGCGGCAGACTGTGCCTGTCGTTGATTGGTCGAGGCAACCTTTATGACATCGTCGCCATGGCAACCATTATGACATCATTGTCGCTCTGCCCGTCGCTGATTGGTCGAGGCCTGGCGGCCTCGACCAATCAGAAACGCGGGATGTCTACGTCCTTTATGACATCATCGTCGCTGTGCCCGTTGCTGAATGGTCGAGGCCTGCCGTCCTCGACCAATCAGAGACGCGGGATTTCTACGTCCTTTATGACATCATCGTCGCTGTGCCTGTTGCTGATTGGTCGAGGCCTGGCGGCCTCGACCAATCAGAGACGCGGGATTTCTACGTTGATGCTGTGCCGGTCTCTGATTGGTCGAGGCCTGGCGGCCTCGACCAATCAGAGAGCCGGGATTTCCAGAACAGACAGACAGAAAGACAGACAGACAGACAGACAGACGGAAAAACCCTTAGACTAATACTAATACTGCCACTATATACAAGAATATAACTACTATAATACTGCCCCCTATATACAAGAATATAACTACTATAATACTGCCCCTATGTACAAGAATATAACTACTATAATACTGCTCCTATGTACAAGAATATAACTACTATAATACTGCTCCTATGTACAAGAATATAACTACTATAATACTGCTCCTATGTACAAGAATATAACTACTATAATACTGCCCCTATGTACAAGAATATAACTACTATAATATTGCTCCTATGTACAAGAATATTACTGCTAAAATACTGCTCCTATATACAAGAATATAACTACTATAATACTGCTCCTATGTACAAGAATATAACTACTATAATACTGCCCCTATGTGCAAGAATATAACTACTATAATATTGCTCCTATGTACAAGAATATTACTGTTATAATACTGCTCCTATGTACAAGAATATAACTACTATAATACTGCCCCTATGTACAAGAATATAACTACTATAATACTGCCCCTATGTGCAAGAATATAACTACTATAATACTGCCCCTATGTACAAGAATATAACCACTATAATACTGCCCCTATCTACAAGAATATAACTACTATAATACTGCTCCTATGTACAAGAATATAACTACTATAATAGTGCCCCTAAGTACAAGAATACAACTACTATAATACTTCCCCATGTACAAGAATATAACTACTATAATACTGCCCCATGTACAAGAATATAGCTACTATAATACTACCTCCTATGTACAAGAATATAACTACTATTATACTGCTCCTATGTACAATAATATAGCTACTATAATACTGCCCTCTATGTACAAGAATATAACTACTATAATACTGCTCCTATGTACAAGAATACAACTACTATAATACTGCTCCTATGTACAGGAATATAACTACTATAATACTGCTCCTATGTACAAGAATATAACTACTATAATACTGCTCCTATGTACAGGAATATAACTACTATAATACTGCTGTATTGTACTGATGCTACTGAATGTCTATTTTTGGGGTGATTCTGTGACTTTTTCCACCTTATGATCATGTTGTAATACTTTTTCATTTTCTGTCTTCCGGTTCCTTCGTATTTAATTGGTCTCTCTGTACTCATTGCTGGATTCCTTGTGAATGTCTCAGATACATTTGTCTCAATCTCTTTTTGGGCAGGTTCGAGCTTTCGTTCTCTTCCTCACTGTCACCTGGAAATGTGGGGCATCGGGCTTCCCAGGCATAATTATATCCAGGTGTTCTGTCAGTAAATTGCACAATTTTTGGTTGTTAATAAGCAATGATAATTGAGATTCCCTTTTTGGGATCCGTGGCCTTTGATGTTTGTGAATACTTTATCTGAGGCATTGTGAAGATCTGAGGTGGCGGGTTGTAATAATCACCCAGCCAGGTTAACAATGCAACTATTTTTATTCCTTACCTCCACAGTCTTACAGCAATTCCGGGCAGATGGCCACCACATAATGCCTCCAGTCTAGGAGATCCCAACCCGGGAACGGTAATTCCACTGCCCCCGTACCAGACGATAACCACGGTCTCCCAACTTTTGTATCTCCTGCAGGTATAGTCTGTAGTCACAGCCTGTACTCTTCCAGATGGCAGATATCACCACCATAGCATGTGTTTTCCAGCTCCAGAGTCTCTCTGTAGATAGAGGAAGCCCCTTTTTATATTCCACAGCTCTCAATCAGAGCATTCTCACAGGATTGGGGGAAGGACGGGGGAGGTAATCCCTAATTGTTCAATTAACCTGTATTTTTGTTCTTCAAGGTGTGTAGACTAGTAAACCGCAAGGGGTTGATACGATACGTAATCAGCAGGCATTCAACAAATTAACATACAAGAGTCAATGTACAGGCTCCTATGAACAATGGCTCATGTCCCTTGACCTACTGAACAATACGTCTGGCATAATGAAGAATAAGCTTTGTGTCATCACAGGCATCGCAAGACAAGGCAGCAGAACAATGAGCAAAAAATCAAAGTGATAATGCGTTTCCTAAAATCTGCATGGCGGTTGTATTTATACTTGGAATTTTCCAAATTCTATAAATGATGAGATGATAATAATATTTTCCACTAAGAGATGGAGCATATGCCCGGTCATTTCAGTTCTTGAAGAAGATTTTCCTTGGTTTAGTCAATTATCTTCAAACTTTTCCTTATTTTGGTCCACATTCTTTTCCATTTTCTTGGCTTGTTCTATATTCTTCACCATTTACATTGCCATGGCCCACATTCTTCCTTGGTTTGGTGCACATTCTTTGCCATTTTCCTTGGCTTAGTCTATATTCTTCACCATTTACCTTGGTTTGTTCCTTGTTGACCATTTTCCTTGATCTCGCTTATGTTCTTCACCATTGTCCTTGGTTTGATCCACGTTATTCGTCATGTCCATTTGTTTGGTCCACGTTCTTCACTATAATCCTTGGTTTGGCCCACATTTTTCAAAATTTTCCATTTCCTTCTTCGTTTTCTTTGGCTTGGTCCATGTTCCTCTCCATTTTCCATATCTTTGTCCATGTACTTTACTAATTTATTTGTGATCCACGTTCTCCATTTTTCTTGGTTTAATCCATGTTCTTCACCATTTTAACTGGTTTGGTCCATCTTCTTTTCCATTTACCTTGTCTTGGTCCATGTTCTTTTCTGTTTTTCTTGACTAGGTCCATCTTCAGTATTTTCCTTGGCTTGATCCATGTTTTTCACAATTTTTCTTGGCTGGGTCCATGTCCTATGCTATTTTACTTGGCTTGGTCCTTGTCCTTCACCATTTTCCTTGGCTTGGTCCATGTTCTTCACCATTTTCCTTGACTTGGTCCATGTTCTTTGCCATTTTCCTTGGACTAGTCCATGCTTTACCACATTTTCCTTGGTCTGGTTCATGTTTGTCTCCATTTTACTTGGTTTAGTGCATTTTCGTCACCATTTTCCTTGGCTTTGTCCATGTTCTTCACCATTTTTCTTGGATTGGTACATGTTCTTTGCCATTTTCCTTGGACTGGTCCATGCTTTACCCCATTTTCCTTGGTTTAGTTCCTTTTTTTTCATGATTTTTCTTGGCTGGGTCCATGTCCTATGCTATTTTCCTTGACTTGGTCCTTGTCCTTCACCATTTTCTTTGGCTTGGTCCTTGTCCTTCACCATTTTCCTTTGCTTGGTCCATGTACTTCACCATTTTCCTTGGACTGGTCCATGCTTTACCCCATTTTCCTTGGTCTGGTTTATGTTCGTCTCCATTTTACTTGGTTTGGTCCATTTTCTTTACATTTTGTTAGGTTAGGTCCATGTTCTACACTATTTTTCTTGCCTTGTTCATGCTCGGCTCCATTTCCTTGGTTTGGTCAATGTTCTTCCTAATCCTCTTTAAAATATTGAATGGTGTCACTTTTCCTGTCCTATTTTTCTGAACTGGAGGTTTTACATCAATAGAAAATGCCATTGAGGACTGCACAAGTCTATCTTTTTCTAGACCCTATCGTGGACATCTTGATGATAGTTACTGGATCCTGGATTGCTCATCCAAACAAGCCCTGTAATAATTTCATGTAAACTGCTCTGACATATTAGTGAAAATGTTTATTTTCCATATTCCAAGATGTTTCTACTCGTACGTTTTTTGTTTCATCTTCCAATAAATTGAACTGATCCAGACCATTATTGATTAATTAGTCATAAAGATTGTGGTCAAAAGATAGAAAGTCATAGGCATAAAGGGAGGCTATAAGGCAGATTTTTATCTATAGTTCCCGTCAATCATTTTTCGATCACCATTGTTTTCTTTATTGCTTTCGTATAGGGTAAGACTATCCTAGTACTTAATGTACTATGAGTACAAATATAAGAAGACGGCAGCACAATGGCCGCACTTCTGCTATGTGGGAGACATGACAGGAGAAGACAAACAGGTTCCAGCGGACACTAAAGTGTTGACTGATGAGACCATTTAGAGAAAGGTTAAAAAAGTTAGCACATTTTTCTTTGTTTATGAGAAAAGACACAAATTGTGGACACTTGCTCCAGGGCAACCGATCGGCATCTTGCACGCCCCACTGTGGTGGATTCCTATTACGGCGGCCACCAGATGATCCTCCGCTTTTCTATGCACAAGAATATAACTACTATAATACTGCTCCTATGTACAAGAATATAACTACTATAATACTGCTCCTATGTACAAGAACATAACTACTATAATACTGCTCCTATGTACAAGAATATAACTACTATAATACTGCCCCTATGTACAAGAATATAACTACTATAATACTGCTCCTATGTACAAGAATATAACTACTATAATACTGCTCCTATTTACAAGAATATAACTACTATAATACTGTCCCCTATGTGCAGGAATATAACTACTATAATACTGCTCCTATGTACAAGAATACAACTACTATAATACTGCCCCCTATGTACAAGAATATAACTACTATAATACTGCCCCTATGTACAATAATATAACTACTATTATACTGCTCCTATGTACAAGAATACAACTACTATAATACTGCCCCCTATGTACAAGAATATAACTACTATAATACTGCTCCTATTTACAAGAATATAACTACTATAATACTGTCCCCTATGTACAAGAATATAACTACTATAATACTGTCCCCTATGTGCAGGAATATAACTACTATAATACTGCTCCTATGTACAAGAATACAACTACTATAATACTGCCCCCTATGTACAAGAATATAACTACTATAATACTGCCCCTATGTACAATAATATAACTACTATTATACTGCTCCTATGTACAAGAATACAACTACTATAATACTGCCCCCTATGTACAAGAATATAACTACTATAATACTGCTCCTATTTACAAGAATATAACTACTATAATACTGTCCCCTATGTACAAGAATATAACTACTATAATACTGCTCCTATGTACAGGAATATAACTACTATAATACTGCTCCTATGCACAAGAATATAACTACTATAATACTGCCCCCTATGTACAAGAATATAACTACTATAATACTGCCCCCTATGTACAAGAATATAACTACTATAATACTGCCCCTATGTACAATAATATAACTACTATAATACTGCTCCTATGTACAAGAATACAACTACTATAATACTGCCCCCTATGTACAAGAATATAACTACTATAATACTGCTCCTATTTACAAGAATATAACTACTATAATACTGTCCCCTATGTACAAGAATATAACTACTATAATACTGCTCCTATGTACAGGAATATAACTACTATAATACTGCTCCTATGTACAAGAATACAACTACTATAATACTGCTCCTATTTACAAGAATATAACTACTATAATACTGTCCCCTATGTACAAGAATATAGCTACTATAATACTGCTCCTATGTACAAGAATATAACTACTATAATACTGCTCCTATGTACAGGAATATAACTACTATAATACTGCTGTATTGTACTGATGCTACTGAATGTCTATTTTTGGGGTGATTCTGTGACTTTTTCCACCTTATGATCATGTTGTAATACTTTTTCATTTTCTGTCTTCCGGTTCCTTCGTATTTAATTGGTCTCTCTGTACTCATTGCTGGATTCCTTGTGAATGTCTCAGATACATTTGTCTCAATCTCTTTTTGGGCAGGTTCGAGCTTTCGTTCTCTTCCTCACTGTCACCTGGAAATGTGGGGCATCGGGCTTCCCAGGCATAATTATATCCAGGTGTTCTGTCAGTAAATTGCACAATTTTTGGTTGTTAATAAGCAATGATAATTGAGATTCCCTTTTTGGGATCCGTGGCCTTTGATGTTTGTGAATACTTTATCTGAGGCATTGTGAAGATCTGAGGTGGCGGGTTGTAATAATCACCCAGCCAGGTTAACAATGCAACTATTTTTATTCCTTACCTCCACAGTCTTACAGCAATTCCGGGCAGATGGCCACCACATAATGCCTCCAGTCTAGGAGATCCCAACCCGGGAACGGTAATTCCACTGCCCCCGTACCAGACGATAACCACGGTCTCCCAACTTTTGTATCTCCTGCAGGTATACAGGTCCTTCTCAAAAAATTAGCATATAGTGTTAAATTTCATTATTTACCATAATGTAATGATTACAATTAAACTTTCATATATTATAGATTCATTATCCACCAACTGAAATTTGTCAGGTCTTTTATTGTTTTAATACTGATGATTTTGGCATACAACTCCTGATAACCCAAAAAACCTGTCTCAATAAATTAGCATATTTCACCCATCCAATCAAATAAAAGTGTTTTTTAATAACAAACAAAAAAACCAACAAATAATAATGTTCAGTTATGCACTCAATACTTGGTGGGGAATCCTTTGGCAGAAATGACTGCTTCAATGCGGCGTGGCATGGAGGCAATCAGCCTGTGACACTGCTGAGATGTTATGGAGGCCCAGGACGCTTCAATAGCGGCCTTAAGCTCATCCAGAGTGTTGGGTCTTGCGTCTCTCAACTTTCTCTTCACAATATCCCACAGATTCTCTATGGGGTTCAGGTCAGGAGAGTTGGCAGGCCAATTGAGCACAGTAATACCATGGTCAGTAAACCATTTACCAGTGGTTTTGGCACTGTGAGCAGGTGCCAGGTCGTGCTGAAAAATGAAATCTTCATCTCCATAAAGCATTTCAGCCGATGGAAGCATGAAGTGCTCCAAAATCTCCTGATAGCTAGCTGCATTGACCCTGCCCTTGATGAAACACAGTGGACCAACACCAGCAGCTGACATGGCACCCCACACCATCACTGACTGTGGGTACTTGACACTGGACTTCAGGCATTTTGGCATTTCCTTCTCCCCAGTCTTCCTCCAGACTCTGGCACCTTGATTTCCGAATGACATGCAAAATTTGCTTTCATCAGAAAAAAGTACTTGGGACCACTTAGCAACAGTCCAGTGCTGCTTCTCTGTAGCCCAGGTCAGGCGCCTCTGCCGCTGTTTATGGTTCAAAAGTGGCTTTACCTGGGGAATGCAGGTGAAATGCTTTATGGAGATGAAGATTTCATTTTTCAGCACGACCTGGCACCTGCTCACAGTGCCAAAACCACTGGTAAATGGTTTACTGACCATGGTATTACTGTGCTCAATTGGCCTGCCAACTCTCCTGACCTGAACCCCATAGAGAATCTGTGGGATATTGTGAAGAGAAAGTTGAGAGACGCAAGACCCAACACTCTGGATGAGCTTAAGGCCGCTATTGAAGCATCCTGGGCCTCCATAACATCTCAGCAGTGTCACAGGCTGATTGCCTCCATGCCACGCCGCATTGAAGCAGTCATTTCTGCCAAAGGATTCCCGACCAAGTATTGAGTGCATAACTGAACATTATTATTTGATGGTTTTTTTGTTTGTTATTAAAAAACACTTTTATTTGATTGGATGGGTGAAATATGCTAATTTATTGAGACAGGTTTTTTGGGTTATCAGGAGTTGTATGACAAAATCATCAGTATTAAAACAATAAAAGACCTGACAAATTTCAGTTGGTGGATAATGAATCTATAATATATGAAAGTTTAATTGTAATCATTACATTATGGTAAATAATGAACTTTAACACTATATGCTAATTTTTTGAGAAGGACCTGTAGTCTGTAGTCACAGCCTGTACTCTTCCAGATGGCAGATATCATTCACGACCATAGCATGTGTTTTCCAGCTCCAGAGTCTCTCTGTAGATAGAAGAAGCCCCTTTTTATATTCCACAGCTCTCAATCAGAGCATTCTCACAGGATTGGGGGAAGGACGGGGGAGGTAATCCCTAATTGTTCAATTAACCTGTATTTTTGTTCTTCAAGGTGTGTAGACTAGTAAACCGCAAGGGGTTGATACGATACGTAATCAGCAGGCATTCAACAAATTAACATACAAGAGTCAATGTACAGGCTCCTATGAACAATGGCTCATGTCCCTTGACCTACTGAACAATACGTCTGGCATAATGAAGAATAAGCTTTGTGTCATCACAGGCATCGCAAGACAACGCAGCAGAACAATGAGCAAAAAATCTAAGTGATAATGCGTTTCCTAAAATCTGCATGGCGGTTGTATTTATACTTGGAATTTTCCAAATTCTATAAATGATGAGATGATAATAATATTTTCCACTAAGAGATGGAGCATATGCCCGGTCATTTCAGTTCTTGAAGAAGATTTTCCTTGGTTTAGTCAATGATCTTCAAAATTTTCCTTATTTTGGTCCACATTCTTTTCCATTTTCTTGGCTTGTTCTATATTCTTCACCATTTACATTGCCATGGTCCACATTCTTCCTTGGTTTGGTGCACATTCTTTGCCATTTTCCTTGGCTTAGTCTACATTCTTCACCATTTACCTTGGTTTGTTCCTTGTTGACCATTTTCCTTGATCTCGCTTATGTTCTTCACCATTGTCCTTGGTTTGATCCACGTTATTCGTCATGTCCATTTGTTTGGTCCACGTTCTTCACTATAATCCTTGGTTTGGCCCACATTTTTCAACATTTTCCATTTCCTTCTTCGTTTTCTTTGGCTTGGTCCATGTTCCTCTCCATTTTTCATATCTTTGTCCATGTACTTCACTATTTTATTTGGTTTGGTCCTTGTTCACTATTTTTATTTATTTTGCTTATATTCTTTACCACTTTTTTTGGCTTGGTTCCTGTTTTTCACCATTTTTCTTTATTTGTCCATGTTTTTCACCATTTTTCTTGATTTGGTCCATACTCTTCTCCATTCTAATTGACTTGGTCCATGTTCTTCACAACGTTTCTTAATATGATCCACGTTCTCCATTTTTCTTGGTCTAATCCATGTTCGTCTCCATTTTACTTGGTTTGGTCCATTTTCTTCACCATTTTGTTAGGTTAGGTCAATGTTCCACACTATTTTTCTTGCCTTGTTCATGCTCTGCTCCATTTCCTTGGTTTGGTTAATGTTCTTCCTAATACTCTTTGAAATATTGAATGGTGTCACTTTTCCTGTCCTCTTTTTCTGAACTGGAGGTTTTACATCAATAGAAAATGCCATTGAGGACTGCACAAGTCTATATTTTTCTAGACCCTATCGTGGACATCTTGATGATAGTTACTGGATCCTGGGCTGCTCATCCAAACAAGCCCTGATATAATTTCATGTAAACTGCTCTGACATATTAGTGAAAATTCAAAAACCCACTTAGAAGTCTAATACGCCGCACAAAGCCATAGACCCCTATAATACACACTAAACCATAGTAAAATCAGTAATTTTATTAATAATATAATAATGCCAACAATAAACAATAAACAAAGAAAAAACCTCCAATGTACACAGAACGGACCTATACACATAACACCAAGATAATATTTGTCTAAGTATACAATGGCAAATGCCAGACCAAAATACACAAACTGCCTATTTATGCCAACAAACACTGGCCAGACAGTAAATCATCATACAATCAGAATGGCTCAGTGTGATAGGGAAGAGCACTATAAGGTAGATTAAGCTACTTGTTTAACTGCCAAACGGCATGTATATAATGTAGCGCAATCACCGAAATGATGCTATTGCCACTGCAACCGAACTATGGCAGAAGGAAAGGCAAGCAAAAAGTACACTTACAAAAGTATGTGGTGTCCGTAGTCCGTTCCTTCACCCTCTGGGGTGAAGGAACAGGGGGTGAAGGAACGGACTACGGACACCACATACTTTTGTAAGTGTACTTTTTGCTTGCCTTTCCTTCTGCCATAGTTCGGTTGCAGTGGCAATAGCATCATTTCGGTGATTGCGCTACATTATATACATGCCGTTTGGCAGTTAAACAAGTAGCTTAATCTACCTTATAGTGCTCTTCCCTATCACACTGAGCCATTCTGATTGTATGATGATTTACTGTCTGGCCAGTGTTTGTTGGCATAAATAGGCAGTTTGTGTATTTTGGTCTGGCATTTGCCATTGTATACTTAGACAAATATTATCTTGGTGTTATGTGTATAGGTCCGTTCTGTGTACATTGGAGGTTTTTTCTTTGTTTATTGTTTATTGTTGGCATTATTATATTATTAATAAAATTACTGATTTTACTATGGTTTAGTGTGTATTATAGGGGTCTATGGCTTCGTGCGGCGTATTAGACTTCTAAGTGGGTTTTTGAATATTACAAATTACACACAGTAATTATATAGTGACCTTTTGATCGAGTTTATCATATTAGTGAAAATGTTTATTTTCCATATTCTAGGATGTTTCTACTCGTACATTGTTTGTTTCATCTTCCAATAAATTGAACTGATCCAGACCATTATTGATTAATTAGTCATAAAGATTGTGGTCAAAAGATAGAAAGTCATAGGCATGAAGGGAGGCTATAACGCAGATTTTTATCTATAGTTCCCGTCAATCATTTTTCGATCACCATTCTTTTCTTTATTGCTTTCGTATAGGTTAAGACTATCCTAGTACTTAATGTACTATGAGTACAAATATAAGAAGACGGCAGTGCAATGGCCGCACTTCTGCTATGTGGGAGACATGACAGGAGAAGACAAACAGGTTCCAGCGGACACTAAAGTGTTGACTGATGAGACCATTTAGAGAAAGGTTAAAAAAGTTAGCACATTTTTCTTTGTTTATGAGAAAAGACACAAATTGTGGACACTTGCTCCAGGGCAACCGATCGGCATCTTGCACGCCCCACTGTGGTGGATTCCTATTACGGCGGCCACCAGATGATCCTCCGCTTTTCTATGCACAACTTCAACCCTTTCTATAATTGTGTTGCAAAAAATAAAAGCTACCGGGAATGCGAAAGCTACAAAGTGACACAATCACCATGATAATAGTGATTAGATGTAACGTTTCCTGCAAATCCAGGAGACGATTCAACCCCGGATCATCAGAAGATGCAGCACGGTATAAGCTCCGCTCAGGGCTTTGTTATGCAAGATGGGGAGTCTTCACTATTTTATGTGGTTTGGTACTTGTTCACCATGTTCATTTATTTTGCTTATGTTCTTTACCACGTTTTTTCGGCTTGGTTCCTGTTTTTCACCATTTTTCTTTATTTGTCCATGTTTTCCACCATTTTTCTTGATTTGGTCCATACTCTTCTCCATTCTTATTGACTTGGTCCATGTTCTTCACAACTTTCCTTAATGTGATCCACGTTCTCCATTTTTCTTGGTTTAATCCATGTTCTTCACCAATTTAACTGGTTTGGTCCATCTTCTTTTCCATTTACCTTGTCTTGGTCCATGTTCTTCTCTGTTTTTCTTGACTAGGTCCATCTTCAGTATTTTCCTTGGCTTGATCCATGTTTTTCACAATTTTTCTTGACTGGGTCCATGTTCTTCACCATTTTCCTTGACTTGGTCCATGTTCTTTGCAATTTTCCTTGAAATAGTCCATGCTTTACCACATTTTCCTTGGTCTGGTTCATGTTTGTCTCCATTTTACTTGGTTTAGTGCATTTTCGTCACCATTTTCCTTGGCTTTGTCCATGTTTTTCACCCTTTTTCTTGGATTGGTACATGTTCTTTGCCATTTTCCTTGGATTGGTTCATGCTTTACCCCATTTTCCTTGGTTTGGTTCCTTTTTTTCATGATTTTTCTTGGCTGGGTCCAAGTCCTATGCTATTTTCATTGACTTGGTCTTTGTTCTTCACCATTTTCTTTGGCTTGGTCCTTGTCCTTCACCATTTTCCTTGGTCTGGTTTATGTTTGTCTTCATTTTACTTGGTTTGGTCCATTTTCTTCACCATTTTGTTAGGTTAGGTCAATGTTCCACACTATTTTTCTTGCCTTGTTCATGCTCTGCTCCATTTCCTTGGTTTGGTTAATGTTCTTCCTAATACTCTTTGAAATATTCAATGGTGTCACTTTTCCTGTCCTCTTTTTCTGAACTGGAGGTTTTACATCAATAGAAAATGCCATCGAGGACTGCACAAGTCTATCTTTTTCTAGACCCTATCGTGGACATCTTGATGATAGTTACTGGATCCTGGGTTGCTCATCCAAACAAGCCCTGATATAATTTCATGTAAACTGCTCTGACATATTAGTGAATATGTTTATTTTCCATATTCTAGGATGTTTCTACTCGTACATTGTTTGTTTCATCTTCCAATAAATTGAACTGATCCAGACCATTATTGATTAATTAGTCATAAAGATTGTGGTCAAAAGATAGAAAGTCATAGGCATGAAGGGAGGCTATAACGCAGATTTTTATCTATAGTTCCCGTCAATCATTTTCCGATCACCATTTTTTTCGTTATTGCTTTCGTATAGGTTAAGACTATCCTAGTACTTAATGTACTATGAGTACAAATATGACAAGACGGCAGCACAATGGCCGCACTTCTGCTATGTGGGAGACATGACAGGAGAAGACAAACAGGTTCCAGCGGACACTAAAGTGTTGACTAATGAGACCATTTAGAGAAAGGTTAAAAAAGTTAGCACATTTTTCTTTGTTTATGAGAAAAGACACAAATTGTGGACACTTGCTCCAGGGCAACCGATCGGCATCTTGCACGCCCCACTGTGGTGGATTCCTATTACGGCAGCCACCAGATGATCCTCCGCTTTTCTATGCACAACGTCAACCCTTTCTATAATTGTGTTGCAAAAAATAAAAGTTACTGGGAACGTGAAATCTACAAAGTGACACATTCACCATGATAACAGTGATTAGATGTAACGTTTCCTGCAAATCCAGGAGACGATCCAACCCGGGATCATCAGAAGATGCAGCAGGGTATAAGCTCCGCTCAGGGCTTTGTTATGCAAGATGGGGAGTCTTCCTCTTACAACATCTTGGCAAATCGACCTTAAGGACCTTTTGTATCTAAGGAGTGGGGGGGGGGGGGGGGGTGATATTGAATCAGTGCAGATCTCGAGCCGTGAAATATTATCCTTTGTTATGTCAACATCGCTAAGTAAATGGAAGGTGAATATTGGGGGGAGGAATTTAATATTTCCAGACGGCTGTTGACTTAATGCTCTATGACATGTTCTGCAATAAAACGGAAAAGAGAAGGAAACGTCAAGAAGAAGATGCAAAGCGGATGGAATCCTGCATTAATCCAGTATTGCGAGTCGTTGCGCAGGCTTCATATTACCACGGTGCCCATATTCTGGTGCTTTTCCATGAGGCTCCTGACCATCCAGTCTAAGAACCATCATTGGTCCTATCTGTGGTCGTTTCTGCCCGACACTGTAGCGATTGGTCCAGGAGGAGATTTGGGCATTGGAGCGGCTGCTGATTGGGCTCCTGTTGGGATATTGGGCAGCGCAGGGTCGCGGCAGAGACGAGTGATGTAATATAGGGGGATTCTGGTGGGAATATCAGTAACAGACACTACTCAGAGATTACAACTATAACTGGTCTGCAGTGCACAAATTGGGGGCACATTGGTGCGACCCACCACAAACACCAGTGCGCGACTGCAGCCTAATGGTGGATCCATAAGTTGTTTGCCAAACCCACTGTCGCCCAACCATCTGATACATAAGGAGGTGTCCTGGCTGTTCCTACAAAGCAAATGTCAGAAAACCATTGAGTATTTGGGATTTGCATAAGCCTCATAAAGAGATGATGAAATATGGCAAGAGGACTCTGGAGAAGAACAGGAGGGACAGAGGGGTCTGCAGGAAATGGAAGGGTCTGTAAGAGGGACAGAGGGGTCAGCAGGAGATGGGGTCTGTAAGAGGGACAGAGGGGTCAGCAGGAGATGGAGGGGTCTGTAAGAGGGACAGAGGGGTCAGCAGGAGATGGAGGGGTCTGTAAGAGGGACAGAGTGGTCTGTAAGAGGAAGAGAGTGGTCTGCAGTGGATGGAGGGGTCTGTAAGAGGGACAGAGTGGTCTGTAAGAGGAAGAGAGTGGTCTGCAGTGGATGGAGGGGTCTGTAAGAGGGACAGAGTGGTCTGTAAGAGGAAGAGAGTGGTCTGCAGTGGATGGAGGGGTCTGTAAGAGGGACAGAGGGGTCTGCAGAGGATGGGTCTGTAAAGGGGACAGAGGGGTCTGTAAGAGGGACAGAGTGGTCTGTAAGAGGAAGAGAGTGGTCTGCAGTAGATGGAGCGGTCTGTAAGAGGGACAGAGGGGTCAGCAGGAGATGGAGGGGTCTGTAAGAGGGACAGAGGGGTCTGCAGAGGATGGATGGGTCTGTAAGGGGGACAGAGGGGTCTGCAGGGGATAGAGGGGTCTGCAGAGGATGGAGTGGTCTGCAGGGGATAGAGGGGTCTGTAAGAGGGACAGAGGGGTCTGCAGGGGATAGAGAGGTCTGTAAGGGGGACAGAGGGGTCTGCAGGGGATAGAGGGGTCTGCAGAGAATGGAGGGGTCTGTAAGAGAGACAGAGGGGTCTGTAGAGGATGGATGGGTCTGTAAGGGGGACAGAGGAGTCTGCAGAGGATGGAGGGGTCTGCAGGGGATAGAGGGGTCTGTAAGAGGAAAAGAGGGGTCTGCAGGGGATAGAGGGGTCCGTAAGAGTAACAGATATATACAGGAGACAGAGAAGTCTAGTGAAGAATAGAGGGTAAGGAGAGAAAAAAAGGGTCTGGAGGAGACAGAGGGATCTGAAGGGGACAGATGTATATAAAGTGACAGAGTTCTGCAGAGGATGGAGGGGTCTGTAAGAGGAACAGATGTATATGTGGTACAGAGAAGTCTAGTGGAGACAGAGGGGTCTGGAGGAGACAGAGGGGTCTGGAGGAGATTAGAGGGTCTAGAGGAGACAGAAGGTTCTTGGGGAGGCGGATAGAAGGATCTGGATATTCCTTTTGAGATCGTGCCTATGGAGATGCACTTTCGGTGGTGAATGATCCTATGTCCGGCAGCTTTCTGGGCCGTGTCCTCCAGTTTTCGCCCCTCTGTAGACAGGTACAGGGCGTTGTGTTCTGATTTATGGCTGCAATGTAGACATCTTAGGCATGAGAAGATGAAGGCTCCCGGGTACAGTCAGTAACAGGTTCTTCTTTCCCTAGGAAGCCCGGGGCAGTTGGAGTGGACCTCAGTGCCTCGTATTGCCAGGATCACATGTGTACGCAGCCGCCCGGTGGGGTTTGTACTCCGGGGCCATGGATTTTGGCAGCTTCGGTGTTAGGCATCTTTGGAACATAATTTATCATCACAGCAACCACAATTAGGCGACGTTGGTGGAGACGTTACCGGTGATCTCGGGTCTATGAGCCGAGGAGCCAAATGATCAGCTCCTGACAATGGAGAAACCTGCGGCGGCTCCGGCAGATCCACTTACATCAGCAATGACTGAGCGGAGCGGGAACAAGACGCCGCCGAGGACTGGAAACGCAGGTGTGTTGGTGCACGCTGTCATCACGTCCGCAGCGTCAATCCCAACCAGTGTCTGAACACGCACAATGGACGGTAAATTTGTTGCAATTGTCATCAGAATTTGGTTTTCATTTGTAAAATTGCACCAAAATGTGCGCAAATCACGAATCTGTCAGAGAACTTTCTGCGACTCTAAACACGACAATGGCGAATGAGAATGAAGGCGCGAAATGCGTCAGAAACGCCACAAACCCTGTACAGAGGTGAACCCACGCGGACAGTGCACCGGAACCTGTCTGAGCCGCCCGGGCACTGTCACCGGATCGATGCCAGTGTCGGCAGTGGATGGCAGAGGAGCCGATTCCATTTCTATTTTTCTATGAAAACGTTGCACACGATGGCGCCCGGCACACGTCACTACATGACAACATGTTTCCATGACTTCAGTTGTGCAACTTTTTACCAGTTTGTCACCATTGCTTCCCAGTAAAGAGATTCAGAGAATTCCATGCGTCACCACCCCGGTCTGCACACAGCTGCAGACATTGCTTCAGTGTTTCTGAGTCTGTAACCACAGTGTTGGGTCCAATAAGATTAGTGACAACCACTTTGGTAAGAAATAGGCCCAGATTAGGGGTCACTTGCCCCAAAACCTCAGCGCTGCTCCCATTACTGGTATCTGGAGATCGAGTTGTAATACCAGCAGGTGGCGGTGAAGAAGTCTCATTGCAATGCTGGGAGGTGTAGTCCCTCGCATCTGATACATCATCCACGTAGTTTACTGAACCCAATGTACATTGAAACCGTTGTATGAATGTAACCAGAGCAAAGGAAGTGTGAAGCCCCCGCACCCCGGCTAGGTGACAATGGGGTCTCCAGGACACAGACAGGAGGACAGGGGTCTCTGCAGTCCTACAGCTCCTCATGATGCACAAGGCCTGCTGTGGCCCCTCGTCTCTTTGGCCCCTGGGCGGCTGCACCAATGGTCTGTCTGGCCCCGATAACTTGTGTCTCTCCAGCTGTGGGCAGGGGTATAACTGCTCTAGGTCCAGGGGTCACAATCGCACCCGGGCCCCAGGCTTAAGGGGACCTGAGCCTATAAGAAAAGAACAATACCTTTAAACTTTTAAACTGGGGCAGATGATAGCTGGACACCCTGAGGCAATGCTGGAGACACTGGGGCAGATTGCTGGACACACTGGGGACAATGCTGGAGGACACACTGGGGCACATGATTGATGGATACACTGGGGCAATGCTGGACACACTGTCTGGGGGCAATGCTGGACACTCTGGGGCAATATGCTGGACACACTGGGGCAGATTGCTGGACACACTGGGGGTAATATGCTGGACACACTGGGGCAGATTGCTGGACACTGGGGCAATATGGTGACCATACTGGGGCAGATTGCTGGACACTCTAAGGCAATATGCTGGACATACTGGGGCAGATTGCTGGACACACTGGGGGCAGGACTGGAGGCATGGGCAGAATGTAGATATGGGGCATGATTGGAGACACGGGGCAGAATGAAAGACATGGGGCAGGATTGGATCATGGGGCAGGATGGATCCGAAGGAGACAGATGGGGCAGGATGGGGAGATCATATGGGGCAAAATGGATACTCATGAGGGCAGGATGCGAGAACATATGGCTGACGCCAGGAATGAGATAAACGGGGCCAGGATGGGGAATATTATTACCATAGGGGCTAATTAAGGGATATTATTACTGCAGTGATGTACTTAATTTATTTTTTGAGTATACTGTTTTAAATGGGGGTGCGGTCCTGTTACTGTGCAGTGACACTATATCGCCTTTTTTTCTTCATGTGGTGTAATGTAGAAGTTGTGAAAAATTAAGTAATGTGTTCTGCAAGCGGAGCTCGAGATAACTGTTTTATTTCCTGCAGAGACGAGTCCTGGCTGGATGAAGTGATGGCGGTCTGTGCTGGATGAAAGATAAAGGACTTCACCTAGAGATGTCACTGGTGAGTCAGTGTTACCTATACACTGACACTATACACTGTATACTATATACAGAGGTCCTGTGTATAATACCACCAGTGATCTCTGTATTACCTATACATTATATACAGAGCTCCTGTGTATAATGTCACCAGTGATCTCTGTATTACCTCTACACAGACACTGCATACTAAGTACAGATCTCCTGTGAATACTGGCACTTATGGTGATAGTATTGTGCTTTGTTTTTATTACTGATCAGTATTGTAGTATTCGGTCACTATGTGGTGGTAATATGTGGTCTGGAAATGGTGTTGTGGTATTTGTCCCTTGAATGTGCTATTTGGTCACCAAGTGGTGGTAATATGTGGTCTTGACATGGTGCGGTGGTATTTGTTCCTTGTATGTGATATTATTCGATCACTTTGGTTGTAATTTGTGGTCTGGTCATGGTGCGGTGGTATTTGTTCCTTGTATGTGGTATTGGTAATTTTAAAAATTGAAAAATAAATCAAAATATACCTAAATTGTATTGCATATTTTAACAAATATTTAATAGGTTACAGTAGAGTAGGGCCCGGCCATTTTTCTGGAATAATCTGGTTCAGGTATATCATGACCCCCGTCACATGACCGGGGGGCCCACAGTGTCTGAACAGCCCGGGGCCCTGGCTACCCTTAATCCACCCCTGCTTTAAAGAGTTGCAATAAGTTTCTTTGAGCTTTTGCATTGGAACCCACAAGCTTCAAGTTACACCACTGGCTGTGGAACTACAACTCCCAGTATGAATTGCCCCAGGTGCTGGGTTTTGGGGACCTACAAGCCTCTGTGCTGGGGCCGGGTCTGTGGACACAGGGTGAGGTCAGTACATTGAGCCTTTTGATCCCATAGATCTGGATGTCCCGGACCTCGTACACACTGTTCCCTCTGAGACGTTGCGTTTCTTTCCGTTCTTTGCCATCTGACCTCGGCGGATACTTTATCTCAGCTTGGAGAGTTTTCTAATTCTTTCCTGAAGTTGCCTGAGGCTGCAGGTAGCAGGTGTCAGGGTCCGTCCCCTCCGCAGACCCCACCCCGGCCGCTCCTCCCTGCGCCGCCTCACATTAAATGCTATTTGGGTGATTCGCAGGATTGTGTGCACTCAGAGCCACGAGCAGCACAATGAAGCAACACCTCCTGCTGGCACTGCTGCTGGGACTGACCTGTGTCCGTGCGGAGGAGGGGGACACGGCTGCAGGTAAGACGCCCAGACCCCCATTGTGCTACCCCGGGGGGCAGAGGTGACCACGGCTGCAGGTAAGGCCCACAGACCCCCATTGTGCTACCCCGGGGGGCAGAGGTGACCACGGCTGCAGGTAAGGCCCACAGACCCCCATTGTGCTACCCCGGGGGGCAGAGGTGACCACGGCTGCAGGTAAGGCCCACAGACCCCAATTGTGCTACCCCAGGGGGCAGAGGTGACCACGGCTGCAGGTAAGGCCCACAGACCCCCATTGTGCTACCCCGGGGGGCAGAGGTGACCACAGCTGTAGGTAAGGCCCCCAGACCCCCATTGTGCTACCCTGGGGGCAGAGGTGACCACAGCTGTAGGTAAGGCCCACAGACCCCCATTGTGCTACCCCGGGGGGCAGAGGTGACCACAGCTGTAGGTAAGGCCCACAGACCCCATTGTTCTATCCCAGGGAGCAGAGGTGACCACTGCTGTAGGTAAGGCCCACAGACCCCATTGTGCTACCCGGGGGGCAGAGGTAACCACGGCTGCAGGTAAGGCCCACAGACCCCCATTGTGCTACACCGGGGGGCAGAGGTGACCACAGCTGTAGGTAAGGCCCACAGACCCCATTGTTCTATCCCAGGGAGCAGAGGTGACCAAAGCTGTAGGTAAGGCCCACAGACCCCATTGTGCTACCCCGGGGGGAATGGGACATCTTGTTACATTCTGTTACATTTGTTTACTGTTTGGTTACAATGTAATTAGAAAGTTTCTGCATTAGGAGCCGAGCGCAGAGATGACTCTGCCTGACCCCAATGTCTCTCAGGGGTCCGACATGAGGGTCTTATGTTACCAGAGGTTTTGTGGCAGGTGGGAATCAGACGCTTATATCTGTGCCCCTCCTGGAATAATTCACAGGTGGTTACGGGGACGTCAGGTCATGGATGTGGGATCTAGTGCAATGGCTGCGGCCACAGAAAAAGCCACCCGAATTCACAACGATCTGAGGTGTACGGGCGTCTCATCAGCCATAAGATTAAGGCCACGTTCACACTAGCAGTATTTGGTCAGTCTTTTAAATCAGTATTTGTAGCCAAAACCAGGAGTGGGTGATAAATGCAGAAGTGGTGACGAGTTTCCAATTGTGGTTTTTACTGACAAATTCTCCCAGACTGCTCTGCAGAAATCCGGTGGGATCGGCCGCAGATCCTGTGCATTATAACTGTAGGATCCCAAGATGCACGTCCACAACTCCGACATTGAACCACGGCGGATCCACAAAAATGTGCGGACTCCTAGCGGGTCCCTGACCTTGTGCGCCCACCTAAAGCACACGGCACACTGTCCCTTTTTTTTTCCAGGAGACGCCGGGGGTTTCTGCCTATTTTTGCTCTCAGGGCGCAGTTAGACCTCCGTATAACATGGATGACGATCGCATCGCAGAGCTCGGACTGGCCGGCGGCTCTCCAGACCTGAGTGTGATCGCATGTATTCTATGCAGGGTCAGGAGAGCCGCCGGCCAGTCCGAGCTCTGCGATGAAATCGTCATCCATGTTACACGGCCGTCTGACTGCGCCCGAAGTATGAGACCATGTGGAAGGTGAGGGGGTTTAGCGTCTTTCACTTGGTGAGGTGTGGCGGCCATTGCTGCTGTGCTTGTAGGGTGGAGTGAACTGGAGCCATGGGGTCTTATTCTGGCAGCATGGTGCTGTGGGCTGCACCCCCTGCAGGTGCAGTATCCATGCGGCCGCGGTGCTGCATCTTTATAGTCCGGGCCCCTCTGAGAGCTTTGCGGTGACATGGTTGTGGGGTCCATACAGTCCGATCAGATGTCACCCAAGATCCTCGTCTTCAGTTCTGAACATTTTTTGCTGAGATGCAAGAGATCAATGTCTAAGACGTGGACGCGCTCCGGGGCCCCTGCTGCCATGTTACAGCCTGTGCGCTCCTGGCTGTGGCCCTATCATTGTCTGATGACGGATCTGGAGAGAAACCATCACTTCGATCCTCAGACCATTCGTGACCGATAATTATGGAGTCGCACTGCCATGAAGGGTGGGCTGCGCAATGTCTAGGTACCTGGTACGATGCCTGCAGAGTGTGGCCCCCGTCACCCCGCAGAGCGTGGCCCCCGTCACCCCGCAGAGCGTGGCCCCCGTCACACCACCTCGGCCAGCTTTCTTTCTGCCCATAGTGCGTCCTGGTGCCATCCGTTCCCCACACAAGGCCTCCTCCTTTCATCGCTCCATGTCCAGTTCTGGTCCTTGTTATACAGGGGGCAGTCCGGGCACTGACCACTCTTACGATGGTCCAGACCAGACGGGCGCCATCACCCCCATGGGCAGCAATAATCTTTGGGCGACCTTTGGGGGTATTTGGATTGACGCCTCTTCTATAAATTGAATAGCGCAGAATGTTGGACAATTAGGACATTTATTTCGTTTTCGGAATTCTAGAATTCTACAGATCATTAACCCTTTATCCATTCTAATATGAACGATTCCAGTCCTGTTGGGTGATGACCCTCAGTCGTCCTAATCATCCCTTGTTTTCTTTCCATGTGATGTCACTAATCCTTTGTAGCAGACATCACAGTAACTTGGGGTTTGGACTATTTGGGAGAACAAGCAATGACTTATTGAGGGTCTTCTGTCGCTGATGAACCGTCTGCCGGTAAATCTGTTCTGCCAATGTAGAATCAATACATTGTCCGTGCTCCGACCATCATGGAGAGGCTGGAATCCATCTTTAGAGGTCTGTAAGGTTAGGTGCCCCTCCTGTGGCCCCAGCGCTGAGCTCTCATGTCCAGGTCTGGGGGTCTCGCCGTGACGTTCCGGCAGCATGTGGAGGCGGATATGACGGACGCTGTCATTCTGTTTCTCTCGAAGTTAAAGAGATGCATTTTCTGTTGGACTTCACCAGACGTGTCTTCTCTTCTGATAGGAATGTTCAGTCCAGACCTTTAAGAGATAATTGCCAAAATCCTGCGCACCCCCCGGCTCCTGAGCACACGGCGCTGCTGTAGACTAATATCATGGCACGTCCAGACCCTTAGGCAATGGTGGAGGCTGTCAGGAGGAAGCCATTGGTTGTAGAAACGTCACTGTAGGACTTCGGCACATTCACTGTTGAGCTGTGACCGGAAGGGACAAGATTTAGGTAAATGTGCGTGGCTGTGTGTGTATAGATGGTTCTGCGGGGGCGGGGTAACATGCAAAGAAACATCATCTAAAAAAGCTGCTGTGCTGCCCAATAGGATGCACCACAAGTCACAGCAAGCTCCATCCATTCAGCAATCCTAAGCTCAGGGGCAAGATGGGTGACGGGGTCCGTGCCTCAATGATGTTCATTTCTTTACTTTAACCCTTTCAGCTAAGCCAGGAACGTGCCCGACTATCCGTGATTTGTCTCTTGGGATCTGCGCCAAGAAATGCTCCTACGACTCTGACTGTGAAGGCAACCGCAAATGTTGTAAGACGTCCTGCGACGGATTCCAGTGTCAGATCCCGGACGGTGAGTAGGAACCCGACTGTCCGACCGGGAGACCATAGCAGCGACCCGCCGTGACCGCTCCATCTTCATTGCTCCCCAGATAAACCCGGCTCCTGCCCTTCTCCTGAGATTGTCGATGGGACGACCTGCGACCAAACCAAACACTGCAGCTCCGATAACAACTGTGAGGGTGAACAGAAGTGCTGCCAAAACACCTGCAGCGGCGCGTCCTGCCAGAACCCGGTGCGTAGCAAAGTGGCAAGAATGCTGCCGAGTCAACCAAGGGGAGATACAGCATAGAGACAGCAGTGCGACAGAGCCACAAATAAGAGGACAACAGCCAGGGTGAACGCTGCAGAGAACAAGCACATAACATAGAACTGACACAAATCATGGCATAGTCCACAAAGTGACACACATCTGAGTATATCATTATCACTATCACAGTGATTGTGCCTGCAACCACCACTAGGGGGAGCTCCCTGTATACAGAGATACATGATAAGATCCTGACTGCAGCCACCACTAGGGGGAGCTCCCTGTATACAGAGATACATGATAAGATCCTGACTGCAGCCACCACTAGGGGGAGCTCCCTGTATACAGATATACATGATAAGATCCTGCCTGCAGTCACCACTAGGGGGAGCTCCCTGTATACAGAGATACATGATAAGATCCTGCTGCAGTCACCACTAGGGGGAGCTCCCTGTATCCAGAGATACATGATAAGATCATGTCTCCAGCCACCACTAGGGGGAGCTCCCTGTATACAGATATACATGATAAGATCCTGTCTGCAGTCACCACTAGGGGGAGCTCCCTGTATACAGAGATACATGATAAGATCCTGTCTACAGTCACCACTAGGGGGAGCTCCCTGTATACAGAGATAGATGATAAGATCCAGTCTACAGTCACCACTAGGGGGAGCCCCCTGTATACAGAGATACATGATAATATCCTGTCTGCAGTCACCACTAGGGGGAGCTCCCTGTATACAGAGATACATGATAATATCCTGTCTGCAGTCACCACTAGGGGGAGCTCCCTGTATACAGAGATACATGATAATATCCTGTCTGCAGTCACCACTAGGGGGAGCTCCCTGTATACAGAGATACATGAGATTCTGTCTGCAGCCACCACTGTAGATTGAGGTTAGATTATTACTTTCCTTCTGGACTCTTTTTGTCACCACTCATCTTTTTTTCTGCCAACCTCTTGGCAGAGTATAAGCTACAAACACGAGTCTTGTGAGCGGTGTGGTGTGATCAGAAGCAAATTTCGGCTTCAGTTTATGTCCAATCACAACCCATAATATATATAAAAATTATTTTTAAGGGCCCGTACCCCAGATTACCAGCCATGACAGCGTCCCTGTATATATTGCCTCAGATGTTTTTTAACTCTTTTTCGACATTGGGCAGCAGAGCCAATCGGATTATGGCAGATTCTAGGCTCCCCTTTGGAGATTGTTGAAGCATGCCAAAAGTTATAAAAAATATTAAAAAAATAAAAATATAAAAGTTCAAATCACCCTAACCCTAACCCTAACCCCATTCAAAATAAAACACTAAAAAAATAATCAAACATACACATATTTGGTATCGCCGATTTCAGAATCGCCCGATCGTTTAACGGCGTAACCAGAAAAAAGTCAAAACACTAGAATTACGTTTTTTTGGTCACAACATTGCATTAAAATGCAATAACAGGCGATCTCAAGATCATATCTGCACCACAATGGTATCATTAAAAACATCTACTCTGTGCAGAAAAAATAAGCCCTCACCCAGATCATTAAAAATGCAGACGCTACGGGTCTCGGAAAATGGCGCAATTTTTTTTTTGTTTAGTTTTACATAGTTTGGATTTTTTTTTCACGATTTAAAAAAGAACCTAAACATGTTTGGTGTCTATGAACTCGTAATGATCTGGAGAATCAGAATGGCAGGTCAGATTTATTATTTAGTGAACATGGTAAACAAAAACACAAAATACATCCGTGGGATTGCAATTTTTTTTTTTGCAATTTCACAGCACTTGGAATTTGTTTCCCAGTACACGATATGTTAAAACTAATGGTATTGTTCAAAAGTACAACTCGTCCCCCAAAAAACAAGCCCTCACTTGGCCATATGGACTGAAGAAAATTAAGTTATGGCTCTGGGAAGAAGGTGAGCAAAAAATGAAGATGGAAAAATACCTCTGGTCGCTAAAGAGTTAAATATATTAAGTGCAAAGACTAAAAACAAAAAGTTCCTTTCTCTTCAATACGTTGCTGGTCTCCCGATGTAATTGGAAGCGCATCTTCACTTTTTTATTTTTTTATTTTTCTAGGTGTGAAAAACATAATGGAGAAAGAAAAACAAACAGATGAAGGATGAAGAACTTCGGAACCACCTTTCTTTTTTTAGAGTTGCGAGAGAACATTTCTAATTCTCCTCCACCATGAAATGTATCCACTTCTATACAATCTCTTGTAAATGACAATTTTAATAAAATATTCAACTTTTTTTTTTGCCTCAGAGAAAAGTATTTGTAATATTCCGTTCATTGATTTGTTTATGGCTGCGATACAAGACATCAGTCACCAGGTGGCGACAACTTCCTGCCTGTGACATGAGGCTTTTTTAACTACACAGCGCCACCTGGTGTCAGGTCTTGTTAGTTACAGTTTTATGCACGTTTTTTTTTTTGTTTTTTTCTACCAAATTCTTTTTTTTTTTTTTTTTTTTTTAAACAACCACAGAAAAAGTAGAATGAAGTAAATCTACAGCCCGGCCTCGTGGTCGTATCGTTTAGCCGCAGAATACAGGGGCGGAGTCTGCTGCTCATATATAAAAAGTCTTTAATGGAATTAGCATAAAGTAGCGACGTTCGTGTAATATATTAATATTCAGCACCTGGTAAAAAAAAAAACAATAAAAGATAACAAGCGGCATTAAGGCATCAGAGTAGTGCATATCAGTTCGAGGCTCAGGATGATGGGAGACTCCATCCATGAGGCGGAGGTGACCTGATCAGGAAGACGGGGGTGGGGTGGGGGGTCCCCAATAAATAGACGCCGCCGGGGTTATGGTGGTAAAGTCTCTGGGTGCAGAGCGGAGTCCGGCTCATGAGGTTTCTTCACTTTCCTTCATCCACAGCCGAGATTCCTCCACGTCCTTCGTCACGACTAGGAGGATCTCGCAGCTTCCCCGGGAGATGCAGCCCTGCAGGAAATCCCTGGAGGCAGAAAGGGTTAAACGTCCAATGAACGAGGCCGCTATATACTGTCATTACAGCAGCGCCATCTGCTGCTCACAGGGAATAAGTGACAATGGGGCGGAGCCATGGAGATCGCCCCATCACCCCGCAGGGGTCACATACATTATAGTGAAGTTATAGAGAGCAGCAGAATTAGAGGCGACAGGACGGCAGAATTACAACTACAGCTCCGGAGGAGCATCCAACTATCAACCACACACTCACACCGGCCCTCGGGGGCCACAATATCATCACAAACGTCACGTAAAGGGAGCTCCACCTCCGGCAGCAGAGGGTGCTGGCCTCTAAATTACAGTAGTCGGGGGAAGGGGCTTGTGGCATTCTCCAGGAAAAGCCCCCGCCTGCACGTCCCCTGGAGGCGGCCATCACTCACCTCAGCTCCCGGGGGCCCCCGAGCCGCACCGGAGACTTCAGCTTGGAGTCCAGGTTGTAGTAGATGCCGCCGATCTGGCGCACAGCGATCCAGTGTTTGCGGGTGATCGGGAGAGAGAAGAACCCCAGGGAGATGGGCGACGGGATGTTCAGGATGAAGCCGAAGATTTCACTCAAGGCCAAAGTGTCCAGAGACCTGCAGGGGAAGAGGCGGAGCTTAGAGATCCTCAGGGGCCGGCACAGGCCCGCCCAGAATCTGCCATGAATACAGATCTCTAAGGTCAGGGGTCGTCATCACCTTCTCTTATCCCACCACACGGCAGCGTAGTCCAGAGTCTGCAGCGCCGCCATGATGACATTGACGTCATAGTTACCGGTGCCGAGGAAACTGCGATGCGGATTTATCACCGAATTCGGAGACAACCTGGAAATAAAAGGCAAATAACCCAGCGGTCTAATCCGAAACGTCCAACAGCCGCTGCCCTCCCCTCCCTGCTCTCTCTTCCTTCCCTGCTCCCTCTCTCCCCCCACCCCCCTCTGCTCTCTCTTCCCTGCTCTCTCTCCCCTCCCTGCTCTCTCTGTCTCTTACCTCCCAGCTCTTTCCCCTCCGTGCTTCCTTTCCTCCCTGCTCTCTCCCTCTTTCTTTCCTCCCTGCTCTATCTCCCTCCTTATTCCCTCTGCTCCCTCTCTCCCCTCCCTGCTCCCTCTTCCCTACCTGCTCCCTCTCTCCCCTACCTGCTCCCTCTCTTCTCTCCCTGCTTCCTCTTCCCTCCCTGCTCTCTCCCTCTTTCCTCCCTGCTCCCTCTCTTCCCTCCCTGCTCCATCTCTTCCCTCTCTGCTTCCTCTTTCCTCCCTCTCTCTGCTTCCTCTCTTCCCTCCCTGCTCCCTCTGCTTCCTCTCTTCCCTCCCTGCTCCCTCTCTTCCCTTCCTGCTTCCTCTCTTCCCTCCCTGATTCCTCTCTTCCCTCCCTGATTCCTCCCTCCCCTCCCTCCCTCTCTTTCCTCCCTGCTTCCTGTCTCCCCTCCCTGCTTCCTCTCTTCCCTCCCTGCTCTCTCTTCCCTCCCTGCTCCCTCTCTTCCCCCCTGCTTCCTCTCTTCCCTCCCTCTCCCTCTTTCCTCCCTGCTTCCTCTCTCCCCTCCCTCTCTTTCCTCCCAGCTTCCTCTCTTCACTCCCTACTTCCTGTCTCCCCTCCCTGCTCTCTCTCTTCCCCCCTGCTTCCTCTCTTCCCTCCCTCCCTGCTTCCTCTTTCCTCCATGCTCCCTCTCTTTCCTCCCTGCTTCCTCTCTCCCCTCCCTCTCTTCCCCCCTGCTTCCTCTTCCCTCCCTGCTCCCGCTTTCCTCCCTGCTCCCTCTTTCCTCCCTGCTCCCTCTTTCCTCCCTGCTCCCTCTTTCCTCCCTGCTCCCTCTTTCCTCCCTGCTCCCTCTTTCCTCCCTGCTCCCTCTTTCCTCCCTGCTCCCTCTCCCCCTCGCTGCTTCCTCTCTTCCCTCCCTGCTCCCTCTTTCCTCCATGCTCCCTCTCTTTCCTCCCTGCTTCCTATCTCCCCTCCCTGCTCCCTCCCTGCTTCCTCTCTCCCCTCGCTGCTCTCTCTTCCCTCCTTCTCTTCCCCCCTGCTTCCTCTCTTCCCTCCCTCTCCCTCTTTCCTCCCTGCTTCCTCTCTCCCCTCCCTGCTTCCTCTCTTCCCTCCCTGCTTCCTGTCTCCCCTCCCTGCTCTCTCTTCCCTCCCTGCTCTCTCTTCCCTCCCTGCTCCCTCTTCCCTCCCTGCTCCCTCTCTTCCCTCCCTCTCCCTATTTCCTCCCTGCTCCCTCTCTTCCCTCCTTGCTTCCTCTTTCCTCCATGCTCGCTCTTTCCTCCCTGCTTCCTATCTCCCCTCCCTGCTCCCTCTCTTCCCTCCCTCTCATCCCTCCCTGCTCCCTCTTTCCTCCCTGCTCCCTCTCTTTCCTCCAAGCTTCCTCTCCCCTCCCTGCTTCCTCTCTCCCCTCGCTGCTCCCCCCTGCTTCCTCTTTCCTCCCTCTCTTCCCTCCCTGCTCCCTCTCTTCCCTCCCTGCTCCCTCTCTGCTTCCTCTCTTCCCTCCCTGCTCCCTCTCTTCCCTCCCTGCTCCCTCTCTTCCCTCTCTGCTTCCTCTCTTCCCTCCCTGCTCCCTCTCATCCCTCCCTGCTTCCTCTTTCCTCCCTGCTACCTCTTCCCTCCCTGCTCCCTCTCTTCCCTCCCTGCTTCCTGTCTCCCCTCCCTGCTCCCTGTCTTCCCTCCCTCTCACCTCCCTGCTTCCTCTCTTCCCTCCCTGCTTCCTCTCTTTCCTCCATGCTCCCTCTCTTCCCTCCCTGCTTCCTCTCTTCCCTCCCTGCTCCCTCTCTCCCCTCCCTGCTCCCTCTCTCCCCTCCCTGCTCCCTCTCTCCCCTCCCTGCTCCCTCTCTCCCCTCCCTGCCTCCTCCCCGCTTCCTCTCTTCCCTCCCCGCTCTCTTCCCTCTCTGCTTCCTCTCTCCCCTCTGCTTCCTCTCTCCCCTCTCTGCTTCCTCTCTCCCCTCTCTGCTTCCTCTCTCCCCTCCCTGCTTCC